>NC_081344.1:50330657-50343034 GCF_029784015.1 Lycium ferocissimum
TAAATGTAAACTAACATAATCATGATATAAAACTCAGGACCCATAAATAGAAGGGATAGTCATAAGAGGGGTACAGGAACATCAAAGACTGAAGTACTCCTAGTACTTCTGACAGTAGAGTAATATGGAGACTCGATTACTCGTGGTTCCCTCATGTCATAGGATCATGCCAAAATGAAAGAAAGGGTAAGCCTTAATATACCTGGAAGATTGCTCCTCGACTTTCCAACTTACTTCTTGTCTTGCAATCTATATAAGATCTTTCGTAGTCTCGTAATCTACTTATAAAACCATTCACTTTACTATTAGGCTTATTGTCATATGCTTAACTTAAGCCTTCAAATTAAATCCCTTAAAGTCTACCGAAACCAACAACAACAACAACAATACTAACATCATCAACACCATTATCAATATAAAAATATTCCATGAAACATCCCACACGATGTTTATCCAATTTCTCAACCCACAACTTTATTATACGATCATTTAATCACTCTATCTTAGTAAATACACCAAAAGTAATATTAATAAGGAGAGATTCATACCTTATTCTTGTTAAAATAGCAATATCTTAAATATCCACCTTGAATCCAAGCCAAAATCTACTGCAAAACAATGCTAGAACCATAACCATGCGTTATCCGAGCCTTGATTAATACTCCACCACTTAAAAATCACTCAAAACCCTCAATTTTAGGATATCCTCACTCCCTCATATGATTTCTGAGTTTTGGGAAATATTTAGAATGGAAATGAAGGGTTTTGCCCCACATAGGGTGACAAAGTCGGTGAAAACTGACTTAATCAGTGACCTTCACGAATGCGATAGTTTGGATTTTCCATGGCCATATCGAACACGAGGCCCAGTCGCGAACGCTCAGGGCAATTCTTCCCAGTTTGTTCAAATTTTCATTCTTCATCCGTTCGACCTCCAATCCTTCCGATACTTCTCATGCATGATCTTAACCCTCCATAACCACAATATAGGTGCATATAATCTCATATATCATTTTATCCATACATATGCTTAATACTTGTGTCATTCCTTAAATCTGAAGGTTAACTTTCTTGGTCAAGATTCCACATACTTGTACTTAGACTTGGCGAGCGTTCCTCTGAAAATATGAGGTGTAAAAATTTGATCCGGGCTCTACTTTCTCGTATGTTTCTACGTATTTCTCTATTGGTCTCGATATGATTTGTGATCTACTTGATGTGCTTATTCATGTCTTTACTCTTGTCGGATATTCGGTGGTAGTAGATCGAGTTTATCGATCTTGTGTGGTTACGATACTTGGGTAGACTTGGTAATCCTCAGTGTAGTGGATTTTGATATTATCTTAGGCATGGATTAGTTGTCTCCTTATTACGTAATTCTAGACTGTTATGCCAAGATAGTTACGTTAGCCATGCCAGTCATTCCGTGACAGAGTGGAATGGTACTTCTAGCCCTGCTCCCAAGAAGATTATATCGCTCCTTCGGGCGATGAAATTGGTGTATAAGGGGTGTTTAGCTTACTTGGCTCATATCCGAGACACTAGGGTGGATACTCTTTCCCTTGAGTCGGTACCAGTAGTTAGTGAGTTTTCGGAGGTCTTCTCCACAGATTTGTTGGGTATGTCGCCTGATCGAGATATTAATTTTTGCATTAATTTGGAGCCAGGCACTTGGCCTATTTCTGCCCCACCCTATCATATGGCTCGTGCAGAGTTGAGGGAGTTGAAGGAGCAGTTGCAGGATTTGTTGAGCAAGGGATTCATTAGACCTAGTGTTTCCCCTAGGGGTGCTCCCGTGCTGTTTGTGAAAAAGAAAGATGGTACCATACGGATATATATCGGCTATCGACAGTTGAACATGGTCACAATCCGGAACAAGTATCCGATACCCCATATAGATGACTTGCTTGATCAGCTTCATGGTGCGTCAGTCTTCTCTAAGATTGACTTGAGATCAGGTTATCATTATTTGAAGATTAGAGCAGAGGATATTATGAAGGCAGCTTTCAAGACCCGCTACTGTCACTATGAGTTCTTGGTCATGTCTTTTGGGCTTACCAATGCCCCCGCAGCTTTTATAGATTTGATGAATGGGATTTTCAAGCCCTATTTGGACTCCTTTGTGATGGTCATCATGGATGACATTTTAGTCTATTCCCGTAGCAAGGAGGATCATGAGAAGAATTTGAGGATCGTACTTGGCTTGTTGAAAGAGAAGAAATTGTATGCTAAATTTTTGAAGTGCGAGTTTTGTCTTAGCTCGGTGGCATTCTTGGGGCATGTAGTGTCGAAGGATGGCATCATGGTGTATCCCAAAAATATTGAGTTAGCCAGAGATTGGGCAGGCCTACTTCGGTGACTGAGATTCAGAGTTTTGCAGGCCTTGTAAGTTATTGTCATCGTTTCGTGAAAGGGTTCTCATCTGTTGCTTCCCATTTGACACGTTTGACTCAGAAGAATGTGCCTTTTCGATGGTCTGATGAGTGTGAGGGAGCTTTCAAAAGCTCAAGGCTTTATTGACTTCAGACTCGATTTTGGCCTTCCCTGTGGAAGGAAAAGACTTTATTGTGTATTGCGATGCTTCTCGGATTGGGTTGGTTTGTGTGTTGATGCAAGAAGGAAAAGTGATGGCATATGCTTCGAGGCAGTTGAAAGTGCATAAGAAGAACTACAACACTCATGACTTAGATTTGGCGGCAGTGGTCTTTGCTTTGAAGACTTGGAGACATTATCTATATGGAGTTCATTGTGAGGTATTCACGGATCATTGTAGTCTTCAACATGTGTTCAATCAGCAGGTACCTTCCTTAGGTGTCAAATGTGATGCTGTACCTGGTCATTTAAATCAGACCTCTATTTCAGTATAACGAAAAGGAGTTTATTATGGTCAGTGCAGTGAGATTTCTGGAACTAATCATGCCTTTATGCCTATCATCGTAGAAGCTGTTCCTATGAAAGATTATGAGACTTAGTTATCCAATCAATTAACCCCACAATGGATTTCGTGGTAGGTCTACCGAAGACTTTGGGCAAATTTGATGCTATTTGGGTTAAGGTGGATAGGTTGACCAGGTCTGTGCACTTCATTCCAGTTCGGAGAAGTTGGCGAGGATCTACATTAGGGAGATTTTTCGATTGCATAGGGTGCCCATTTCCATCATTTCAGACAGAGGCACTCAGTTTACTTCCCATTTTTGGAGGACTTTGAAGAAGGAATTGGGGACTCAGTTGGATCTTAGTACCGCATTTCATCGCAGACGGATGGTCAGTCTGAGAGGACTATTCAGGTGTTAGAGGATATGTTGCGGGCTTGCGTGATTGATTTTGGTGGTCATTGGGGCCAGTTCTTTCCCTTGACAGAGTTTTCTTACAATAACATTATCACTCAAGTATTAACATGCCTCCATTTGAGGCTTTGTATGGTAGTTGATGTTGTTCTCAGATTAGTTGGTTCGATGCATTTGAGGTCAGACCTTGGGGTACTGATTTGTTGAGAGAGTCCTTTGATAAAGTGAAGTTGATTCATGAGAAGCTTCTTACGGCTCAGAGTAGACAACAGGAATATGTGGATCGAAAGGTTCGCGATATGGAGTTCATGGTTGGTGATCAGGTTCTATTAAAGGTTTCACCCATTAAAGGTGCGACGATATTTGAGAAGAACGGAAAGCTAAGCCCGAGGTTTATTGGTCCTTTTGAGATTCTTCGATGTGTTGGTGAGTTATCCTACGAGTTGGCATTGTGTCACGACCCAACCAGAGAGCCATCACGGGCACCCGAAGCTAACCTACCGAGCACCATATACATACATCTCTTAGACATACCTGAGTGGACCATAATGCTAACTCGTAGATACCATAAGTTTTATGGGACACAAGCCCAAAACATAATGTACATACGTCATCAAGCTAATCCCAAGTACATATGCTGGCAAGGCTATCCATAGTAATGGTACAACAGATTATCAACCGAGATGACCAAATGACATCTAACTGTGCATATCTGTCTACGAGCCTCTACTGGAGTACATGACATAATGTGGCGGGCAGTCACACGCCATACCCATACAAATAAGTATGCAACCATCTTGACTCGCGAGCCACTCCGGAGACAAGTGGAGTGCCACGTGTGCTGCCCGACGGCCGGTATCCTGCGAGAGATCATCGTCAACCTGTATCTCAAGACCTACGGGCATGAAACACAGCTCCCCCAGCAAAGGGACGTTAGTATGAATAATGTACCGAGTATGTAAGGCGGAAATGTAACATAATAAACATATACTGTAAAGAAGAAGGATAAGAATCAACCGGGCATTTCTGACTTACCAATAAGAATCTAGCATGTATGTCTCTCTATACTCTGCTGTGCTAAACAACATCTATGTACAATACTGTTTTTCTGACCTACTTATCATCCTGGTACTATCTGCCCAACTGATTAGCGGTAACTACCCAACCGGCCGTAGCACGGTGGTAACTGCCCATCCGATTATCGCCGGATTGTAGAGCGCACTGCCCACTGATCAGTGGTAACTGCCCAACCGGCCGTAGCTCGGTGGTAAATAATGATACATAATCTGCCCAACTGGTTGTAGACCAGCTGTAAATATGAATGCATGTGTTGCGAAACATGAAACCCAATCCAGATATGAAAGCATGTGCTGCGGAACGTGCAACCCGATCCAAATATGAATGCATATGCTGCGGAACGTACAACCCGATCCAGATATCCCTTATAGGTACCTTTTTCACACTTCTAGTGTTCATTCTTTATCTATTAGCTTCTATGCACTTCTTATGATCATTACTTATCCATTAATGCCTACATGATTACATAAGACTCATAAGCACATTTCTAGGCCATTAAGACTTTTTCCCGATTAACTAACCTTAGTCAATTCCTGGCTGCATCATAAGCCTATCTTCTAGAATTAAATACCTCGTTAGGGATCTCATAACTAGCATACTATTCATGTCTTACAAAACATTCTTCGTAAGGTCGGTAAACCTCCAATTTCCATTACGGAGCTAACATCATTGGTATATCTCACCTTGAAGGAACAATAATCATAAGGTGAGACCAACATCAATTATATCGTAAGAATATCAAGAATGTAAGCTTCTAGCATTTCTAGGAGAGGAATCATTATAGACATCATTTGTGAAAGTCATAACAATAGGATCATGCCTTAAGAAAGAAACGGACAGCCTTAACATACCTTGCTGCTTACTTAGCCACTCAAAGTCTACCTTCCGAGCTTGCAAATCTACATCCAAGATGATTCATACAACAATCAGGCCATAGGAACACTTACACACTCAAACTTAGCTAGTTAATATGTTAACGGAATTCGGACAACATATCGTCTACTTCCTCCAAATTCCAAAACAACTCCCAAACATCATTAACAACATCAAAGATAAAATAATCAAGATAATACATGGCAAATATATACAAATCCGTCCGAAATTTGCTTCGAAAATCAGCCCATATGCCAACAACACCAACATATCAAACTACGACCTTTATACTATGTTTACCTTTACTTTAAACCATTAAAATCCTCCAAAAACAATTCAATATCAAAGTCTAGATAAATAACATTCCTTATACTTGAAGAACTTTAGCCACACCAACTTTCTTCAAGGCCAAACTCACCACAACATCAAGTAGAAGAAAGAACAATCACTTTTCATCAACTAGTTTTGTGTAATCTTGTTGAATTCTTGATCTAAGGGGCTATAAGTGTTTAAGAAATGTTTATGGATGTTTATAGAGGTCAAGGGAGTATAAAATAATGATAAAAGAGGGGAATGGGGTATTTACACCCCTTGATGGTCGGTTCCACTGACTTTCAATGTGGGCCGACGGAGAAGCCATCTGGCAGCCTATCTTAAAACGCCCATAACTTTCTACTCCGATGTCGTATCGACAAACAGTTTGGTGCATTGGAAAATAGACTCAGCGGACTTCAATTTACATAGGCTATGCATTCTATAACTCCTCCTATTCTAGGAGATACACTTCCCTCAAGTTGGACCAACAATTCTGTCTGAAATTCTGCCAAGTTTTTAAAAAATTTCAACAAACTTATAATTTTTCTATTCGCTTGACCACAGAACCTTTAGACACTTACTGAGCACTTGTTAAAAGTATTTCTTAACCTTATAAGGGTTCTTGACCTCTCCGAGCTTACGTTAGTTTTCTTACGACGCAAACGATGCAAAAGTTTTTGAGGTGTACCACAGCGCCACCCGGTTTCATGTTTCCATATTGAAGAAGTACATTTGGGCGGGTCTTATGTAATCCATTGGGACTCAGTGATATTTGATCAAATATGACCTTTGAAGAAAACCAGAATCAATCTTGGATAGGCAAGTTAGAAAGTTAAGGTCAAAAGAGATAGCTGCAAAGAAAGGTGCAGTGAAAGTACCGTCTAGTTGAGAAGGCCATATGAGAGATCGAGGCTAATATAGTTAGTAGATATCCCCAGCTCTTTACTGATTCAGGAACCTTCCCTTCATTTTCTTTCTGTTCGAGGATGAATGTTTGTTTAATCAGTATCTGATGTAACGACCCGTTTGGTTGTTTTAGGCTTTTATCATTTTTCCCTAAATTACCCTTCCCGGAAGTTCATTTCGAAGTTTTTGACTTGCGGGGATGGGTGACGCAGTTTTCAAGGAAATCAAGTTGGTTTTTGTTGATTTTGATGAGTTTAGAGATTTCTAAGTTCAAGAAGTGGAAAGAGTTGACCAATAGTTGACTTTTGGGTAATTTCATTCGAAATCAATTTTTGATAGTTCCATTAGTTTCGAAATGTGATTTTGGACTTAGTTGAGTTTTTGGTTCAGGTCTCGAAGCGTCCGTTTGTGTTTTCGATCATTGGTTGGGAATGTTGGTTTTTTGGGTTGGAGTTCACTTGGGTCAACACCGGGTTAAGACGACCTCTTTTGAGAAACCCGAGTGCGTGAGCTAGTTCGTAGCGTGTTTTATGATAAAAATGCATGTTTGGTTTGTGTTCTGAAGGTCTCGCATGAGTTTCTGGTGTCAGAACAAAGATTTGAAGTTGGTAGATTTTGCTGGTTCTGGTGTGTTACACCTCAAAAAATTTTCGCGACGTTTGCGTCGTAAGTAAATTAAAGTAAGCTCGGAGAGGTCATGGAACCCTTATAAGGTTAATGAATACTCATAACAAATGTCAAGCAAGTTCCTAAAGGTTCCCGGACCAAGCAAATCGAGGAAAGAAAATTTGTCGAAAAAAAATTTGAACAAAAAAAAAGTTGGCAGAATTTTGGGCAGATTTTTAATCAACTTTGGAGGGGTATATCTCCTAGTATATTAGGATTTTTAAGGTATTTCAAAAGCCTAAAGTGAAGTTCATCGATTTTAGTTTCCAACGCAACAAACCGCTCGTCAATACGACATAGGAGTAGAGAATTATTGACGTTACAAGTTAGGCGAACAGAGCAGAAACGTGCTGCTACAATGCCACCGACTTTAGCACACTATATAAGGGGCAAAACCCCATATTTTCTTCACAAAAATTTCACAAATTCTCTAGAAAGCTCATCAAACATATGAGAGCCTATATATCACATCAAAGTGAGGATTTTGAGTAATTTCAAGTTACGGAGTATTAATTGAGGTCCGGACAACGTGTAGTTGCGATTATAGTTTCGTTTTTGGTTGGAGTTGGCTTGGAAGCAAAGTAAATCTTGAAGATCTTCCTATTCTAGCAAGGATAAGGTATGAATTTCTCTTTCTTAATATCGATTTAGGAATATTTACGAGAATAAAAGTTATAGTTTATTGTGTTGATGTTGTTGGCTTATGGATTGATGTTTGAAGAAAGTTTGGATGGAATTGTGCATATTTATCTTGTAAAATCTTGATGATATTATTGGTATTGTTTGGGAGTTGTTTTGGCATTTGGAGGCGGTAAAGAATATAGGAGAAATGCTGCCCAAATTTTTGTAACCCAAATAAGTCTTCAATAATTAGTGCTTATAAATTGATGGAAATATGATGAAAGTATGATTAAAGGTGTCTTTCTCGATATATAGGTTCGGGTGAAAGGCAAACACCGAAGTAACGGATCCTTTAAGTGGTGGCTTGACGGATAAGGTATGTAAGGTGTTCGTGTCTCTCCCTTTCCTTGGCACGAATCCAACTAGAATATGAATATGTGCGTTCCATAATAAAATCACTCCATTCCCATGTCATGTAGCTAAACTCTTAATGTCTTAGTTATTTGATTGATTCTTGGTATATTATTATGTTCATCACCGTTAAGTTATTTATTTGGATTCAACACGAATTCCATAATATAAATCGGAGTCATTTCTTTGGAAGTTCCCGACCATACGTCACTCCGATAAATTTGTAGCTTTCATATAAGCTCTCATGCATGCTATTTACATTATGTATATGTATATATTATATTTATGGATCGGGCCGTACGTTCTTCGGCACTAACATATTATATTTATCGATCGGGTCGTACGTTCCTCAGCACTAACATATTATATCTATGGATCAGGTCGGAAGTTCCTCGGCACTAACATATTATATTTACAGATCGGGCTGTACGTTCCGCGGCACTAACATATCATATTTATGGATCGGGCCGTACGTTCCTCGGCACTAATATATTATATTTATGGATCGGGCCGTACGTTCCTCGGCACTAACATATATGGATCGGGATTCATGTTCCGCAGCGCTAATACTTATATGATATACATATACATGTATGTGCTTACTTATATATGATTTTTAAGATTCATGCATGACATATTGTTTGTTCTCAGTTGACAGGTTACCTTTACTCTATTTATATTTCCGCCCCACTTACGTTATTGCTTCCAGCCTTACATATTCAGTACTTTTATCTTTACTGACGTCCCATTGCACGGGACGCTGCATTTCGTGCTGCAGGCTCTGACAGGGTTATTGAGGAGCGACCGCAGTAGGATTTTCCCGCTCAGCGGCGTCAGCAAGTGCCACTACTCAGGACTTGCTACTTTTGGTACTTTTCCGCTTGTGTAATATATGTTCATATGTACACTCTTAGAAGCTCATAGACATAGTGGGGTATGTACATATAATGTATGGCCCTGTCGGCCTTGTTTTGGGTTCTTGGTATTTTTCTGATAGCTTTGCTGGCTTTTTGATACTCGTGAGGTTGTAGCGACCTCGTCGGTTCGCATTTGTACATATATGTTGGATTATCAGACATTTCTATGTTGGACCTTTTCTGCGTGCAGGTGTTCTTTGAGTTACGGTATATGATGTTCAGAGTAACCGCTAAGTCAGGTGGTTCCCGGCCTATGGGTCGGAGCCCATCATACTCCTCGTTGGGGTGTGACAAATTGGTATCAGAGCAGTTCAGTCCTAGGGATGTCTATGAGCCGTGTCCAGTAGAGTCCTAGTTATCGGTATGTCGTGCACCATATATATAACGAGGAGGCTGCAGGGCATTTAGGAATCATTGACCTTTTCTTCCATCTTAGATCGTGCGATAGAGCCAGATTGTAGGAAAGATCACTTCTGGCCCTTTTTTCCTGTAGGTAAGTACAGATTGACCGAGATGAAGAGATTAGCTTCAGATAGTGAGGGTGCCAGGAAGTCCCGGGGTGGATTCGGGACCACAGATCCCAAGGCCGAGTAGCAGGAGTCCTAGCTATTCCATTGAGACAAATCCTTCCGAGGACCCCGAGATGATCCCCTCAGAGTTCATGACTGCCAGGGAGAAGGAACCATAGGAAGACAGTAATGACACGGACCCATCTGAGGGTTTGTATGAGACGCCGGGGGAGGAGATTCCCGAGGTTATACCAGAGTTGACCCCCCTAACTACTCCCATGGTAGTGCACTATGTCAGGCTAGCCATATCTGTGAGTGTTACTGATTATTCTAGTCCTTTATCTTGGCCGTCGATGAACCAGGAGCTGCCAGAATGTTCGTATCCCTTAGACTCGTTGGCAGGAGGACAATGAGGAGGATACTTCACTTTATAGCCCCCCAGATCAAGCTCAAGACAAGTCGGCTACAGGTATATAAGTCTTTTATTGAAATCTCTTGTGTGTGTGCCATTCTTGCAGGCTATTACTTTATAGTGACGAGCGGGAATTCTAAGGGACCAATAACCAAAATATTTATAAGTAACTGCGATTAAGATGTTTTCGCTACCACTAGAGATCTTGAAATTGGGAATGTAAAGGAAAGCAGTCATGTGTGTTGATTGATGGTTATTATTGGGAGTTCCAAAAGCTAAGACAACATTTGCTCAGTTAGGAGAGTAAGGTATCTTTTCTAACCTGGAGGGAGATGCATTAAAGAATTTTACTTAGGATCCATTAGTGTAATATCCCTTAAATCCGTATAGAGTGTGAAAGCATTGTATGAGTCCTTTGGAACCTTATATGTTGGGTTACGTGCATGACTTTAGGCTAAAGACCCAAGAGGAGAGGGTCAAAATGAAAATTCACTGCAGTTTCACAGAAAGGAGGTTTGACGATCGTCCTTTGTACCGTCGATCTATTCGGTGCTCCATTCTTTGAACCGTAGAAAGTAAGAAAGAGAAAGTTGCTCATTGGAAATGTCATGACTTTGACGGAGCATATCGACGCTCCATCAATCTATTCGATGCTCTGTCCTTCGTACCGTAGAATTGACCTAGCACAAAGACCATTCGACGGAGAAGATCGACGCTCCATTGATCTGTTCGACGCTCCGTCGTTTGTACCTTCGATTGTACCTGACAGGCTAAAATTATATAACTTTCAAAATTTTAATTTCTTCCATTCTTTTCACTCTCAAAAACCCTAAGGACGAAAATATCTCTCTAGAGCTCCAACACTAAGGTAAGAACATCTTAATCATTGATTATCAATCCTAACATCAAACCCATGATTCTTAACATGATTCATATGACAAAAACATAGGATTTGCAACATAATTCTTCCTAAAGTGATTCAAGCTAGGGTTTGGGTGTTCTTCACCGGAAAAGTGAATTGTTAAACTTTGTTTAACATACTAAGGTATGTCTCTCTTTTAAAAACGTTATCATGGATATATGTTTTCTTCTCAAAGGTTCTTTATTGAATAAAAAGGTGATGCAAAACCCTAATTCATGTCTTTGCTTGTGGTTGGTGTGCGTGAGGGGACAAGCCCACATTAAACCCTGATTGTATTATCCTCTATATACGTATATGAAATCATAATCGTTTTCTTCTATAAGAGATGATCAGTGATGATGGTTAATTGTTGGTATTGATGACTTTACAAAGAAGCTAAGACAAAGCAATCTTGTTTAACGAAGTGGAAACGTTTTCAAGATTATCTATGAAATTATGGATTTTCGTAATGGCATAATGAACTTTAATGCTATTTGATGGTGTGACTACTTTGAGATAAATTGTGAATCGTCTTCTATGCTACGAACTTTGTTGTTGTGTTTGGCCTAGTTACTTGGGAGGAAGGGTAGCCACTATAGATCCTAGTGTGATAATGCCTAGCCATTCAGGAGGAAGAGTGGCCACTTCCGGGTTCGCTACCTGTGGTGTGATTATGCCTAGATATTCGGGAGAAAGGATAGCCACTGTTGAATTTCATATTCCGGTGTAGTGCACTGTGACAAGGGAACCTCTACAGTCACCCTTTCGATGTGCTTGATTCTTGGGCCTTTATTGGCATGTGTGATATTCTTATTTTCTCGTGGAATTGTTGTTGTTAATTATGATCAATTAAAAGGCATATTTGAAGTTGTACATTGACAAGAGGCCTTATTGTCACGACCCAACCAGAGAGCCATGATGGGTACCCGGTGCTAACCCACTCGGGCACATCTTATCATACATTCACATTTACATCTGGGTGAGCCACATAACTTAATTATAAATTCTATCCATTATTCATGATAATCTCATTGGGCAACAATACATTTATATCACCATCAACAACGATGCCCATATCAATGTACATAAGCCGACAAGGCTAAATACATCTAACTATATACAAATGTCTACGAGCCTCTAAGAAGAGCATGACATATAAGCGGGACAGGGCCCCGCCATGCCCATAAGTATATACACAAAAGAATAGATACCAAAGGCTGTAGCTCCGAATGAAATAGAGCTCCTCTACGTAGTCCCTGAGTAATAAAGCTATGGATCAAGCCTGTCTCCCCTAAATAATTGCGGCATGACGTTAACATTCACAAACAAAAGGACGTCAAGATGAAGAATGTAATGAGTATGTGTGCTACAATCAATGTCTCTATAGAAGCAATAGACAACATAAGGATTAGCATGAAGAGGTGAGGGAGTAGAACCATCGTCATAAACATACTTTCCTTTTCATGGGACCTTCCATTTCTA
>NC_081344.1:50343134-50387477 GCF_029784015.1 Lycium ferocissimum
TTTCCCTTTTTTGGTTTGATGAAGTTGATCATCAATTTCTTGAGTTCTTATGGAAAAGGTGTGGAGAAATATTCTAGAGAGTTCTGATGTAAGGGATGTAAATGAAATGAACTCGGGTCCTCTCTTTAATAACTCCCAATCTATCCTTTATTCTCGCTCTACTAATTAACATAATGTCCGTATATTTTATATGGACCATATGTCTAGCCGTAGATTTGGTCCGCAGAGGCTGCCATTATGATTTAATATACGGCCTAACATACGGCCAATATATTTTATACGGCCGTGACAAGCCGTATAATGCCCGAAATTTTTCTCCGAACTCGTTATCGTCGACTCGTTTTATCTCCAATCCTTATGGAACCTTCTTAACACTTATTTAGCACCTCATTAACAATATAAGGGACATTATAACTCTTCTCCAAAACATCATTAAGTCATCATTAATTCATTACTCGAAAATCTCTTCCGATACATAGCGTATACCTTGCTTTCCTTGGCAAACTTTCTTCTCTTGTCTCAAATGTCTTTGAAATCTCAATTAGGGTCATCAAATGCTATTTCTAACTTATTGAAATATCATATGCTTCATGCCCTTCATTAGTCTATTCACTGTGCATCAACGGAGAATTTTCCGAGGTGTAACACTTATAATCGATTTTGATAAATCTTATTGAGATACACAAACTGAATAATTGTTCTTACATTGGTTTCACGTGATTTTCAGGACTAATTTCTTTATGTATTATTGTACTTTATTTTCATATTACTTGTCGTCCCCGAGGCACTCACTGAGTACAAAGTACTCAGGCATACCATTGTTGTTTTTGATGGTATGTTAGGTAACGGTGAAAAGAAGGTTCTTGATACGCCGGGCATTTAGAAAGGACTTGCGGTTGCTGCTGATTTTCCAGAGCCCACACATTCATTCGTGGGACACCCTATTTATTTAATTCCATTTATTTATATTAGTTTTCGGGCTGCGTCCCGATGAGTTAGACATTTATTCCTTATTCGTAGAAGCTCCTTAGCATACAATCTAATGTGGGTAGAAGAAGAGTTGTTGTGTAACTCTTTCGGGCACACTATCATGTTTTGGTTGAATTATTTAAATTATAAAAACTTCGCTAATTTAATTCATATATTCATGATTTGTTACATTTATTTTATAAACTTTTGGTGGTGAATATTTTCACCATGGCGGGTTCAAGTGTTATTATTGTGTCGTTTAGGTTCTTTATTGAATAAAAAGCTGAACTTCTCATGCAAAACCCTAATTCATGTCTTTTCTTGTGGTTGGTGTGTGTGAGGGGACAAGCCCACATTAAGCCTTGATTGTATTATCCTCTATATACGTATATGAAATCATAATCGTTTTCTTCTATAAGAGATGACAAGTGATTTACGATGGTTAATCATTGGTATTGATGACTTTACAAAGAAGCTAAGACAAAGGAATCTTGTTTAAAGAACTGGAAACTTTTTCAAGATTATCTATGAAATTATGGATATTTGTAATGGTATAATGAACTTTAATACTATTTGATGCTGTGACTACTTTGAGATAAATTGTGAATCAGCTTCTATGCTATGAATTTTGTTGTTGTGCTTGGCCTAGCTACTCGGGAGGAAGGGTAGCCACTATGGATCCTAGTGTGATAATGCCTAGCCATTCGGGAGAAAGAGTGGCCACTTCCGGGTTTGCTACCTGGGGTGTGATTATGCCTAGCTATTAGGGAGGAACGATAGCCACTTGAATTTCATATTCTGGTGTGGTGCACTATGACAAGAGAACCTCTACGGTTACCCCTTCAATGTTCTTGATTCTTGGGCTTGTATTGGAATGTGTGATATTCTTATTTTCTCATGGAATTGTTGTTGTTAATTATGATCAATTGAAAGGCATATTTGAAGTTGTACCTTGACAAGAGGCCTTATAATCGGTTTTGATAATTCTTATTGAGAGACACAAACTAAATAATTGTTCTTACATTAGTTTCACTTGATTTTCAGGACTGATTTCTTTATGTATTATTGTACTTTATTTTCATATTAATTGTTATCCCTGAGGCGCTCACTGTGTACGAAGTACTCTTGCATACCATTGTTGTTTTTGATGGTATGTTTGTTAGGTAACGGTGAAGAGCTGGTTCTCGATACTCCAGGTGTTTAGGAAGGACATGCGATTGCTGCTGATTTGGTGAGCCCACACATTCATTCGTGGGACACCCTAATTATTTAATTCCATTTATTTATATTAGTTTCCGGGCTGCTTCCCGATGAGTTAGACATTTATTCCTTATTCATAGAAGCTCCTTAGTATACAATCGAATGTGGGTAGAAGAAGAGTTGTTGTTTAACGCTTTCGAACACACTATCATGTTTTGGTTGAATTATTTAAATTATAAAGACTTCTACTGATTTTATTCATATATTCATGATTTGTTACATTTATTTTTTAAACTGTTGGAGGCGTATATTGAACCTGGCGGGTTCAAGTGTTATTATTGTGTCGTTTAGATTCTTCCGATGTTGTTCATGACGTTGGATGCCGGTCACGTCTAGGGTGGATTTTGGGGCATGACAATTAGAGCTTTAACTTGTTAATTTCTAAGTCATGTGATTAAAAAAAATGCCACGCAACAAAATATATGTGATATTTATTAGTAAAGGTACCTTGAACTATCAGACGAAGGTGATCAAGGTCACTTGGTTGGCTTATGAATAAAAAGGGAAGGAGAGTACGTGTTGAAGTGGAGATCAATTATTACGCCTATATTGCTAGAAAACCATAATCAAAGGCTTAGGAAGTGTGCTAAAAAGTCCTACAAACGTAGACATAAGGGAAGTATGAGGAACTAGAATAGCCTGAGGGAAATTAGAAGTGTGTGAAATGGTTGGAAATTCTAGATGATTGCGAGAGATAAAGCAAATTGGCGTGGCAAAGAGAGAGAACGCGTACTACAACTATAGAATTAGGTGGAGTTCAAATAGTGTTGGGGATACTTTATGAGCAAGGTGTTAGTAAAAGATATGCACGATACCTTATGGGTGGTTATGTTAAATCATATGCGTGCCCTGCTAATTGAGGTTGCGATTTGTTAAAGATACTGAAACAAGGTATTGAAGTCCAAGTGGCAACTGCTACAGGGCAAGTTGACATTATTTTCTCCAAAAGTTAGAGTTGGATGATCATGATACAATAACATCAGGGAAAAGAAGAAAAAATGAGTATACAAGAGTAAGAAAATTAGGGTGCCCTAAGAAAAGGAGAAGTGTAAGCAGCGGAGGTATGTTGCTAAAAAGGATTAAGTTAAGCTTCTGAGAGAAAAACTCACGACGACAATAGCAGCAAGGAACCATTCGGATGAATGTCGAAAATAAGTAAGCAGGAAGAATAAATTATGGCAATATGGAATACAAGACGAATGCGAAGATTCCGAAACAGATCGTGATAAACAGGTTTGAAGTAATAACGATGGACACGGATATAATCTGAAAGGGAATAATCGATAAAACAAGTGTACTTTGTGGGGATTTCATGATAAAAACCGAGAGAACACTAGAAGGACTATGATGCCTAAATGTGATGCAAACAAGTAGTAAAAAAGAATTACGGGACAAAATGAGCTAAGCTAATGAAAGGACGAGACGTGGAAATGAATGCCTGTGGAATATCAACTTTTAATGGTAAAGTATAGACATAAATCGAATTAAGGACCCGAATCAAGGAGAATTTCAAGGATATTAAGAAGATATTCGTGGAAAAAGACTAGGGTTAAAGGAGCGTGGTATAGTCGGACACTCCATAAGGGGCCTAATGAATTTCGATGTCCCCATTAATTCATTAGCCTAGAGGATTACTAGTCACAAAAGGCAGAAGCGAAAAGATAGTAAGGAAGGTATTCAAATCGTATCCGATGCGTATAAGCATTTTTATTTGATACAAGAACTCAACTAGAAAAAAAAAAGAAAAAAAAAGGGAAAATAAGTTAAACCATGCAATGAAAGGAACTCCGGTATTATATGGAATAGAGGAGTTAAAGGGCCACTAAAGTTGGCCGGATGACTACTAAAGGCGGTTAATACTCGAAGGTTATGGGTATATGAGAATATCCTTTAAGAAGGAGAGAAGAACAAATTCAGTTCTAAGTTGAGCTACAATATTCCCAAGTTCAAAACGGGGAAATGTACTGGCTTGAAATAGCCAAACATTCGAGATGAACCAATATATCAAGAATGCACTAAGGAAAAATGAGAATGAACTAAATGCAAGTATATTATGAGACTAACGTGAAAAGGAGGTATGACAAATGATGAAGGTTTAGTGAACCAAATAGGATAAGTTTTTTCAACGCGATACGTTGTATTCCGGACCATGACTTGAATCACTCGCACCGAGAAAATTTAGGAACATTTAGATATGCAGTAAAGTACTCCAAAGGGGTAGCAGAAGGAGTGAGGAAGGCCGCAGGTGACTAGGGATAAGTATAAGGGACAATCGGGATTACAAAAAAAAGCACTAGAAGAAATGAAAGTTTCGAAAGAGGAATATTTATAAGAAGTTCATTTATCTCCAAAGGAAAGGAAGATAGTATGCCTATGGATAGGTGAAAATAGTACTGCCTAATGTTTGGGAGTATCTCGTAAGTCATGAAATTCGAAGCTGCTAGCTATATCAATTGTGAGAGTGTATGACATAGAATCATATAATTAATCTCCATGCCGAAATGGCTAACAGAATAGTGTAAGGACAACGATAAGAAGCCGAAGGAGACTGGAGGTTGATTTAAGTCTCAATTAGTCATCTGTATAAGCGAGCCAAGGACTTAAGGAGGGAAGCATACGCGTATTGAAAAGAAATTATGATTAAGTAGGATTTTATCTTAGTTCCACGTGCATGTGTTTATTTTGTAATCGAGCAAAGTTGTATATTAAGGAGATCGCACGACTTCATGGTGTTCCAGTATCTATGGTCACTGATAGAGGAGCACAATTTACAGCTAATTTTTGGAAGTCTTTCAAGAAAGTTTGGGGACTGTGTAAGACATAGCACAACGTTTCATCCACAGACTGATGGACAAGCCGAGTGCACTATTCAGACCCTCGAAGATATGTTAAGGGCATGTGTGCTAGATTTTGGAGGCCATTGGGATGATCATTTGTCGCTTATTGAGTTTGCATACAACAATAGTTGCCACTCTAGTATTCAAATGGCCCCATATGAAGCTCTATACGTGAGGAAATGTAAATCGCCAATTGGTTGGTTTGAAGGAGGGGAAACAAAGCTAATGGCCCAGACTTGATCCAACAAGCGGAGGAGAATATCAAGATCTATTATTAACAGCCCAAAGTCATCAAAAACCTTATTCAGACAATCGTCGACGAGGCTTGGAATTCTAAGTTAACGATTTCGTATTCCTGAAAGTATCACCGATAAAAGGTTTAATGAGATTTGGCAAGAAGGGCAAGCTTAGTCCCCGGTATATCGAGCCCTACAAGATTGTGCGCAAGGTGGGCCAAGTAGCTTATGAGTTAGATCCGCCCTGGATTTGGAGTCAGTCCACCCAGTTTCTCATGTGTCAATGCTTCGTAAGTGCGTGGGAGATCCTCCCACAATTTGCCTGTAGAAGATGTCCATGTTACTAAGAAATTGTCCTAAGAAGAAGTACCCATTGCTATTCTCGATAGGCACGTTCGGAGACTCAGAGCCAAAGCCGTAGCCTCAATTAAAGTCCGGTAGAGAAAAAATATTAGGGAAGAAATAAGTTGGGAAGCTGAGGAAGATATGAAGTCTAGGTACCCACATTTGTTTCCACTCCCAAAAGAGCTCCAGCAAGAGACACCATTATCCTCAGGTATGTGATGCTCCTTTGAATGATTTCTTGGTCGTGTGTGGCCAATATAGGTATTGATGTTGTAGCCCTGTGAGGCATTACATATTTTAGGTTGTTATGATGGAATGGTAGTGCTACAATTACAGAGGAAACTCTGGCAAAATCTTCGTAGAAATCCCTAAGAGCTTAACATTCAAGGACGAATGTTCCTAAGGGGAGAGGATTGTTAAACCTCAAATTTTTTTTGCGTCGTTTGCGTCGTAAGTAAATTAAAGTAAGCTCGGAGAGGTCATGGAACCCTTATAAGGTTATTGAATACTCTTAAAAAGTTTCAAGAAAGTGCCTAAAGGTTCCGAGACCAAGCAAATCGAATAAAATAAATTTGTTGAAAAAAAATTGAAAAAAAAAAGTTGGCAGAATTTTGAGCAGATTTTCAGTCAACTATGGAGGGGTATATCTCCTAGTATATTAAGAGTTTTAAGGTGTTTCAAAAGCCTCAAGTGAAGTTTTTCGATTCCAGTTTCCAACGCAACAAACCGCTTGTCAATATGACATTGGAGTAGAGAATTATAGACGTTACAAGTTAGGCGGACATAGCAGAAACGCGCTGCTATAGTGCTTCTACAGTGCGTCCGACTTTAGTACACTATATAAGGGGTAGAACCCCATTTTTTCTTCACAAAAATTTCCCAAATGCTCTAAAAAGCTCATCAAATGTATGAGAGCCTATATATCACATAAAAGTGAGGATTTTGAGTAATTTCAAGTTATGGAGTATTAATCGAGGTCCGGACAACGTGTAGTCGCAATTATAGTTTCGTTTTGTGTTGGAGTTGGCTTGGAAGCAAAGTAAATCTTGAAGATCTTCCTATTCTAGCAAGGATAAGGTATTAATTTCTCTTTCTTAATATCGATTTAGCAATATTGACGAGAATAAAAGTTATAGTTTGTTGTGTTGATGTTGTTGGCTTATGGATTGAGGTTTGAAGAAAGTTTGGATGGAATTGTGCATATTTTTCTTGTAGAATCTTGATGATATTGTTGTTGATGTTGTTGGTATTATTTGGGAGTTGTTTTGGTATTTGGAGGCAGTAAAGAATATAGGGAAAATGCTGCCCAAATTTTCGTAACCCAAATTAGTCTTCAATAATTTGTTCTTATAAGTTGATGGAAATATGATGAAAGTATGATTAAAGGTGTATTTCTTGATATATAGGTTCGGGTGAAGGGCAAACACCGAAGTAACGGATCCTTTAAGTGGTGGCTTGACGGATAAGGTATGTAAGGATTTCGTGTCTCTCTCTCTTTCCTTGGCACGAATCCAACTAGAGTATGAATATGAGCGTTCCATAATAAAATCACTCCATTCCTATGTCATGTAGATCAACTCTTGATGTCTTACTTATTTGGTTGATTCTTGGTATATTATTATGTTCATCATCGTTAAGTTATTTCTTTGGATTCAACACGAATTCCATAATATAAATCGGAGGTTCCCGACCTTACGTCACTCCGATAAAGTTGTAGCTTTCATATGAGCTCTTATGCATGCTATTTACATTATGTATATGTAATATTATATTGATGGATCGGGCCGTACGTTCCTCGGCACTAACATATTATATTTATCGATCGGGTCGTACGTTTCTCGGCACTAACATATTATATTTATGGATCTGGCCGTACGTTCCTCGGCACTAGCATATTATATTTATGGATCGGGCCGTACGTTCCTCGGCACTAATATATCACATTTATGGATCGGGCCGTACGTTCCTCGGCACTAATATATTATATTTATGGATCGGGCCGTACGTTCCTAGGCACTAACATATATGGATCGGGCTGCACATTCCGCAGCACTAATACTTATATGATATACATATACACATATGTGCTTACTTATATATGATTTTTAAGATTCATGCATAGCATATTGTATGTTCTCAGCTGACAGGTTACCTTTACTCTATTTATATTTTCGTCCCACTAATGTTATTGATTCCAGCCTTACATACTCAGTACTTTTATCTGTAATGATGCCCCGTTGCACGGTATGCTGCATTTCGTGCTGCAGGCTCTGACAGGGTTATTGAGGAGCGATCGCAGTATGTTTTTCCAGCTCAGGGGTGCCAACAAGTGCCACTACTCCAGACTTGCTACTTTTGGTACTTTTTCGCTTATGTAATATATGTTCATATGTACACTCTTAGAGGCTCATATACATAGTGGGTTATGTACATATAATGTATGGCCCTGTCGGCCTTGTTTTGGGTTCTTAGTATTTTTCTGATAGCCTTGCCGGCTTTATGATACTCATGAGGTTGTAGCGACCTCGTCGGTTCGCATTTGTACATACATGTTGGATTATCAGACATTTCTATGTTATGCCTTCAGGCATGGTTGTGGTGATGAATCCACTGGTTTGGTATGGATGTTGGTACGTGGGCTTGTTGTCATGTTTGCTAATATTTGTGATTATTGATTGAATCTACCTTGGTCACTTGATATTTCACTTATCTCATGAAAAAGGGAAGGGTAATATTATCGACTTGAGTTGTGATCAGTATTCATGACATGCATCTATTGATTCTATGATTTGAGATGTTGATGAATTTGATTCCATGCATGGCATGCCTTCTATTTTCATATATGATTGATATGATGGTGAGAGAGAGTGATAGCCTCTGAGGTCTTTGCCGGAAAAGGAGAGTGATTGAGAGCCTCTGAGGAGTTTGCCGTAGAGCAACTGTAATTGATAGCCTCTGAGGTCTTTGCCAGCGAGCGAGAGTGGTACATGTACATCGCGGGTCCCCCATGGGTCATGGATTTGACGAATAGCCATTAGCATGTGTGTACGGGAGTGTAGAGCTGGCCAGAGCACTGCATTGCATCGTATTACATTCATTCATCTACTCATGACTGTTTATTTTGTGATTCACATATTCTTTCTGAACTGTTGCTTGAAGTACGATTTTGTGACTGTACTTGATTGCCTTAACTGCTTTACTTGTTGATTTATGTATCTTATATGCGTTATCTAATCATTGTTGGCCTATGATGCCTACGAGTACTAGTGTTGTGCTCATACTACTCTTGTTGCACTTTTTGTTGAGTGCAGAGTTTGATCGAGGTTCCTGTTCGAGACCTGGTGACTGAGCCCGAGGCTATCCATCAGACTTTAGGGTGAGCTACTAGCCGGACATGCAGCCCTGGATCTCTTCGTATGTTATTCTGTTTATTTCTTATTCTACAAATAGTATTCTATTCCAATACTTTGAAACCTGTATTTTCAGTATTCAAATAATATATTTCATTTTAGAAGCTTTAGTACAAGTTAAGACTTGGTCTTGGGATTGTATCTATATAGAAAGACTACTTCGTGTAACATTCTATAATAATTTTCGCATTTCTTGCTAAGTTCTCAATAGATTTTCATGGACCTACCTAGGGGATAGTGTAGGTACCATCATGACCTGCGAAATGGGTTGTGACACTCATGCATGTATATATATGTATATGATGCTACTACACACCTCCAAGCAATAATCGGAAGGCCAGACACCAATATATATATATATATATATATATATATATATATATATATATATATATATATATATATATATATATATATATATATAATGCTTTTTTTTCTTGTGAAACCACCAAAATGGTGGGTATTTATTGAAAAAGAAAAAGGTCCGTACTAATCAGCTAAACGGCTAGTTAGGAAATAACAAGTAAACAAAAATGCAACAACAAAATATACAGAAAACAAAGCTAGAATTCCTGTATTCTTGACTTGCATCCATCTTTCTCAGCTCCAAGCTCTCACTAGATGAAATGGATTCAAATCCGTTGAATTTTCTTCAGACTGCAGGTTTGTAGCCTCACTTCTTGTAATTCCCTACTGCAAATGGAAAAACATATCCAATGTGTGCTGTCTTTGGTATATAAGCTGCATTTAGCCTCATCTGTTTAAGTTATCCAGCATGGGAATGAACATGCATGCACATTAATACCACCCGTCCTGAACTTGTCAAACAGCTAGACTAGATGCAGGAACAACTCTCCCACAGCCTTCCATCATACACCTGCTAAGGTAAGCAGTTTATAAGCATTTAAGCAAATCAGTTGTTGGAAACTCTAGTGTCTAATGCATATCTAATTTTTAGATTTGGAATCTGAGCCTTATCAATGTTCAATAGTTTCCTAGCCGTAGAAGGTAGCTCCTGAAAAGTGTTAAATTGTTGTGTACCTGCAAAATCAAGAAAATAGTTAGCTAAAAAATCTGCCAGGCAGTTTCCCTCCATACATATGTGCTCCACTTCAACAATCTGCCCTCTTATCAATCTGTTTATTTCCTTTAAGATCATACTAATACACCATGGAACTTCCCATGTTCCTCTAATGAACATCTTCATGGCTAAGGAGTCAGTTTCCACAAATAAAGCATACAACTGATGTTCCATGCAATACTTAATACCTTGCTTGATGGCCACAGCTTTAGCAACTAAATTATTCCCATCTGCAATCTTTTGAGCTGCTGCATATACCAGATCTCCATTATCATCCCTAATGCAAAAGGCCAATGAACTAGGACTTGGATTTCCTCTTGAAGCACCATCACTATTGCATTTATACCAACCACTTGCAGGCACTCTCCATGTCACAGTTGTGCACTTCAGTCTTGGTCCAAACTGTTCAAAATAATCAATAATATCAGGCCACTTATGAGGGATGTTCTGCTAAGCTGGATATCTTACTTTGCATAGCAAGTGAATGTTCTGAGAAATTTCTTGGATCACCCTATGCATACATATTAAACCTCCATGAAGGTTTGTGTTTCTCCATTTCCATAGTTTCCACATGATCATTCCTGGTACTGCTTTAATGATAGGTTTCAGCTTATAATGACAATTAGTATTCCACCATATTGGCACTACTTGTTTCACCTTAGAGCAAGTCATTTGTATACCAGCAGCACTGCTAAATACTTTGTAGATATATTGTGCCACTTTACCATTCAGAAATAAATGATCAATGGTGTCCTGCTGTGGATTCCTGCAGCAACAACACCTAGATACTACATTTATTCCAATGCTAGCTAGCACTTCATCAACAGGCAGCTTAAACTTCCATAATCTCCATAAGAAAAAGGGTATCTTGAAAGGGACCCCTTTTATCCACATCTATTTATACACTGTAGAGATATTGCCTTTTTGTCTAAGCAAATTCCAGGGGCTTGAAACAGTAAAATTCCCAGAGCTAGTCATCATCCACCATGCCTTGTCCCACAAAGTTGAACTTTCCTTCATCAGAAGCTCCTCTTGAATATGATTAACAATTTCTCCTGGTAGTATTTGTAGTAGCTTATGAAAATTCCAATCATTTCCATCTAGTAGTTCAGATACATCTTCCACACTTTCATCAATAACTTGATCAGGTAATGTATAGTACAAGGCTCCTAATTTTGTCCAGTTGTCAAACCAGACATTAGCAGTTCCACTCTTAGTTTCCCACCATATTTCCTGTTCTATACTATCTCTTGCTTCTAACATCATCTTCCAAACCTATGTATCTCCCTTCCATTGGACATACTGAGGATATTGCTTCTTGCAGTATTTGTTCCATAGGTAGTTGGCCCATAGTGAGTTTGAGGTTCTAAAATTCTACCATAATTTAGCACATTATGCCTTTGACTCATCAAACAAGGATCTGTTATATATATATATATACTATTACACACCTCCGAGCTATAATCGAGCAGGTGTTGTTACCCTCCAATTATTTTTATTTAATTATTCAAAATTCCTGAGTCACCAACGGAGTGGAATATGTATCTTTACAAGTCGAGAGTGATTTTACAAAATTATTTCGGTAACATTTTGCCATTTCATTTGGCAAAATATCATCAGGTATATTATTGTATATCATCTTGTATATCTTGTGTATTTTACATAAGTTCAAACATATTTATCAAGGTTTTAATTCAAAATGGTGAAAACAATTATTTAATTAATTGTTTATTCTATTAATGATCAATTGATACATATTTTACTCCGTTAAATCAGGAAATTTGTTTAATTGAATAAAGAAATCAATTACGTCTCAGTTTTACAATCTATTTAGCTTTAATTGTAATCACTTTCAAAATGGCTAAAATTGAATCGTCAAAATTAATGTTATGTATTAAATGTGGTCACAATTGAAATGATTGATTAATTTCTAAATTCCTAATTTGGCCACAATTGAAATGCTTGATTCTAAATTGGAAATTTAATTAATAGCCACATTTGGCAAAATCAACCTTGAACATGTTATATATGCATGAAATATGTTTTTGGGCTAAAACCCTTATTTTGATCGGTCAGGCCAAGTCCGAAATGGACTGACCCAACCTAAACACGCCTATAAGCGTGTACGTCTACCCAAACGACCCCTTTAGTTTTGTCATTTATTTGTAGACAAGGGTTTCTCTTGAAACCCTAGCGTCGCCCCAAAATCCTCTCTCTCTCACGTCACGTTTTGCCAGAAACGGCAAAAGATCCAGCGTGGTTTTTGTTTTGTCTAGACCAGTGTGTCCATTTCTGGTAAAGAAATTAATGATTTACCCTCTCTCCACCATGTCTCAACCCAAACGAGGTATAAACCCTCTCTTTCTCTTACATTTTCTGCGATCTACAATCAACATTGACGAAGTCTTTAATTATCTGTCATTTTGTTCTCTGATTCTACGAATTTCTATTTGTTTATGCTGAAATACAAGGATTCAAGAAGAATCACTATTCAAAACCAAAAGTCCCACATCGGTTGAAAGACTGGAATTTGGGATTTTTGAGCCTATATAAAGGAACCCCTATTTCATTACACACACACACACAAGCATTATCACAAGGGCGAAACCCAAAACCTACAATTTCTAGCAAAGGGATCCGACTAGAATTGGAACCCTAAGCTTGTTTCTTTAAGTTTTGGGACTAGTCTAAGAGTTTTTATTTGCTTTTGTGTGGCTGAGTTGGGGCTTGAGGAGCAAGGTCTTCAATTTCAATCTCCACTAAGGGCTGCACTCAGAAAAGGTAATTGCTTATCCTTTGTAGTTTAATTTTTAGGTGTTTATGAATTATGTGCTTATTTAGCTTGATTTCTGTTTTGTTTAGTTATATTACTGTTTAGTTTAGTTTAGATATTAGCATGTGTTTATTTGTTTGTTAAGTCCAAGTCTGAAGCTATATGTTTGTTCTTTTCTTTGTTTAATTTTGTTCAAATGTTAGCATGTATATGTATATTTATTTGGTTTCAGATAAGTATATATGTGTTCACATGTTGTTTAGCATTAGTTGGATGAGATTGGTTTAGCTTAACCATCATGATGTCTGTAAAACTTCATACTTGTTTTGCTTAGGTTAATTTGATTTGTGTGTGTAAGCATGTGAATTAGCTAGTTTTAGTCAAACTTAAAATCATATGTCAATATAAGTTCAAATGTGGTAAGCGTCAGTATTAATCAAGATTCAGTCTGTTTAAATGTGTTTGTTTAGTTTAGTGTTGTTGATTTAAGTTATGTAAGCATGTTTAACATATGTATTAGGTATTTTCACGACCCAATTTAGGATCGCGCGGGCACCTACCTTTCCCCCCTCGGTAGGCGAACCCTCAATCAATAACATAGTAATCAAGTGAAGACAGTTTGAATATTCCAATAACTAAGTACAATTAACAACGAAAATCAATTAACTAATAAACTCCAATAGTGAAAGTACGTCCAGCCGTTAAATAATAAAGACTCTTTTCAAATTCCCACGACCTGGTCTAGACTAGTACAAGAGAAACTAAATGATACGGATTACAATGACTCTATAAGACCCAACCTCCGTCCCGGAATGAAGTGGGAGGAGGCCTTCAAATTAGGCACTGCGCATTTCCGAACATGTTGCAATCAATCACCAGAAACACTCTACACCCGAAAAGGGTGTAGCAAGAGCAGTATCAGTACAATCAACGAGTATTGAGTAAGTATCGTAGGCCGACAATGGTTAGAAACACATATTAGTAAAAGAAGTCACAAATAAACATGATTAGCAACTAAATCAAGTCCTATGTCTATTTACCGCATAATATGACACCAAGACACTTAACTCACTCACCTTCCGCTAATAACCACAAGCCAGATCCACAGCAATATCACGACAATCATATATCGTTAATACTATTCGTTTTTAGTCTAGGAGCCAACTCTTCACTATGATATCTTTAGTCTACATCCTTTAGAGGCCAAACATACAACTGATCCTACGAACAATACACAAGACAACCAACCAGTAAAGGTCACATATAATCGAAGAGAAGTATACATCATCGCCTAAGTAGCATCTACTCCTATTTGTGCCAAGTCTCAATATATCAACCCGAAATCCAACATCACAAGTAAACACAAAATCATCTCAAACAAGCCATAATGCAATGCAATGCAATGATGTATGAATGCAATGCAATGTCATGCCAATGCTGTGTACACATATACTCCGGACGGAAATATCGACATCTCGGTAGCACAACCCAGTGTGACACGCGAAGTCTAAGTGTCACCCGCCCCGGATCTTTGCCTAACAGACAGATGGGACCCCAGATCTTTGCCCACGGGGGGTTCTCAACGGCACCACTCTGGGGGACCCGCGGAGTCCATGCACTCACTCAATCAACGATTCCAGAACTAACATCAGATATCGGCCTCTCACGTCACTCAAGTAAAATCGAGTCCAGCTCGTCAAAGTGTTTCATCAAATATCATCAGTATCTCAACAGTGTATCATGAAAATGAGAGTGTGTGCAATGCATGTATCATCATCAATAATCATTCTCAATATCACAAGTACCAACAATAGTACGCCAACAATATAGCTGAATCACAAACACCAACAATGGGTGCGCCAACAATATATCCGAATCACAAACACCAACAATGGGTGCGCCAACAATATATCATCAATATCTACACAAATAATACAAAATTCTATCCACATATTAACATCAAATTAAGGTACCACCATAACACAAACAAGTTGTAACAACAATCCTCTATACTAATTACTCATTCGTGGTATCAAGCCAACATAATAGGTCAAATTAGTCGCAATACAATAGTACCGCCCTTCCTTTATTAGCCTATTAGCTTAGTACAAGGAAATTCACGTCCTACTCACAAGGCATTCGTTCCTACTCAGTCTAGAACTCAATTGCAACCGTTGGTACATTTTATCCTTCCGTTTATCAACTAGATTCACTATTAATAGCATAACACACTTAATCACATATTACAGAAATACTCATCGTGAGACACAGAAAATAAGTATCACCCACTACTCCCAAGTCACATAAAATCCACCGGTACTCAAGAAAACCAAATCAAGCATCCTAAAGAATCTACAGGCCACAAGACCGAACATAAAAATAACACAACAATACCATCCTAGAACTCCATCCCAAATCTCCAAATTCCTACACATGAATTCTCCTTTCCTTCTAATACATGAATATGGAAAACTAACCGGAGTCTACCGAAAGAAAAGCCGTAACTTACCTGGCAGCCGAACAGGTGCCACGAACCCACACATTTGCCTTGTCTTTCGAAACGCCTCCAAATAAGCAAACTCTATTCACATGCAAATTCTATATTAGAAACCATGAAGAATGATATCCATATTGACTACCTTCTATTCGGGTTAAATTCAACCCTTTAATTTAGGAAAAACGGGTCTCAAGGCCAAAGCGAAAATTTATGGTCAAAATACCAAATTCAATGCCAAAAGGTCAAAACCCATTACTATAATCATAGGGATACTCAATTAATTATCACAATCATCATTTATATGAAAACTCCCAAATTTGGGTCTAAGAACCCTGACTTTGATTCAAGAAATTCAATTCTAGAATGGAAGATTATTGATTACCAATCCTAGATATAACATTATCTAGCATGAACGACAACAATTATTCATAACTTAGGAAGCCAATTCATTTTTAAGACCTTTTTAAGAAAAACCCCATAAACCCTCTTTTGATTCTAAGGATTCTATGGTTAGATTAAGGAGTAGGGAATGAAGCTAAATGATTATGGAGACAAGAACCTTACCTTAGTGGAGAGATAGGTAGAAAAACCTTAAGTTCGCCTGTCTCTAGCCCTTAGAACGAAATAAGAATAAGGACTAAATGTCTAAGGTTTTTACAAATATAAATGTATTATGGTACAGTGATACGGCTAGGGCGGCAGCAGCGGCCATCGTGCAGCCCCAGCGTTTCCAAAAACGCTACGGCTGTCTAGCCACACATCTCTTAATGTCGCTCCAGCAGCACCCTCACTACCCCAGCGGCGAGCGGTCCTGGTGCCGCTGCGGCGGGCACCAATTAATCAGAAACCAGAAACAGTTCAACTTTTTGAAAAATCAACCCTGAAACTCGATTATCATTCGAGACCCAATACACACAAACAAAATATGCAGATATACATAAAAATGCGCTACGAACTCACCCGCGGCTTCAGATTTCCCAAATAAGGTCTCGTTGACCAATTCAACTCTCGGTCAAAGGTTGTCACTTAAGGTCAAGATTTCTCGCAAGTCAAAATAAACACTAAGGAGGCTCAAAAACAGTCAACAAGGGAAAAATCACGCTAACGACCAAGCGGCTCGTTACATCAGATACTAATTAAACCATCGCTCATCCTCGAGCGACAACGAAGAGAGTAGAAGAACTGGCGGTAACCAAGGAGATCATAACACACACCACACGAAGCCTTTACAAAAAAGACATACCAAACAGCACTCGCTCACCTCATTAGTCAAAACTTCTTATACTTAACCAAGGACCCAAATCCTATATAGCCATACTCGAAATGCTTCTCAAAACTGATTCTTGAACAACATAGCCGCTTTCCAGAACTCTTTGATTTAACATAACCATACCCTTAAAGCAACGACGGACCCCTCACATATATTCCTCGAAACAACACAAACTTAGACATAAACACAATCATAGTCCTTCTCTGATCACTCTAGGACCATTATCAAACAACATATCATCATACTAACAGGAAAGCTGACCCCGGTAAAAATATCATCAATCTACTCACAATGAACCCAAGCCAGCTGGAACTCGTCGAACCCATGAAGCTGATTTCCTGTAACCTATGAATTCTTTTGAGGATATAAGCGCAACTTTTCAAGTACTAATACAAACCACCAAGATCCGGAACGAATGCACCGATCCTAAGTATTATCCATAACTTCAGAAAGGACTCTAGATTTTGAAACTAATCACGGTAGTCCCATTCACAATAAATCAGGTCTATCGCTCTCGACTCCAAAAGCTAGATCACATCCAAATGATCCAAAAAGTACCGAAAAACTAATCCTGTAAATGCAACCTCGAGTTTCTCAACCTTACCCATACGCACATCAGGCATAATCCGAACTGTCAGTCGCTACGAATCGGCTGTCTCATGCAACGATCCTTTAATTAGCGGAACTCTATTGTAAAACTCGTTAATCCATAATGTTGCCGAAAGTATCAAATCTCCTGACCTTTTACGTCAGTTAGCATAGCAACCTTCAAGTCCTTAATATCCAACATCATCCCATCAATGCTACTCATAACATAAAACACTTACTACAATACGTCCTCGTATCGAGAAAACAATGCTAGCTCTCACATAATAAGAACATTCACAAATCCTTTTGCTTAACCCACACTAACTCATTCAATAGAGTATTACGAACCTGACCACTGAGGTATCATACAAGTCACTTCCGATAAAACTCAACATGTCGGTTACCTGAATCTTACTTCTTACTTAGTCACTGATCACAAACCTCACGGAATTTCCCTTATCACTAGTCCATATCCGTAGACTTACCTTCTCAAGATTACACAGTAGTCACAAGCTTACCTAATCCATGCCAGAAAAAGATACCACAAACCAAAATAGACTCGAGTAGTTCCCAAGGATATGCCTCATCCTTGCCAACTATTAATCAACTATAACTTCATCAACCCATCAATTTCCATCTCAAACAAAATCACAATCATAGATACCGCGACCAATTCCTTGAATCCACTCTATTGAATACCGAGCAAGCATAAGTCTCGCAAAACAGCCGAAGCAATCATGGAGATTGAATCACACATACACTATGCACATTAGAGTTCCCCTTAACATATCAAACTCCAGCTGAATACCCTCTCACCACTCGAGCGATTAACCCAACAACTCAACCAAATAACCATACCGGTAATAGCAGAAACTGGCCAAATCTAATCCAAACAAATGTGAAACTCTCAACCTTAACCTGATACTAGATATAACACTTGATAGTTGGTTGGTTACTAGAATCTCACTCTCGTACGACACTAAGGTCATTCTCACAAATCAACCACTGGCTCCCACTGGCCCACGGCATAACCACATTCATCGACTCCACTATGATTCCTGATTCCTTATGCATAATTTACCATGTATGAGGTGACATAACCCTCGATGTGACTAACTAACCTTGTTCCCACAATATTGTCATGCCCCAAAACCCACCCTAGACGTGACCGGCATCCGACCTCATGAACAACATCGGAAGAACCTAAAAGATGCCCAATGACACTTGAACCCGCCAGGTTCAATAATAACCTCCAACAGTTTATAAAATAAACTTAAACGAGTCATGATGAAAGACTAAAATCAGCGAAAGTCTTTATAATTTAAATAATTCAACCAAAACATGATAGTGTGCCCAAAAGAGTTAAACCACAACTCCTCTTCTACCCACATTCGAATGTATACTAAGGAGCTTCTAAGAATAAGGAATAAATGTCTAACTGATCGGGACGCAGCCCGAAAACTAATATAAATAAATGGATTCAATAAATGGGGTGTCCCACGAACAAGCATGTGGGCTCACCAAATCAGCAGCAATAGCAAGTTCTCCTAAACGTTCTGAATGTCACGAACCTGCTCTTCTTTGTTACCTAACATACCATAAAAAAATAATAATGGTATGCCTGAGTGTTTCGTACTCAGTGAATGCCTCGGGGACAACAAGTGATATGAAAATAAAGTGTAATAACATATAAAGAAATCAGTTCTGAGGATAGTGTGACACAATATGGAAATAGTTATTCATCTTGTTTATCTCAATGAAAGACAATTACCAAAAACGGGTTATAAAGTCCTTGTCAAGTTCCAACCTCCAAATATGCAATTTAAGTTGATCATGATTATTAACAACAGTTCCATTAAAAGATAGGAATGTCACACTTGCCAATACAGGCCCAAAATCAATCATAACGAAGTAACGACCTTTGAGGTCCCCTAGTCATAGCAGCGCATCACACCGGAATATGAAATTCAATGTTGGCTATCCTTCCCTCCGAATAGCTAGGCATAATCACACCCAAGGTAGCGAACCCGGAAGTGGACACTCTTCCTCCCGAATGGCTAGGCTTATCACTCTAGGATCCATAGAGGCTACCCTTCCTCCCGAGTAGCTAGGCAAAACACAACAACCAGTTTTCATAGCATAGAAGCCAATTCATAATTCATTTGTAAGGTAGTCACGTCATCAATTTTAATTAAGGTCCATTATGCCAAATTAAAAGAATAAGTCATTCCAATCAATGTTTTGAAAATGTATAACTTCTTTATGAAAGATTTCCATGTCCTAATTCATCAGTGAGAATATTATTACCAACTCTTAACCATCATTATCAAGCATCTATTATAGAGGAAAACATTCATAATATCATATACATATATAGGGTTTCTTACAATCTAGGTTTAATGTGGGTTTGTCCCGTCACACACATTAACCACCATTTAGACATGAATTAGGGTTCACGAAACATTAAAAAGATTACTTTTCTTTTTATTCATTAAAGAACCTTGAATGAAATTTATACTTCCCACAATAGTTTCAAAGTGATTTTCATTCAAAATAAGTTTTCAAAATAGAGACATACCTTAATATGTTAAACGAAGTTTAACAATTCACTTTTCTAATGAAGAATGCCTAAAACCCTAGTTTGAATCACTTTAGGAAGAATTGTGTTGCAAACCCTTATTGTGGAAGGTTATGTCACGACCCAATCTCGTAGGCCGTGACTAGTGCCCGAGCTGGGCACCCAAACACAATCACTAATCCGAATCACATACAGATAGCTTATACGGACACAAATATCAAACACTGTCTCAGATTATATCAAACTGTCGCAAACACATCTCAAACACAACCATATATACATCAGAAGCCGACAAGGCTATCAAATGGCGCAACGGCCCAAAACATATACAAATGCAAGCCAACGAGGCCGCCACGGCGAATGGGATCGCCCAGAACATATAACATACAAACACATCGTACGTAACGGGCATAACCCACATACATGTCCACGTACTCTAAACAGACAAACGAGAATCATAGGACGGGACAGGGCCCCGCCGTACCCCTGAACAAATATATACATATGCAACGGACGATTGTATACCAAAATGTGAGCTCCGGAATAAAAGGGAGCACTCCAAACAGCGTAAAAGGGTGTCCTAGGCGGCGGATCACCAAGCCCCGCGTCTGTACGGCGGGCATGAAACGCGACCCCCAAAAAAGGGGTCGATTACGAAATATGTACTGAGTATGCAAAGCAGAAAATATAGTAAACAAATCTGGATCATAATCGAAACAGAAGTACAGAAAGTAAATGCATTTCCAAAAATATCAAAGTGTTTACTTTCAAAATACGAATCATGCATAGGGCTCAGAAAATATGGTCGCCCGCCCGTCGATGGCGCCATAACACAGCATAACACCAGAAAGTTTCAAATCTACGTATCCTCGTCACACATCATAACACAAGATAACGCCATACACAAGATAACGCCAAATATAAGCGGAACCCGCCCCTAGCGAGAGGCTCGGTGAACCATAAACACGCATAACACCGGGAGTATATCATAGTGCGCACGACAACGAACCGGCCCGGGACTCGGCGAAAGATACAACGTAATGCACGAACAGAGTCGTGAGTAACCATATGCATAAAATCATTATCATAGACTCAAATGATAAGTAAAATGACCATGCTTAGAAATCGGAATAATAACCAAATCAAATTCTTTCAAAAGTCGTCAGGATTACAAAAAGAAGAGTCGCGGGACCCACGGACGGGTGTTGACCCGAGCCGGGCCCGCCTATGGAATATATGCTCATCATACGCTATACAATCACCTACGAGCATATCGAGGCAATCCGAGCCTTTCTGTGAAAGATACGGGCGTTCGTAGTTACGAAATCATTTAAGAACAAAACTTTTTTTTTTTATGCAATACTTGGAAATCAATTATTCCAAAGACATAAGGCCCAATATTTCATCATATCAAACATACGAATATCAAGAGGCAAACAAGAATCATAGACATGCTCGGATTGCGAGAATAGAATTTCCTCGAGGCTCGTGTCATAGCCTATTTGTAACTAAGGCATGCCAAAAGAAGAAAGGATTGAGCTTTACATACCTCAAACGCTCTCAAAGCTACTCCAAACTCAAGCTAATGCCAACCTACGCCTCGGGCTCCCCAAGGTCTACAAATACGTTATAATACGTAAAACATTAGCTATGGATGTTTAGGCATTTAATTCCAAACTAACACTTAATTCTACAAAAATTTGGGCAGCATTTCCCCTGTAAATAGGCCAACCCCGAGAATTTAACTCGGCCAAATCAACAACAACAACAACAACAACCAACCTAGCAACATCAATAATCAATCCCAAAGGCAATATAACATTAGTAGCCCTCTTATATATCATTCAACAACATTCATAATATTCAATTCAACGGCTTACCTTCAAGCCAACATCAACGCTTATACATTCAAATACTAACCCGAAGCCATACAAACAATATTCAAAGACATTTTAAGCAATTCATACAACATTTCAAACATCCCAAATAATACTCCAACTCATCCGAAAACAGTCCCCAACCCGAGAACACATCCACAACACATCCCTCACTTCCAAATCATGATTTGCACCAACAATCCACATTCTAACAATGTCATTCTCATCAATATACAAATTACATCAAATGCACAATAACCTTCAAATCAGCCCATACAATTACAACATCAATCTTGAGTCATTAAACTCTCATTTCCAACATATAATTCATAACGACAACAACTAAAATACTAACGACAATTTGTTCATTCTCAATCTACACAAAAGGGGACCTATTCGGCCAACACCATACAAACACATATAGATGATTTTCATTCTTTTCTTCACACTACACAACTAAACATACTACATAAAATCATTTCATCATCCCAACACAACCCACACACCTACACGGCCAAACCTCATACACATGGCCTCAACTCCAACATACTATATTTCATGAATTTCATCCATTTTAACATACTAAAAAATGCATACAACATTCATAACACATAAAACATGATTAATTCTTACCTTTCTTCTTCAACTTCACAAATAGGCTAGGGTTTGCAAGGATGAAAACTAGCGGTTTGATCGCTCCAACAACACTTCCACGCTACTTAGGGACCTCCAACTAGTGGATTTGCATCAAAGAAATAATTTTTGGATGGCTAATTTTTTACTTGAAAAAAATGGAGTCTTGGCCGAGAGTCTCCTTGATGGAGTTCTTCAACTTCTTATTTTTGCTAAGTGTAGAAATGAGTAAAGATGACTTGGTGATCATCTTTTATGCTTCCACCTAAATTGCACAAGTGTCCATGGCCCACACACATGTGTTGGACCAATTAAAATTGTCCACAAAGTGTGTGGGACCAATTCAAGTCCACACGGCCAAGGGCCAAATTTTTGCATGATTTCCAACTTTTCATTATTCCAATTTTGGTCCCAAATTTTTTTAATTGTTCCATAACAACAAATTCATGCACAAGTTATGTCTCAAAATAAAATCGAAGGTCAAAAATCCCGACTTTGCATCCCGAAATGGTTTTGGCCCTAACTCATCATTGTTAAACCGAATTGTCCCAATGTACAAAATACGGGATATAACAGGTTAATAGGATAATAACACGTTGTTCTAGGGTTTAGAGAATGAGGGAAATCACACCCTAGGTAGCGAACCCGGAAGTGGCCACTCTCCCTCCCGAATGGTTAGGAATTATCACACTAGGATCCATAGTGGCTACCCTTCCTCCCGAGTAGCTAGCCAAAACACGACAACCAGTTTTCATAGCATAGAAGCCAATTCATAATTCATTTGTAAGGTAGTCACATCATCAATTTTCATTAAGGTCCATTATGCCATATTGAAAGAAATAAGTCATTCCAATCAATCTTTTGAAAACGTATAGCTTCTTTACGAAAGATTTCCATGTCCTAATTCATCAATGAGAATATTATTACCAACTGTTAACCATCATTATTAAGCATCTCTTATAGAGGAAAACATTCACAATATCATATACATATATAGGGTTTGTTACAATTTAGGTTTAATGTGGATTTGTCCCCTCACACACATTAACCACCATTTAGACATGAATTAGAGTTCAAGAAACATGAAAAGGATTACTTTTCTTTTTATTCATTAAAGAACCTTAAATGAAATTATACTTCCCACAATAGTTTCAAAGTGATTTTCATTCAGAATAAGTTTTCAAAATAGAGACATACCTTAATATGCTAAACAAAGTTTAACAATTCACTTTTCTAATGAAGAACGCCCAAAACCCTTGCTTGAATCACTTTAGGAAGAATTGTGTTGCAAACCCTTGTTGTGAGAGGTTAATTGAGAATAACACATTGTTCTAGGGTTTAGAGAATGAGGGAATCTGATTTTTCAAGTTAAGGGGCAAATTTATGCAAATCCTACCTCGCCAGGATCCGTGCTTGGCACGAAAGTGAACGAGAAATCTGAAAGCTGATTTTTCCCGCCTCGCCATCATCCTCACGAGGCACGGACTTGGGCAGGCCTAGAAAAATTGCTCTGGCCTCATTTTCTGGCCTTGGCCTCACTTCACTGGTTTGTGGCACTCAAAATAAGCTTAGCTTGCCCCATTTCTCACGCAGCAAGACTTAGAAACAAGCCCGAAAGTCTACCAACTTGTTTGGATCGCTAAGGTTCGTGCTTGGCAAGACATGAAGATGAGCCGGGACAAGCTTCCTCCATGAATTCCTATGCATGCAAAATCCTTAGTACGAACTCCATATCCACCATACTCAGACGTCTCTTTCTTATCGAAGACTCTGGCAGCTGGAACTCATCGGCAGCGAACTCATCCGCTTATATTATACCAAGCATGACCCTTTTGCAGTTTACTCGCTAGTGTCATCACTCACTACCCTCGAATCATGGACGTGGCTTAGCATAGTGGTATGAGGAGTTACAAACTACCTATCACATAAATCATCCCGGAAGGTTTCATATAACAAAAAGATGATACGCCAACCCTCATTTATTCATTTACACTTAACTCGAATCTACGGAATGTTACATTATCCCCCCTTCGGATCATTCGTCCTCGAATGAAAGTATGGCTTAAGGTTTTCACGAATATCAAGAATAATCAACAACCCAAGGTTTTAACACGTACCTGAAATAGGGAATAAGTGAGGGTATCTCTTCTTTATGTCCTCCTTTGCTTCCCAAATCGCTTCTTCTGTATTATGGTTTCGCCATAACACTTTAACCGACGCTACATCCTTCGTTCTCAACCTTCTAACTTGGTGATCTAAAATCTGAACTACTTCTTCTTCATAAGACAAGGATTCATCAATCTCAACGTCTTCATGGTTCAACACATAAGAAGGATCAGGTTTATACAACCTCAACATCGAAATGTGAAACACCGGATGAACCATGGACATCTCAGCCGATAACTTCAACTCATAAGCTACATTCCCAACTCTTCTAGTAATATCATAAGGGCTAATGAAATGAGGACTAAGCTTGCCCTTTCTACCAAACCGCATTACTCCCTTCATCAACGGCACTTTCAAGAATACCTTGTCACCAACAACAAACTTTAGCTCACGTCACCTCAAGTTCGTATAAGACTTTTGTCTATTATGAGTTGTCTTGAGTTGTTGCACAATAATATTAACTTTCTTGATTGCTTCATGAACTGAGTTAGGACCCAAAAATTCTACTTTAGTTGGCTCAAACCAACAAATTGGAGACCGACAACGCCTCTCATAAAGAGCCTCATAAGGAGCCATCTATATACTCGCTTGATAACTTTTGTTGTACGCGAATTCCATCAGAGGTAAATATTCATCCCAATTTTCTCCAAAATCAATTGCACAAGCTCGCAGCATATCTTCTAAAGTCTGAATAGTTCTCTCTGCCTGCCCATCAGTTTGAGGATGAAAGGTAGTGCTCAATTTCACTCTAGTTCCCAAATCTTCCTGAAAGGATGTCCAAAAATGAGCAGTGAATTGCGTACCTCTGTCAGATATGATGGATGTCGGAATCCCATGCAATCTAACTATCTCCTTTAGATACAGCTTGGCGTACTTCGCCGCGGTATATGATGTCTTCACAGGGAGAAAATGGGCAGACTTTGTGAGTCTATCCACTATAATCCAAATCGAATCAAGCTTGGCCTTTGTGTAGGATAAACCTACAACGAAATCCATAACTATATCCTCCCACTTGCATTGCGGAATTTCAATATTCTGAGCCAGGCCTTTGTTGTTCAGCTTTCACCTATTGACAATTTAAACACTTAGCCACAAAGTTGGAGATATCAACTTTCATGCTTTTCCACCAATAGTGCTTCTTCAAGTCTTTATACATTTTGGTGGATCCCAGATGTGCCGAATACTTAGAACTATGAGCCTCCATCATTAATTCTTGTCGAAGACCATCAACATCAGGAACACACAATCGTCCTTGCAGTCTCAGAACACTATCACCGATTCCAGCAGTAAATGTAGTGTACTCACCCCATTCCACTCTATCTCTCAGCTTTGCCAAAAGTTCATCATCATATTTCTTGGATTTTATCCTTTCCACCATGTTAGACCGCGATGGTGTGATTCCCACTAACTCCCGTCTTCAGTTTCATCAAGTCTGACCCCTAGATTAGCAAGTATTCAAATTTCCCTCCCCATGCGCATGTTATATGCATGCAAATAAGCTAATGTGCCCATAGGCTTCCTACTCAAAGCATCAGCAACCACATTAGCCTTACCAGGATGATACAAAATGTTCAAGTCATAATCTTTCAACAACTCCAACCACGTCCTCTGTCTGAGATTCAACTCTCGCTGTTTGAAGATGTATTGAAAACTTTTATGGTCAGAAAAAACATCACAATTCTCACCATACAAATAATGACGCCAAATTTTCAAGGCAAATACCACAGCAGCCAACTCCAAGTCAAGAGTCGGATAATTCTTCTCATGCTTCTTTAACTGTCGCGAAGCATAAGCAATCACCTTACCGTTATGCATCAATACTCAACCCAAACCAATTCTGGAAAGGTCACAGTACACCACATATCCACCAGACCCAGAAGGTAAAGTCAAAATAGGAGCCGAAGTCAACTTGGTCTTAAGTTCTTGGAAACTCTTTCCACAAGCTTTGGACCACTGAAACTTAGCAGTCTTTTGTGTCAATTTAGTCAATGGAGAGGATATTGAAGCCTTCTACAAACATTCAGTAATAATTTACCAAACCCAAGAAACTACAAATATCCGTCACACTAGTTGGTCTAGGCCAATCCTTAACCAATGAAATTTTCTGAGGGTCTACTTTAATGTCGTCACCAGTCACCACATGACCCAAGAAAGCCATAGACTCAAGCGAGAATTCACACTTAGAGAATTTTTCATAAAGCTCGTTCTCGTAAGTGTTGTCAAAGTTATCCTCAAGTGATTTTCATGATCCTCACGACTTTTAGAATACACCAAAATATCATCAATAAACACAATAATGAAGCGGTCTAGATAAGGCTTAAACACACGATTCATCAAATCCATGAATGCAGCAGGCGCATTAGTCAACCCAAAGGACATGACTAGAAACTCAAGGTGCCCATAATGAGTACTGAAAATGGTTTTCGGGATAACCTTTTCCTTTATCTTCAATTGGTGATACCCAGAGCTCTGGTGAATCTTTGAAAAGAACTTAGCACCCTGAAGTTGTTCAAATAGATCATCTATGTCACGCCCCAAAACCCACCCTGGACGTGACCAGCATCCGACATCATAAACAACATTGGAAGAACCTAAACGATACAATAATAACACTTGAACCCGCCAGTGTTATACCCCGCGTTTTCAGAGCATAAGTATGACATGTACCTCATCGTAGTAATGGGGTGTCGGAGACGTCCCATGAGGTTTTGAAAGGCAAACCATGGAAAGTACGTAACAACGAAGAAAAAGGGTGAATTACGACCTCGTAAGTCATAATCGGGAAAGAGTATTTTGAAACACGAGAACATGGCCATTATTATTATAATAAATGACAAATATCATGTATGGAGAGTTTCGGAATATTTCGAGATCGAGTAGAGTGAAGAAAATAAGTTCGACGAAAATTTGGGAAATCTTTGGGCGAATTTTTAGTCAACTTTGGAGGCGCATATCTCATAGTATATGTGGAGTTTTAAGATGTTTTAAAATCTTAAAATGTAGTTCGTCGAGTCTAGTTTGTAATGCAACAAACCGTTCATTGATAGGACATCGGAGTAGAGAATTATAGATAGACGTTACAAACCGAATCGTCGACGCGAAACGGCATTCTGTTAGCCGCTACAAGATTTGCTACAATACCGCTACGATCGTAGCTACAGTGAAACCGGCTTTGGCATTTTTTTTAAAAAAGGACAGAAACCTCATTTTTTTCCGGCCAAAAAATTTCCGGTAAAATTCAGACACAAAAAAGGGAGCAAATATACCTCACAAAATGAGAATTTTGAGTGAAATTTCAAGTAACGAAGTACCAATCGAAGTCCGGGCAACGCATAGTCACGAATATAATTTCATTTGGTGTTAGAGGAGAATGGGAACAAGAAAATGTTGATGATTTTGCTACTTTCATAAAAGCAAGGTATGAATCTTCAAATCCCTCTCTTTATTAAGTGTGATTAAGGAATAAATGCAAGAATAGAGTTATAGTTTGTTGTGTTGATGTTGTTGGATTATGGATTGAGGGTTGAAGAGAAATTTGGATGGAAATACATATATTTATCTTGTAGGATGTTGTTATTGATGTTGTTAGTATAAATTTTGACTTCTTTACGGAAATAAAGTTATTAAATTAGTTGTATTCCAAGTTGGTTGGTCGGGAAATTTAGAAAACAGTGTGTGGGCTATTTTATGGCATATGTTGGTGTTGGAAATAATGTTATTAAAATTGGTTTTGTTGTTGATGTTGCTGGTTGTTGAATTGGAATTTCGGGCTAGGCACATAAAAGGGGGAAATGCTGCCCGAATTTTGACAGAATTTAAAAAGGACTTTCATTAAGTATTTAAGACGAGCGTATGACGATGATCCTAACGATATTATGGATGGTTCTATATGTAGATTACGAGGCTACGAATAATTCTTAAGCGAATTGCAAGACAGGAAGTAGGTCGAAAGTCGAGAATTTGTCTTCCAGGTATGTGAAGCTCACCTTTCTTTCTTTTGGCATGTCCTAGTTGTAATTAGGCTATGATACGAGCCTCGAGGTAACTCTATTCTTAAGTCCCGAGCATGTTTATGATTCATGTTTGCTTCTTAATGTTGGCATCCTTAATATGGTCAAGCTATGGTCTTTATGTCTTTGATATGAGTGGATTTAAAATGTTGTTTAAATGGTTTTGTTCCTAAAGGATCTTATGTCTAAAAATGTCCGTAACTTTCGTAGACAGAACCGAATTGCTTTGATATGCTCGTAAGTGATTCGTTAACGTATGATGACTTTAATTTTCATGGGCGGGCCCGGATTGGTTTGATGCACATCCGTGGTCCCCGAGGTTTTCTGTTGTATAGTCCTAACGACTTTATATGAAAGAACTTAACAAGCTTATCGTTTTAATCTCGAGCGTTGATTACTTCCTTATCTATTGAGTCTGTAATGATGATTTATGTGCATATGGTTTCTCACTACTCTGCTCGTGCATGCCTCAATGCATCTTTCACCGAGTCCCAGGCCGGGTACGTATTCGTGCACAGTTTCATTGCATTGTTCACCGAGTCCCTCACTAGAGGGCCGGGTACGGTATATATATATGATGATATGATGTGATGATATGGGGATGGCGGCCAGGATGGCATATGATGATTCTATTCACCGAGTCCCTCACTAGAGGGCCGGGTACGGTATATATATATATATGTGTGTGATGGCATGATGACATGATTATGATATGATTTTATTCACCGAGTCCCTCACTAGAGGGCCGGGTACGGTATATATGTACGATGATATGATGACATGATTATGATATGAATTTACTTACCGACATATGTATATGCATGATAAGTGTTTCAAAAGGCAAGTTTTGGTTATCTGGTTATTATACTTGTTCCTGTAACCCCTATTTCGATTATGACCACTGTTCTTGTCTTTCATGCTTTACATGCTCGGTCACATATTCCGTACGACCCCCTTCTTCGGGGTTGCGTTTCATGCCACGCGAGTACACCCGGATGAGTAGAAGATGTTAGTAGAAGATGTTCAAATTTGGATTGGCGAGCTCCATTTCCTCCCGGAGTCTTCACGAGTCGCAGTGCTTTTGCTATGGTATCGGAGTTATGTTAGAGACTTTGCAGACATTGTCGTGTATATAAGATGTCAGTTTTGTAAACGGCTATGTAAGCCGATGTATTATTATGCATTTACGTTACAAGTTTCATATGTTACAGATTTTATTTGATTTGAGAAAGATGAAAAACGTATTGTTCTTCGAAAAGCTTTCCTTATGCATTCTGTCATGATGTAAGGGCCTAGCATGATTATGAGTACAACGAGAGTCAGCGGGTTCGCTCAGCCCTAAGTAAGGGTCGGGTGCCCATCACGCCCTACGGGAAATTAGGGTGTGACAAATTGGTATCAGAGCAGTTCGTCCTAGGGGTTGTCTGCAAAGTCGTGTCCGAGAGTCCTTTTTATGGTGTGAAGCGCGCCACATTTATAAACAAGGAGGCTACGGGCATCTAGGGTGGTTACTTTTCTTTCACCTCTTAGATCGTGCCATAGAGCTAAGTCACAGGAAATGAGATTCCCGGTACTAATTTTTTATTTCAGCAGAGGAATGGCATCGACAGAAAAAGGTGACTAGCGATATTGGAAATCACAAAGCACGCAGGTAAGCAAAGATATGAAAGGTATATGTCGGGCAAGATATTGAAGTACGATTGAGATACAAGTTGAAGATTAAAAGGGAAAGTAAACAAGAAAGTATAACAGGTGCTGTTTGAGTTAGGCATACAAGGTATGTTCACTATTTTGTACTGTTGATGATATTGGGAGCCCTGTGTGGCTGCGATATGATATGATATATATATATATATATGGCCCCTTGAGGCATTGTTGGTATTTCTGTGTACGAGGTTTTGAGATAGTAACAATTACGAGAGGAAACTCGCAAAATTTTCCTAGAAATAAAGAGAGGATGAGATATAAGTTTGTAATATGTCCTGAAAGGTCGTGCCAATAGTAATGATAAGATTTGACTAAGCTACGAGTACGGCCGACACCGAGAAAGAAGTTAATTGTTGAATTAGGGATAATAATAATTAGAGGGTCGATATCGATATGGTAAAAAGAATTGGGAAAGGGCCACGTAATCCTAAGAGATGATTTAGAAAAGGTAGGTAAATCTTGATGGAGTGTTATTTAAGGTACGACCGAATTGATAAGCAGGGATGAATTATGACGAGCTTATAGTAAAAGAAGTAATAGTATGATTAAGACAAGAGTACGGAGGAAAATAATTGCGAAGGATATGAATGTATTGATAAGACAGCTTGTGAAATATTAAGGATAAAGTTGATCAGAAAGGGGTAACGGGTTAAGAAGTGTTACATTATAGGATTGATTACGAATAAGATATAATGCGAATATAATAAGGATTGTTATGAAAATGAGTAAAGCCTAGTGAGAAGGTGGCCAAAGCTATGATATGACCTAGGTAGCTAGAATATAAAGGAAAGTGTGAAACGGAAAAGCGAGCTATAGAACGAATAAGGGAGGCTTATCAAGTTCGGTAGGGAAAGTTTGGATTAAGGGTTATATAATAACGGAAATGATAGTGAGTGTAAGGAAAGAAAAGGTAATTTGAAAGAGGAAACAGGAAGAAAGCGAGATAGCAGTGTAGTAAGAGACCATGACATGTGTAGCCAAAGATACGAGTACCATAAGTAACGGGAATGTGAAAGACTCAGTTATGGGAAGGATGAGGAACGAGGAAAAATGAGAGCAGAAATCCAAAGGCCGATAATCAAGTATTTATAAGTAACGGCGATCGGGGTGTGTTCATCACCATTGGGAATTTGGAAGTCTGGGACAAAAAGTAATCATATCCACAGGTGAAAAGCGAATACTGAGGACCAAAGGAGGGCTAAAATAGTAATTGTGTTATGAGAGCGTGTTGAAATCTGTAAAGGCTTCAACTTACTCCAGATTATGTGCTGAAGGTCATGCGATGAGGTGGACGCGATCATATCAGCATTAAAGCATCGTATCTATCGAGTTCCAAAATTAAGCGTCGGGGTGAGAGCAATTTTAGGATGGGTGACCCCGGGAAGTATTAACACAATGATATGTGGAAAGGAAAGAAAGTGAGTAGATGAAAGGCGAGGGGTTCAAATGTCAGAATAAAAGTGCCGCCTAATTGAGATTTGAAAATGCGAACATAGGACAGAGTATACTTGGATAATAGTATAAGTACACCCCTTAAAGGGGGGAAGCGGGTGCGAGAGATGCAAGTGTAAGATGAAGATAATCGACACTACAATATATTGACACGGATGCTTGGGCTACGGGTAAGATTCCTTGCCAAGACAAGTTAGTAAAATCCAAAAGCCGAAGAATAAAGGGGTAGAAGCCAAGATGATAATCGAGATAGTTGAGGATTAATCGTAGAGATCGTGAATGATATGACATTAGAAAGTGGAAGCTTAAAGAGGAATACGACAAGAGAATGGTAACGAGTAAATTAAGAGATATTATAAAGGATAGCAGTACTACCTGAGGTTTGAAAATATCTCCTGCGCCGTGAAGTCGTAAGCCACCGTTTATATTGAATTGCGAGAGTATATGTTACAGGACCATATGAATGATCGTCCTGATGGAATGGCTAGTAAAATGGTGCGGAGACGACAATAAATATTTGAAGAGTAATGGAAGCTAGTTAAGTTTAAATTGTTCTTTGGTGTAGGAGAACCAAGGACTCAAAGAGGGAAGCACACTCGTATTGAAGGGAAGTTATGATTGAGCAAGATTTTATTTTAGTCTCCGTCTTATGAATTATTCGGTAATGATGTTCAGATTAGAGGAGAAGGAAATGGGAGGAAAGATTCAAACAAGGATTTGAAAATAATTTGAATAGTGGATTAGTATGTTGCAAGTGTAATCTTGCGATAGGATATATCGAAAGAGATGGACATTTGAGGAATTAAAAGGTTCGCTTGATTGACAAATCGAAATGACAGACAATAGCCTCAAACTATGGGAAAGACTTATTAAGCGATAGTCGGCAAAGGTTAAAAGTAAAAGGAGCGATCCAAAGGAAATGATCAACAGATATCACGTTGATTAGATCCATCGAGTGACAGTGAAACCTCGTGGAGCAAGCAATATGATGGCTCTTATTGGAAAAGGGACAAATGAAGGTTCTGCATAAAAGCAAGAATGAAAAGATCTGAATTCGCCGCATGATTAAGAATCTTGGTTATTTTTCGACAAACTTTTGAATTCACCCCTAACTGTTAGTTGAACTAAGGATCAGAAACTTTAAGAGTAAATTGAAGGAAATGGATGGTTAAAGAAGAGTTTTGAGATGTTTTTGATATAAGTACAAGAATTATCGTTAGTTAGCCAGCTACCAGAAGTCCAATTGAAGGAAAGAGAAATTAAGCGAGGCATTGCGGTGTTGAATTAGTTGAAGGATAAAGTATCGCAAGAATTAATTCAACTGCTATAGAAAGCAAAGGGTGCTAAAATAGGATCATCTTTGAGGTTATGTTTAAGGAAGTGAGAATAAGAATAAGTCAACTCCAGGGAAATAAAAGTTTGGGATATCTGCGGAATGTAAGAAAAATACGGAGGATTTAAGAGAACAAGAATTTCTAAATAAAAAGGAAGATGGCATCAAAAATGAGGTAAAAGTATGTAGTAATCACGGCATGAAAAGGGCATACAAGAATGTGAACAACGAAAGCTGAAGAGACAATGAAGGCGGAAAAGCATGGAAAGTTAGTGGACAGACAAATAATAAGAAAAAGGAGTGGCCTTGAGTACAGGCGTAAATCTTGACTACAAAAGAAGAAGAATAGATTGCATAGTTCGAATAAGTTCAGTTTTAACGGGCAAGTAAGACTGCAAGTAAGTAAGGTAAATACTGACAATGCGGGTAAAAACATTGATATCTACCTCGGGGCGAACTCTGCCTCAACATTCGAGGACGAATGTTTTTAAAGGGGGGAAGGATGTTATACCCCGCGTTTTCATAGCATAAGTATGACATGTACCTCATCGTAGTAATGGGGTGTCGGAGATGTCCCATGAGGTTTTGAAAGGCAAACCATGAAAAGTACGTAACAACGAAGAAAAAGGGTGAATTACGACCTTGTAAGTCGTAATCGGGAAAGAGTATTTTGAAACACGAGAACATTGCCATTATTATTATAATAAATGACAAATGTCATGTATGGAGAGTTTCAGAATATTTCGAGATCGAGTAGAGTGAAGAAAATAAGTTCGACGAAAATTTGGGAAATCTTTGGGTGAATTTTTAGTCAACTTTGGAGGCGCATATCTCATAGTATATGTGGAGTTTCAAGGTGTTTTAAAAACCTAAAATGAAGTTCGTCGAGTCTAGTTTGTAATGCAACAAACCGTTCATTGATAGGACATCGAAATAGAGAATTATAGATGTTACAAACTGAACTGTCGACGCAGAAACAACATTCCTGCAGTACCGCTACAGTACCGTAGCTACAGTGAAACCGACTTTGGCATTTTTTTTAAAAAGGGACAGAAACCTCATTTTTTTCCAGCCAAAAATTTCCAGAAAATTCAGCACAAAAAAGGGAGAAAATATACCTCACAAAATGAGAATTTTGAGTGAAATTTCAAGTAACGAAGTACCAATCGAAGTCCGGGCAACGCATAGTCATGAATATAATTTCATTTGGAGTTAGAGGAGCATGGGAACAAGAAAATGTTGATGATTTTGCTACTTTCATAAAAGCAAGGTATGAATCTTCAAATCCCTCTCTTTATTAAGTGTGATTAAGGAATAAATGCAAGAATAGAGTCATAGTTTGTTGTGTTGATGTTGTTGGATTATGGATTGAGGGTTGAAGAGAAATTTGGATGGAAATACATATATTTATCTTGTAGGATGTTGTTAGTATAAATTTCGACTTCTTTACGGAAATAAAGTTATTAAATTAGTTGTATTCCAAGTTGGTTGGTTGGGAAATTTAGAAAACGATTGTGTAATGTTTTATGGCATATGTTGGTGTTGGAAATAATGTTATTACTATTGGTTTTGTTGTTGATGTTGCTGGTTGTTGAATTGGAATTTCGGGCTAGACACATAAACGGGGGAAATCTTTGCCCGAATTTCGACAGAATTTAAAAGGGCTTTCATTAAGTATTTAAGACGAGCGTATGAAGATGATCCTAACGATATTATGGATGGTTCTATATGTAGATTACGAGGCTACGAATAATTCTTAAGCGAATTGCAAGACAAGAATGTTATACCTCGCATTTTGTACGTTTGAATATTCCGAGGTAATGGCGGGAAGTTGAGGATAAGGTTATAAATTTTTTTTAGAATGTACAAGTTGAGGAGTCAACTTTTATTTGTATGAAAAATTAAGGGTAAATTCGGAACAGGGAAAAATTGGAGGCTAAGAGTTGAGGAAAATAATTTCATGAAATGGCCAAAAGGCCTAGGTGGTCGTGGGCCCCACCCATATGTTGGCCAATATTTTCATGCCATGAAATGGCACATGTGTACATTATATATTTGTGGAAGCTTAGTATATGTGTGTGGACAAAGATGACTATGCAAGACTAATATTCATCATCCATTGACTTAAGAAAATTCTAGAGAAATTGAGAAAATTGAAAAAAAATTGGAGGGAAAAATACGGGCACATGACCCCTTTATATATATATATATATATATATATATATATATATATGTATGTGATGCAAAGTAAGACACAAGTCATTATTTTAGCTCTAGAAAATTCAAGAGAGTTGGGAGAAAGAGAGCAAGAGGAGCCGACGGCCATGGAGGAAAAATATGGCCCTTCGAATTTGATCAAGAAAAATTATGTTCTCCTAGCTTTCCTACTAATTGAAAGGCCCTCGTTAACGTGGAGTAGTTGTTGGAACGAGGAAACTATTTTTGTACCATGAACAAGGCCTAGCCGAGGAGCAAGTGGAGTGAAAGAAGGTATGGTTCAATTTTATTTTTCATGTCTCATGGATGGTTTGTGCATGTTGTGATATGTAGAGATGAATGAAACTCATGAAGTTATGGTATATGAGGTGTAGCCGGGTGTATATGATATGATATAGGAATGAAGAATTAATTTACTTAGCATGTTTGGATTGTTGTATTACGGATAGTTGAGCATGTTGTAATGTGAAGGAACGGATGAACTTCATGAATTTATGTATGATGAATCTTAGCCGTGTAGGGGCTGTTTTCGGTGGAACATGATGAATTAATTCTATGTAGTATTTTGGTTGTTGTTTGTTATGGATTATGTGATGAAAATGAAGGTTTGATGGCTTAAATGGGAATTATAATTGTTGTGGGCTGATTTAGAGAATAATGTGATTTCAATATAGCTTCTTGTATTGATGGAAATGATGTTGCTAATATATGAGATTGATGATATAGCTTATGAATTTGAAGGAAGAAGTGTGTTGTTATTGCTCTCGTTGAGTGGGAAGGCTTCGGGTGAGATTGGGTGTTGGTTTGGACATCTCGAATTACTTATCGATATTGTTATTATGATTGTTGGTTTGGTTGGTTGCTGATTTGGCCAAGATGAATTCTTGGGGATGTTGAAATTACAGGGGAAGTCTTTGTAGAAATTTTTGTAGATAAAGTGTTGGTTCGGTATTGGATTCTTAAATGATTATGGTTGATGGTTAATGCTTAATGACATTATTGTAGATTGTTGGAAGCTCAAGACGTAAGTTTGGATTAGCGTAGGAAGCGGATAAGGTATGTAAAGCTCACCTTTCTTTCTTTTGGCATGTCCTAGTTGAAAGTAAGTTATGACACGTTCCCCGAGGTAACTCTATTCTTGCAATCCGAGCATGTTTATAATTCTTATTTGTTTCTCGATATTCATATTCTTAATGTAACCAAAATATGGTCTTTATGTCACTAGTAAGATTTGGATTTCAAAAATTGCATATAAGTTGTGTTTCCAAAAGAGTGATGTTTTTAAATGACTTCGTAACTACGAACGTCCGTATCTTTCATAGGAAGGCTCGGATTGCTTCGATATGTTCGTATGTGATTCCATAATATGTAGTGTCACGACCCAATCCCGTAGGCCGCGACTCGTGCCCGAGTTGGACACTCATACGTACCCAAATCCCACTTTAGCATAATAACAGAATAAACATATATAACAGCTAAAGGATATCATCAGATGACGCATAAAGGTAAGTATGTCGCACGAAGGCCGATCAGGCCATCACAAAATATATACACAGCCCCCAACGTACACAAGGCTCACAGAGCATATACAGAACCCACTATACATGTCTACAGACCTCTACAGACTGAAAACATAAACATATGACGGGACAGGGCCCCGTCGTACCCATGAAATCCATATATATACACATAACAGAACAAGACTATACCAAAAGTGCAAGCTCCGAACAAAGGAGTGCTGGAAGATGGCTGGTAGGTAGCCTAAGCGGGCGGATCTGCAAAGCGTGTATCGGTACCTGCGGGCATGAAACGCAGCCCCCGAAGAAAGGGGGTCAGTACGAAAAATGTACTGAATATGTAAAGCAGAGGCTGTAATAAATAAGATTAAGATCAGAACAGGTTATGCGGAGAACAAACGGAATACATAAGTAGCCAAAATGCATATCAGAAATCATAAACAATATATGTAGAAACGTATGCCAAAACCGGTCCTGTTAGGGACTCGGAAATCAGAACGTGGTCGCCCCCGACACTGGCGCCACAAACTATAACAGATCATATCATAATAAATGGCCATATCAGATCAGAGTCAATAAATATCAACATAAGCGTGCATGGCACATCATACACAACCCATGCACGTATTATACTACACCCCTCACACACGAGCGCGGCGAACAATGCGAGAGAAATACGCTTGAAAACATATCCTCGGCCGGGCTCGGTGTGGAAATATTGAGGCATCCACGAATAGAGTAGTGAGAAACTAGATGCAATGAAATACCATATAGATTTTTCGGAGACTCAATGAAGCATAGCGAACGACAAATGAAGCAATGGAATCGGACGAACTCATATTAAGCGAATTTCGGATGTCATAATGGATTACAGAGAAACAACTTTTCTACGATCGTTTCCATGTTCCAAAATAGTTTATAAGACTTAAGAAAATATTTAAAACAATTTTTATTTAATAGTTAGAATAGTAGTTAGAACATTCCCTTTAGAACTACTCGAAGGCAAATCATAAATACAAAAGAGTAAAATCGGAATTAGCGGGTCCACTTCGGGCAACTGAAGCAATGGGCTTGAATCAGGTATATTATGCCTATGGAATCACCTAAATAGATCCTAGGGACGTTCCATAGCTTTCTAGGCAGTTGGTATAGATTTGCATAATTCTTTCAATCAAAACATACTTGAAGGATTCAATTCCATTGAACGAAAGAAGGGCATTTTCAAATACGGATTTCGAAGAACAGAACACTCCCCGAGATTCGAATCCGATTCTAACACACTTAGGTCATGCCAAGAGAGGAATAGGAAAGCTTTACATACCTTTTGCGCCTCTTACGCTCTCCAAAACTCACTTTCCGTTTCGCCAAAAATCTGCAAATGGTCACATTGGCCAGTTACTATTCATGAGACTTACAATTTCCAAACTTAACCAATATGGTTCTATAAAAATTTGGGCAGCATCTCCCCTATACATATAGCATCCCCGAGATTCAACTCGGCTCAAAGTGATCAACAACAACCAAACCAACAACATTAATCCACAACAAGAATCGCATACTAACGCGAATAGTCTTCTTTCAACATAAGACAACAACTTCCAACTAACTTCACATTTCAAACCAATATCGATGTTTACATACTTATTTGCTTACCAAGATCATCCCAACATCATTTGGAGATACTATATACAGTTTTTCATATTATTCACGAAGTATGTAAATTTTCCACCGAAACCATAACTCGTCCAAAACTTCCGTTTTTCAACTAACATGTTCGTAGCACATTGTCATTTCTCATCTTCATTAACAACAATCATAACTAGCACTTAAACAACGCATTTCCATAATCACACATCAACTATATTAAAATGCATATACTTTCCTACAATAACATATATGCAATTCTAACGCCAAACTTAAAGCGTTAAGTCTCCATTTACATTATAAGAATCACAACGACGCAACTAACATATTAAACAAATTAAATTCGTCATGGGTTGACCACCTATACTTGCCACGCCAACATGCACTTTTCCATTCCATTTCATTTTTTCATTCAACTTTCACTTCCAATACTAATTTCACAATAACCACAACCATAATACAACATAAAATTCAACACAATCACACTACACACTAAAACACCTACACGGCCACTTATATGCATGCCCTTCCTCCATGCAACCTTCCATATTTCTTTATGCTCTACTCATTTACATACACTACAACACATTCAAGCCTTCATAACATAATTAGAGGGAAAGAATTCTTACCTTTCTCTTCAAACTTCTTCACCTAGCCAAGTTGTCCAAACAAAGAAACCAAGGCTTAATCTTCCGAACCAACTACGCCAAGTCGAAAAGGGACCTCAAATTAGTATGAAAACCACAAGAAAACAATTTTGGAATCAAGATTTTGGAGGGTGAAATTTGGCTATGGTCGTGAAACCTCTCTTTCTCTCTTCTTCAATTTTTTTGTTTTGTTTTGTTCCTTGTTTCTTGAATTTTCTTGAAACTCAACTCTTATAATTAATTAAGTGGTCACATGCACAACACATGACCACAACATGGGTTTGGGCCAAGCCAATATATGGCCGGCCACCCTCTCTTCTTTGGGCCTAGTTTTCCAATTTGTTTTAAGCCCAATTGAGGATTGATCGCTCTCGGAAATTCACGGGACTAATTTACAAGATTCCAATTTTTCCCTTAACCTTCCTTAATATTTCCGCGTCAATATTCCCTTAAACATAACATGCACACTAAGTAAAATCTAATTAAAGCCTTGTTTCTTAACATTCCATATTATTTCCAATTTTTTCGAATACGCACAAAATATGAGGTGTAACATGTAGGGTCCGTAACTTTACGAGGCGGGCCCGAATTGATTCGATATATGACTATGATCTCTACGATATCCTGATATGCTCATGATATATGATATGTTTCCGAGTAAAGTCCGAAAGTTATTTGATATAATATTTGTCCGGATTTTCAAGATGCCTTGATATGCTTACGTTATATGATTTGTATATATATTCTGAAATATGATTTGTTGGTTTCGGAGCCGGTGGTGGGGCAAACCCAATGGTGGGGCAAACCCAGTGGCGAGGCAAAATTTCGCACTGGTCTAGGCGAATCCCACATTGGTTTAGGCGAATCCCACATTGGTTTAGGCAAATCCCACATCGGTTAATGTTAGCTTACTTCATTGAGTCTCTGAAATGGTTTATGTGCATGGTTTCTCACTACTCTGTTCGTGCGAGCTGTAGCCACTCTTTCACTGCGTCCCGGGCCAGGGCATGTATTCGTGCACATTCCTGCGCATTGTTCACCGCGTCCCTCCATGGAGGGCGGGGCACGTATATTTACCGCGTCCCACTAGCGGGGCGGGGCACGCTATATGATATGACGATATGGGAGAGGTGGCCGGGGATGGCATATGATGATTCCCTTTTACCGCGTCCCTCCATGGGGCGGGGCACGTTACATGTACATGCATATGATATGATTTTACTACCGCGTCCCTCGGCTGGCCGGGGCACGTTACGTGTATATGTTTATGTATACGATGATTTCATTTACCGCGTCCCTCACGAGAGGGCCGGGGCACGTTATATGCATACATGATGATTTTATGGAAATGACACGCATGATATATGTTTTTTTTTAAAAGGCAAGTTTTATGGTTTTTTTGTACTCTTTATTTCGGTATAATCCCGCTTATAATATTTCATGCTTTACCTACTTAGTACCTATTCCGTACTGACCCCCTTTATTCGGGGGCTGCGTTTCATGCCGCGCAGGTACACCCAGGTCAGCCGAAGATATTAGCAGGAGATCTTCCAGCGGGATTGGGGAGCTCCATTTTCCCCGGAGTGCAGCCGAGTCAGAATATTATGTTATGGTTCTATGTTCCGTATTAGAGACTTTGCAGACAGTGTCGTGGGTATGATATGTCAGTTATGTAAGCGGCTATGTAAGCCGATGTATTATTATGCATTGTATCATAAGTTTTACATGTTACAGATTTTATTTGATTTGTAAAAGATGAAAAGCATATTTGATTTTCCGAAAAACTTCCGTTATGTATTTATGTTATGGCTAAGGGCCCAGCATGGTTACGAGTGTTACTAGAGTCAGTGGGTTCGCTCGGCCCTAGGTAAGGGTCGGGTGCCCATCACACCCTCTCGGATTAAGGGTGTGACAAATTGGTATCAGAGCGATTCGTCCTAGGGGTTGTACGCAAAGTCGTGTCCGGTAGAGTCTGTTTATGGTGTGAAGCCGCCACATTTATAAACAGGAGGCTACGGGGCATCTAGGATGGTTACTCTTCTTTCACTCCTTAGATCGTGCCATAGAGCCAAGTCATAGGAAATGAGATTTCTTTACGCTAACCTGTGATTGCAGCAGAAGGAGGGCATTGACAAAAGAAGGCGATTAACGGTATGGAAGTTACAAGCACGTAGGTAAGTAAAGGTACGAAAGATATACGTTGAGAATGGTATTGATATACGATTGAAATGCGAAGTTGAAAATCGAAAGGGAAAGTAAGTAAGAAAGTGTAACAGGTGCAATTTGAGTTAGCATACGAGGTGTGTTTATTATTTCCGTACCGTTATAGATATTGGAAGCCCTGTGTGGCTGAGATACAATACGATATGATATGATACATACATATATGCGATGGCCCTGTGAGGCAATGTTGGTATTTCCTGCGTGCAGGTTTTGGATAGTAAGGAATACAGAGGAAACTCTGCCAAAATTTATCTAGAAACAATACGAGAACGAGATGGAAGTTTGGAATATGTTTGGGAAAAGTCGTGTCAATAGTAACGATGGGATTTGACTAAGCCGTGAGTATGGCTGCCCTGGAAGAATAAGTTAATTGCGGAATTGATAATAATAGTAATTAGGGGGTCGATGAAGATACGGTAACGAGGGGTTTGGAACGGACTGGGGCTACTAAAAGATGATTGGAAAGGATTGGTAGGTCCGGATAGAGTAATATATTAGGGCACCGACTGAATCGATAGGCAGGGGAAAAATATGATGATATTATAGTCACGGGAAGTAACGATACGAATAGGACAGGGGTACAAAAAAAAAAGGAAGAAAGAAAGAATTGTGACGAATAGGAGTGTGTTAATAAGACAGCTGCCGGGATGTGCCGTGAGGGCGTTTTGGGAATATGATAAGATTCCGACTTACTTAATATTATGTGTAGAAGGTCGTGCGGTGAGGTAGACGCAGTCAGGAAAGCGTTAAAGCGTCGTATTCTATCAAAGTTTCAAAGTTAAGCGTGCTGGCGTGAGAGCAATTCCAGGATGGGTGACCCCCCTGGGAAGTTTTCTGAAAAGTCTTACAAATCTAGACGGAAGAGGCAAATGAGAAGTTAGGTTAATCTAAGGAAAATTAGAATCTGCGGAGCGGGCAGAAACCTTAAAAGGTCGAACAGGACGGGGCAAAAAATCGAGATGACAACGGAGTAATAGGTTCTGACGTGTATGACGGAGGACATGAATGCCATAAAGTGATGGAGCGGTGAAAAGCCAAGTTATAGGAAGGTACGAAACAGGGTAAAACGAGTGCTAGAAGATGGCTGGTATGGTACGGATAGACGCGGACGAACAGAATACGTTCTGAGAATGAGAGAAGGATTATGTGGGAATAGTGTGTTGTGAATAACACAGAGGTAGTATAAGATTCCTCGTGGGTAAAATAAAAGACAGACATAAATGGAGGAAACGACAAGGGGATGCCAAGATATCTTTGGGATAAAGATAATATTCCGAGGGGAACTTTGGATGCTTATTGTCGGATGTAAGAGGATTGCCTAATTGAGATCGGAAGTAAGGACACGAGGTAAGTATAAATAGATAATGATATAAGTATGCCCACACAAGGGGGGCGGGTGAGAGAAATGTAAGGATGGGATAGAAACAATTGACACGGTAATGTGCGTGATATGGATGCCTGAGTTACAAAGGGGACCCCTTTACCGAAATAAGCTAGTAAGATCGGAAAATCAGCAATGAGTGAACAAAAGTCAGGATGGTATTTAAAGTAGAGCAAGAAGTTTGCAGAGACTTTGAATGACAAGACGCTAGGAAGTGGATGTGTATGAGGAAAAGGATATGACAAGAAGACGATCTTTGTACAACTTAAGGAATAGTGGATTGGATAGCGTTGCTATGCTAGGGTAAAAGCCAAGATGTTGGCTATAAAGGTGTCCGCTAATACTATTGCAACTTGTCAGTATCAAGGAAAAAGGAGTCAGAGGACGGAAGAACCACGTCTAAGATCGAACGTACTGTATATAAGTTGTACAAGGACAGTGATGCCATCTGTGAGTATTGGTGTGCTAAGAATAAGACTAAGTAAGTATTTGATAAGAAGAGCGAAGGTTTAGCAAGGACAATGCGGTTGTGACATTTCGGGGACACTACGGGAAAATGTAACGATGGTTAAGCCGATTACCAAAATGGAATTAGTGCTGAGGACAGATGAGGCACGGCTATGGTCGAATTAAGGATCTGTTGCGATACCGGGGGTAAGATAAGAGAAGGGAAGACAAGGTGGGACATAAGGATTAGTAAAGAGACGTTGGGTATTTCGTGGGCCAGTCTGAACACGTTCGCATATTCTTGCAGAGATTGCAACATAATGAGTGTCAGGAGAGTAAAGAGCGAGAAAGATTTTCGAGCTAAAGGTACAAAAGGGCGTCAGCAAAGATAATGAACCCAAGAGAACACTTGGAATGATGGTGACCGTCGAAGTAAAAAGTACGGCGAGTGATAATTTGAAGAATCTTGGAGGAAGGAGAAAAGTTACCCTCATAAATGAAATAAAAGGGTCCACCGGATGCTAGAAGAAGGGTTATGGACCACTAAGTAATTTAAACATGAGGGCACATGCTAGGGAATCATATGGGTCACTAATGTGGAAACGACATTCAACTACCAGGATGAAAAGTCGGCATCGAAAAGCTAGCAAGGGATAAGGACTGACGAAAGGATAATCAAGACCACAATAATGGACATCTCGAATTACTTATCGATATTGTTATTATGATTGTTGGTTTGGTTATTTGTTGATTTGGCCAAGATGAATTCTTGGGGATGTTGAAATTACAGGGGAAGTCTTTGCCGAAATTTTTGTAGATAAAGTGTTGGTTCAGTATTGGATTCTTAAATGATTATGGTTGATGGTTAATGCTTAATGACATTATTGTAGATTGTTGGAAGCTCAAGACGTAAGTTTGGATTAGCGTAGGAAGCGGATAAGGTATGTAAAGCTCACCTTTCTTTCTTTGGCATGTCCTAGTTGAAAGTAAGTTATGACACGTTCCCGAGGTAACTCTATTCTTGCAATCCGAGCATGTTTATAATTCTTATTTGTTTCTCGATATTCATATTCTTAATGTAACCAAAATATGGTCTTTATGTCACTAGTAAGATTTGGATTTCAAAAATTGCATATAAGTTGTGTTTCCAAAAGAGTGATGTTTTTAAATGACTTCGTAACTACGAACGTCCGTATCTTTCATAGGAAGGCTCGGATTGCTTCGATATGTTCGTATGTGATTCCA
>NC_081344.1:50387577-50390077 GCF_029784015.1 Lycium ferocissimum
CAACTTGGCTAAAGTTATGATTTTTCAACAAAGAGTGATTCTCTTCTAAAAGTTATACCATGTTGTAGAGGTCCCTTGAATTAGTGGAATTACGTCAAGAGAATAATTTTTAGAGCAAGATTTCCATGGCCTAATGTTTCATGGTGATGGCCGAATGGAGGGAGTCTTTCTCCTTCTTTTTTTTGTTTTCTCCTTCTCTTATTTCTCTTGAAAATTCTTGAAGAATCTAAATGTCACATGGCCCCCTTTCTTCTTTTATTATCAAATATAGCCCTTATATGGGCTACAACCCATTTTTTTTCCATGGCCGGCCACATTTGTGGCTTGGGCCTTTTTTTTTTTTTCTTAGCCCAATTACTTAGTCCATTTATTGGATAATTCATGAAACCATTTTTTGAAATTCCAATTTTGCCCTTAACCTTTTTCCAATATTTCCATACCCGAAACTTTCATAACCAACTTATATCAAGCAAGACCAAAACATAGCATTATCCTCAACTTACTACAATTATCTCAACATGTCCAAATATTCAAAATACGGGTTATAACACTTGTGCTTAGCTTATCGCAACCATCTCAAAATATCCGAACATGCGAAGTGCGGGGTATAACAATATGGGATATAACAGACCCCCTTTCTTCGGGGCCTGCGTTTCATGCCCGCAGGTACAGATACTCATTGTGATGATCCGATAGCTTAGGATTTCCATTCAGCTATTTTGGAGCGCTCCCTTGTTCAGGAGCCTATGTATTGGTACAGACTCTTCCGATGCATATGTATATGACTATTCATGGGTACGGCGGGGCCCTGTCCCGTCATATGGTTTTGTTGTTACTCGTAGAGGTCTGTAGACATATGTGTGGGTTGTGGGCGGTTATTGTACCGTTGTGTCTGTGTGGTTTGTATTCTGGACGTCCCCCTGTATTATGATAGCCTTACCGGCTTATGTGCGATATCGTCTGCAGAAAGTTGTAATTGTGATCTGTATATATATTTGTGATAGATTTTGGGCGACGTTTCAATTTTCTGTATGTACAGAATCTGGTTATGCTAGCTATGGTCTGACGTCTGTTCTTTGTATATGTATAATCTGTTTGTACGCTGATTATGGTTAACAGGTGCGTATGGGTGCCCAGCTCGGGCACTAGTCACGGCCTACGGGGTTGGGTCGTGACACTTACATCATGATAGAATGCATAAGGAAAGCTTTTTGAAGAACAATAAGCTTTTCATCTTTCTCAAATCAAATAAAATCTGTAACATATGAAACTTGTAACACAATGCATAATATTACATCGGCTTACATAGCCGCTTACAAAACTGACATCTTATATACACGACACGTGTCGCAAAGTCTCTAACATAACTCCAGATACCATAACAAAAGCACTCTGACTCGGCAGCACTCCGGAGGAAATGGAGCTCGCCAATCTAGCTGGAACATCTTCTACTCATCTGTATATACCGCGCAAGATGAAACGCACCCCGATGTAAGGGGGGTCGCACGGAATATGTACCGAGCATGTAAAGCATGAAATACCATAAGCAAGATCATACTGATGAGTGTAGCAAATCATAAGGCTTGCTTTGAAACATAAATCATGCGTGTCAACATCATGTCAAATTCATTATGGAACTGAGAAACATAATTAGATAATCATCTTGTACATATGCATAGATATAACGTGCCCCGGCCCTCTAGTGAGGGACGCGGTAAGTAAAATCATCATATACATGTACATATATATATATATACCGTACCCGGCCCTCTAGTGAGGGACTCGGTGAATAGGATCATCATATGCCATCCCTCCGCCATCCCCACATCATCACATCATCATATCATCATATCATCATATATATATACCGTACCCGGCCCTCTAGTGAGGGACTCGGTGAACAATGCGAGAGAGTGTGCACGAATACGTGCCCGGCCCGGGACTCGGTGAAAGATGCATTGAGGCATGCACGAGCAGAGTAGTGAGAAACCATATGCACATAAATCATCATTACAGACTCAATGGATAAGTAAGTAATCGACGCTCGAGAGTAAAACGATAAACATGTTAAGTTCTTTCATAAAAAGTCGTTAGGACTATACAACAGAAAACCTCGGGGACCACGGATATGCATCAAACCAATCCGGGCCCGCCCATGAAAATTAAAGTCATCATACGTTATAGAATCACTTACGAGCATATCAAAGCAATTCGGTTCTGTCTATGAAAGTTACGGACATTTTTAGACATATGATCCTTTAGGAACAAAACCGTTCATACAACATTTTAAATCCAATCATATCAAAGACATGAAGACCATAGCTTGACCATATTAAGGATGCCAACATTAAGAGGTGGATATGAATCGTAAACATGCTCGAATCATAAGAGTAGAGTTACCCCGAGAATCGTGTCATAGCTTACTTACACTAAGACATGCCAAAGAAAGAAAGGTTAAGCTTTACATACCTCATTCGCTTCCTAAGCTAATCCAAACTTA
>NC_081344.1:50395077-50396102 GCF_029784015.1 Lycium ferocissimum
GACACAAGTTGATGGTAAGCCACACTTTGGCCTAGTTTAAGACACAAGTTGCTTATGGAAAATTTGAAAGTGGGAATATTAAGAAAGGCCGTGGGTAAAAAGGATATGTCGCAAAATGACTCATGGAAATATGGAGAAAGGCTAGGGGAAAATTTAGAACTAAGGGAAATGATTTTCATGAAATATATAGAAATTCCCTAGAAATTTCAAGAAAGGGGCCACTGGGCCGTGGACCCCACTCCCAAAACTTGGCCAAATGAAAGCAAGAAAAGCGTAGGCAATATGTTTAATTATTATTGGAAGGGACTAAGTATATATATATGGGGAAAGATGATTTATTCATCTTAATTCTCTAGAATTTTCAAGAGCTTTGAAAACAAGAAAGAGAGAGGAGAAAGAACATGGCCATTCGGCCTTGAAGAAAAAAAGAAAAACCGAAGAGAAAAAAAAAAGAAAGAGAAAGAGAGAGAGTTTCCAACTTGTTTCTTCTAGCCAAACAATCCCTTGAAGGGTTCTTAGTAAGGTAAGGTTTAATTCTTTTCTTATGTGTTATGGATGTTTGAGTATGTTGTGTGCATGAAAATGGATGAAATTCATGTGTTATGGAGGTGTGTGTGTGGGGCCGTGACTAGTGTGGTTAGGCCGTGAGTGTGTGTGTGTTGTGTGTTGTGTGTTGCATGAAAGATTGAGTTAATTTTATGTTGTAGTGTATAGAGAATATGGAAATCCATGAAAAACATGTATATGGGTATGTTGGCCGAATGGTAGGTAGTGGAAGGGTGTGGTGAATTGATTTTATTTAGAATGGCAATTGTTGTTATGGTAGGTTCTATGATGTAAGAATAAGGATTTAATGGTTTGGAGGAGTGAAAGTTGGGTTGTTGTGATTGAATTTGAAAGAAGGAAATATGTTGTTGTTGTTTAAAATTTAAAATTAGAAGGTTTTAAGTAAGTAGTATGTTGATGGAGTTGTTGGAATATCATGTGAATTCAATTTATTGAATTATATTTTGGGAAATTTAATA
>NC_081344.1:50396202-50425654 GCF_029784015.1 Lycium ferocissimum
CGGCGACAAGCCGCGTGTCCAAAAGTCAATACGAACCTAAGAGTATATCCAACCCAACATCGTGTCCGAAGACCTAACCATGCTTTATCCAGTCAATTCTAGTACATATGCATTTTACTAATCAAAGTCTAACTAAAGTAAGCCGTAACCTACTTCGATGCCGAACAGGTGCCACAAAATAATCCACTTGAGCCTTGCCTTTCTTCTTCAGAGAGCCTCGAAATGATTAACGTATATCAAGTACGAATTCTATGTTAGAATACGAATCTAAGGATACCCATAATGCCATGGTTTTACCCAAAACCCAAAAATTGACCCAAAATAGCCAAACCCGAGCCACAAGGGCAAAACTATAATTTCATCGAAATATCGGGTTCAATATAGTCAAAATAATACCCTACTAGTCTAGATAAGTCCAATGATACCCATATTGCTATATTTTAATTCAAAATCCAAAACAAACTCCAAAAAGGTAACCCCGAGCTCGCAAGGGCAAAACGGGAATTTTTGTAGTTTACCCATAGCTTAATTAGTCTAGATCCAGAAAACCCACTAAAAATCTATCTTGTACCATTTTTCGAATTTTGGGTTCAAAACCCCAATTTTCCCCAATCAAACTAGGATAAAATCAATAACAAATGAAAATAAACTTGAGGAAACATAAAAATAAAAGTTCTAGACTTACCCCCTCGTTGAGACGAGAACAACTTCGCAAAAATCACCCAAACGGAGCTCTAGAACTCAAGATATGCTCCAAATACGAAATGAACATAGTGTGATTTTTAATACACAAATATTTTTGCCAAGGCAGACGGGCCCGTCACAGTGCCTAGAAATCTGCCACGGCGACCCACCAGGTACAACAATAGCTGTCTGCACAATAGTGACCATAACTCCCTCATATGAAGGCGAAATGCGACGATTCTTTTTGCCATGGCTTCATAATTATGATACGGATCTAATGGTTCAATGATACACAAAACAAAGGTTGTTTGATCAATATGGTATCCTCTATGGCCAAAGAAACTACGGCGAAACATCTAATAGGAGCATGACACAATCCACATCCATCCAAAACTCGTCGAAATCTCACCAAAACTTGTGGATGAGTCCAAAATCATCATCCGAACTTGTTGGAACTTCCAAAACATCGACACGGGGTCACCTTGACCCGATGGCGACCGTGGTCAACTCTAACTCTTTAACTTAACTAGTTCTTCACCGATGACTCAAGCCACACCCAAACCCTTCGAGAACCAAACTAATGACTCCACTAAGTCATAAATCACATTTTGAAACTAATGAAACTGTCGAAATTAGATTACAGGCACATTTACCCAAAGTCAACTATTGATCAAAGATTTTTCACTTTAAGGCTATAGATTCCACAAATCCTACTAGAACTCGCCCGATGACCTCAGGAACCATGTTGCCCATCCTCGCGGGTCAAAATTATACTAATGAGACTCGGGAAAGGGTCAACGAGGGTAAATGGGTAAAAAAATGGAATAACGACCAAACGGTTCATTGCATTGGATACCAATTAGACAATCGTTCATCCTCGAATGAAGAAAGAGAGTACTAAGCTGACAATAAACAAGGAATCTTCTTTTAAACCCACATAGAGACCTCCACAGGCAAGAATTTCAGTGATAGCACTGTTCCTTCATCTTATTAACCCAAACTTACTTTATCTTAGCTCAAAAATCCAAATTTCCATATTTTCCATACTCGAAATTTCTTACACAACTGATTCCCGAATATAAGAACTGCCTTTGCTTGAATCCTCTAATTTGATATAACCACACTTTTGTACGCGATCGATAGGTCCCATAAACATTCCCCAATTAGCACAATCCCCTGTTATAACCATAAAAAATAATCCACCCTGGACTGGTAAGATATTCTGATTCATCTAATATTTCTTTCACATCTTCTCTGTCGTTCCTCGCACCACGATTCCTTAGAAACACATAGATACGCGCCAGAAATCCGATCATGATTTCCTTTTTCTTGAAAGAATCCTTGCTTATCGGAGTAACTCTAAGTAATCCCATCAACTAATCTTACCCAAGGCCGATTGCACTAGCTCCAAGTATGCTAGTCCCTGTCACGACCCATTTTGACTTAAGTCGTTCGGGCACTTACCTTCCTCATCTCGATAAGCGAACCCTCAACCCAATGATAAATAAAGACACGAATAAATAATTGATCAAATGGAAAAGAACAACTATGTAAGTCTCACAATATTATATAATAGAAATAGTGCGGAATAACAAAAATACCCCCAGGGTCCAGTCTGAGTAATACAAGAGCATCTAAAAGGAATAAATACATGTCTGGAATAATAATACATAAAAATGTCTATGTCTCTGAATAGAAATAAGACTTAAATGATAGAAAGGTCTTCAAGGTAGCGAACGGCCGTGCTCACCCTGGAAACTCGAAGATAATGCTGAAACGACTATCAGCTATGTGAAACGACTATCAGCCACGAGATGGCTAGTCCTAAACACATAACAGGGCCCAACCTAAGACGATATCCAACCCAACTTCATACCCGAAGGTTCACATGCTTTCTCCGATGATATAATCTAAATATATGGTTGGCTATACGGAGTCTCAGCAAAGGTAAGCCACAACCTACCTGGATGGCCGAACAATAACACCAACAAATCACTCTATTGCCTTCCTCTTCCGCTGAGCCTCAAGATCAAAGAAGACTAGGGATATTAGAAATCTATAGTAGAAATCATGAAGAACGATACTAATATTGCAACCGTTCAATTTAGGTCAAATCCAACCCTAGAATTTGGGGAAACGGGGCCCAAATTGTCAAAACAGGAAATTCGAAAGTAAAATATCAAATTAAGCACTAGTGATCATAACCCAACAACTAATTGCTAATTTAACACATGGAATCCCCCAATTTCGGATTTGAAGTAAAACCCCCAATTTCGGGTATAAACCCTAACTCTTTGATTCAAGAATTCAACTCTAATAATGGAAGATATATGATTAACAACTTTAGATTCATAAAAAACTAGCATAAACTCTATCAATTTCACCATTTATAAGCCTAGATAGAACATTCTTTATCTCCACTTTTTTCTTCCATTACTAAGGAATTACTAAGGAAGAAAGTAATCTATGACGATTAGGATTAATGAAATAGAAAAGGGATAGCGCGATTTACCTCCAAGAGTTTTCTCCAATAATCTCTAAAATCAGTCCCCATGAGCTCAAATATCGAAATAGGAAATAATGAGAGACTAAAGGCTTTTAACACTTTATTAATTATACTTATTGCCTGTCACACGCTTTGGCGACACTGGGACCGCTCTAGCGGAGCCACTCCCGTGGTCAAGCCCAAATGGCTTGGACGACTCCCCCCCCCCGGCGCGGGGTGACCGCTTTGCGGTACGCGGCCCGGTGCTGAATGTGCCGCCAAAGCGGGCACCAGACACCAGAAATCTACCCAAGGTTCATGATTCAATCCGATTTTTTGACTAATTCTAGAGGTCATCTGCTCACATACCATGCACGTAGACACACATAAAAACACGCTATGAACGCGTTCGTGGCTTCGTAATTCCCAACGGAGGTCTCGTTGACCGAGTCAACCCCCGATACCTTAATTCAAATTTCCCAACCCAAGTTCCAAAATGCATCCAAGTGCATTGGAAACCGAACTAGATATACACTCAAGTTCTAAACGACTGTCCGAACCTCTCGGAATCAATAGATTTTTGAAAAGGGTCAGTTTACCCGAAAGTCAACTTTGGGTCAACTCTTTTTCACTTTAAGAGCTTATTTCACAAAAAGTTGCCCGAATTCGATCTACACACCTTGGGAAGAGTGCCAACGGTCCCCTCGGGTCCAAATGGGCTAACCAAGCTTAGAAAAGGGGTGAAAATGCCAAAAAGACTATAACGACCAAATGGGTCATTACATCATATACCAATTAAACCATCGCTCGTCCTTGAGTGAAGTAAGGAAAAGAATGGGAAAATACCTGAATCAGCGACAACCTGGGGATATTGGCTACGCATGTCGGACTCGGTCTCCCACGTAGCCTCATCAACTGGACGGTGCTTCTATTGCACCTTCGCAAGCAATCTCTTTCGACCTCAACTTTCGAACACCGCCATCCAAGATCGCGATAGGCTCCTCCTCATAAGTCAAATCTCCATCAAGTAATATAGAATCCCAATGAACAATGTAAGTACCGTTGACATGGTACTTCTTTAGCATCAAAGTATGAAAAATCGGATGAACTCCCGCCAAGCTTGGTGGCAATGCCAACTCATAAGCTATATCACCCACACGAGCAACAATCTCAAATGAACCAATATACTTGCCCTTCTTACCAAACCTTATAACACCCTTCATGGGTGAAACCTTCAATAGAACCTAGTCACTAACAACAAACTCTAAATCTCGAACTTTCAGGCCCACATACATCTTTTGCCGACTCTGAGCTGCCAAAAGCTTGGCCTGAATAACTCTCACTCTATCAAGGGACTCTCTCAACAGATCCATACTCCAAGGTCGAGCCTCAAACCCATCAAATCAACCAACAGGAGATCTATATCTCCTACCATATAAAGCCTCAAAATGTGCCATGCCAATACTCGAATGATAACTGTTATTGTACGTAAACTCAACCAATGGTAAGTGTTGATCCCAATGACCACCGAAATCAATAACACAAGCTCTCAACATGTCCTCGAGCACCTAAATGGTCCGCTCGGACTGGCCATCGGTTTGGGGATGAAAAACTGTACTGAGAACCAATCAGGTACCAAACTCCTCATGAAACGCTCTCCAGAATCGGGATGTGAAGATAGTACCCCAATCGGACCCATAGAAATAGGAACCCCATACAACCTCATAATGTCCCGAATGTACAGCTTGGCTAACCTCTCCACGGTATAGGAAACCTAAACTGGAACAAAGTGAGCGGACTTAGTCAGCGGATCAACTATCACCCAAATAGAGTCAAACTTGCCGAAGACCCACAACAAAATCCATGGTAATTCTCTCCCATTTTCACTCGGGAATGGGCATTCTCTGAAGCACACAACCGTGTCGCTGGTGCTCATACTTTACCTGCTGACAATTACCACACTTAGCCACGAAATCAACTGTATCTCTCTTCATCTAGCGCCACCAATAGTGCTATCTCAAATCACGGCACATTTTAGTCGCCCTTGGATAAATGGAATAACAAGAGCTATGAGCCTCAGACAATATCAACTGAATCAAATCACTAACACGAGGAAAGCACACGCATCCCTTAATCCTCAAAATGCCCTCAGAATCAATCACGGTCTCCTTGGCCTTACCGCTCAAAACTCTATCTCGAATCTTGCACAACTGAACATCCTCAAACTGATGAGTCCTAATCCGGTCCAATAAGGATGACCTTTCCTCTACACAAGCCAAACTCCTGCCTGGAGCTGAAATATCAAGGCGAACGAAACTGTTGGCCAGAGTTTGAATCTCCATGGCCAACAGAAGCTCAAAAATAATTAATCGAGCTAAACTCCCCATGCTCACAGCCTTGTGATATAAGGCATCAGCCTCCACATTAGCTTTCTCGGGATGATAAAGAATAGAGATGTCATAGTCCTTCAGGAGCTCCATCCATCGGCGATGCCTGGAATTAAGATCTCTCTGGATAAACACATGCTGAAGACTACAGTGATCGGTGAAAACGCCACAATGCCTCAAAATCTTCAAAGCGAAGACCATGACTAACAACTCCAAGTCATGGGTAGGGTAATTCTTCTCATAAATCTTCAACTGACAGGAAGCATAAGCTATCACCCTACCCTATTATATCAACACCCCACCTACACCCATACGGGATTCATCACAAAATACCGTGAAATCTGTTATAGCCCGTGTTTTGTACATTCGGATAATCCGGGATAATTGCAAGAAGTTAAAGGCAAGACCATTTTCAAAATTGTTTTAGTAGACAAGTTGTTGGTGAATATTAATTATGACTATTATTAATGTGAAAATATTGAGAAAGGCCAAGGGTAAAAAGGAAATTCGCAAAATGGCCGTGGTAATATCATGGAAGTCTAAGGGTAAAATGGTAATTTCAAAGGTTCAAGAAAAATTCTTGAAAATCCCAAGTTGGCCGTGTGGCATGTGTGGCATATGTCCACATTTCTATTAATTAGTGGGGGCTAATTACAATTATAAGGAAATATGGACCAAAGCTTACAAAGGAAGACATTTAGTCTTCCTTATTCATTTTTAAGAAAATTCAAGAAAATGGAAGAATTTTCTAGAGAAGGAAAGAAAGGGGTCATGTGGCCATACTTTTATTTTGAGGGACTTATTTATAAATATGGAAAATTGGTGGAAGACATGTATATATATATATATATATATGGGGTCATCTTAATTCAAGAAATGGGAGAAAGAAAGAAAAAAAAAAAGAAGAAGAGAGGAATATAGTGGGTTCGGCCATGGTTCCAAAAATGGGAGCCATGGAAGATGATCAAAATAAATTATTTTCTTCCACTTTTCCTACCTAATGGAAGGTCCTCAAAAACATGGAGTGGTTGTTGGAATAAGAAAAGCATTGGTTGTGTAAGTTGGAAACTCTAGCCAAGTGAGAAGACAAGTGGAGGAAGGTAAGGTTTAATTCCCTTTTCTATGTGTTATAGATGATTTGTGAGTATTGTAGTATGTAGAAAAGAATGGAACTCATGAAATATGCATGTGTGTGGTGTAGCCGAATGGAATAGTGTTGTGTAGAGATGATGAGTTAATTTTTATTTAGTATGTTGATTGTTGTAATTGTGGATTCTATGATGGGAAATGAGGATTTAATGGTTAGAAATGAAATTGTGATTGTTTGAGGATTATGGAAGAAGTTGGTGAGACATTAGTATGATTTCTTATAGTTGAAAGAATAATTCATGCATGTTGTGGAATTGAAAAATGAATGAAAAACAAAACATGAGAATATGCATGTGTGTGGCCGTGTGTGTTGTGTAAGGTTAAGGGGCCAATTTTATGTAGTATGTTGTTTGTTGTTGTAATGTCAAGAAATGAGTGCAATATTAAGGAAATGTTATTGAATTATGTAAAGGAGCTATTAATGTTGGAGTGTGTGTTTCGAATTAATTGTTGAATGTTGGAAGATATGATTATTGATACTGTTGTGGCCGAGTTGCATTCTCGGGTTTGTTGTTGTTGAATTGGCCAAGTTGAACTTGGTGGGATGGAGTATTTACGGGGGAAATGCTTTGCCGAAATTTCGGTAGGCAAATGTTACCTTAAGATTCAACTTCTAAATGCTCTAATTGACGTTTGGTAAATGTGACCAAATTGTAGATTTTGGCGAACTTGGAACCGGAATTTGGAGTAGCGTAAGAGGCGGAAAAGGTATGTAAGGTTTCACCTTCCTTTCTTGGCATGTCTTAGACGTAGTAGGTTTGGACACGGGCCTCGGGGACAATTCCTTCCCTAGAAATCCGAGATTGAAATTAACCCTTTTTCATTCAATAGAATTGAATTAAAATTTCGCATAAAATGTTGGAAAGTTACCTAAACACCTAGAACTCGCATAAATAGGACCCGACTACCTTAAAACTCTCATAAGTGACGTCTTGGAATGTAACATATGTAAATTGTGCACGCCACCTCATTTGACTCGGTGGGCCCTTTGTTCCGGATTTTCTTTATTGCTCCGTTATCAAACGATAAGTGTTGTAACTATTCTATTGAGAATATTTCTATGATGATAATGATAACGATGATGTAAGGAAGAGGATATGTCTATGATAAGTATGACAAGAATGATTTCATGACTAAGAGCCGTAAGTCAAGAATCCAATGCGAGTATGAAAGTGCTAAACTAGTTCTTGATCTTTAATTCTGTTCCTTAGTTATGATACTATTTTTCTAAAGATTTCAAAGCATACAAATTAACGTTTATGATGTCCATGATTTCATTCCATGTTTTCTTTTAATGCTACTTTCCGCTGATGGTCCCGCCTTATAATTATCGTTCCTTCAAGGTGAGACAAAGCGATCACGATTATTCCATAATGTAATCGGAGGTCACCGACCTTATGTCACTCCGATGGATACATGACTTTCTTTGGGCTCTCCTGCATGCTTATATGACATATGTATATGAGATATGTATATGCACATGGGGTGGGGGAAGGGATACATGGGGAATGGGAAGGAAACATGTTTCATTGCCACTCGGTCACCGGCTGGTTTATCATCCGGACGCGGGATGCCCGGACGTGGGATTTATGGGCGAGCCGGAGTATTTCAACGCAATGTGGGCGAGCCGACGCTGTTCGGTGCTATGATACTACATGATATACTATGACTTGATATGATATAACACGATATGATATGATATGATATGATATGATATGATACGATACGATATGTTAAGACATGATATGACATAAGTTCTATTTTCTATGTCTATGAAAAGAAATGTTTTTTTCTAAAAAGGAAAGACAAGCGTGCATGGTATCCAGCCAAAAGGGCATTCACATGTACAGGTTATCCTCTTATCTCATCACATGTTCTATGATCCCATGGTATTGTTGTTCATACCTATGTTCCTGATTGTATTATTTTTCATGCCTTACATACTCGATTCATTGCTCGTACCGACCCCTCTTCTTCGGGGGTCGCGTTTCATGCCGCGCGGTACACTCGGACAAGTAAGAGCTATTGCGGAAGATGTTCCGCGAAGTTGGTAGACTCCATTTGTACCCGGAGGCCGCCGAGTCGATTATATATCTATGTGCTTTGTTCGAAGTTAGAGACTTTGCGAGACGAGTCGTGAGTCTAGGGTGTCGGTTTTGATAGTGGGTCCATTAGCTAATATATGTTTTTATTACGCATTATGTTACGAGTCCTTACGCTTATGATGATCGTGTTTACTTTGAGAAACGACAAAAAGATTTTGAAAATTTTACTATGTATTTTACTTTCATTTGATTTAAGAATCCAAAGAGAATATGTGAGTGATAAGAGTCCGCGGGTTCGCTCGGCTCCGAATATGGGGTCGGGTGCCCATCACACCCTAGTAAGATCGGGGTGTGACAAAGTGGTATCAGAGCAGGTCGGTCTAAGGGTTGTCTGCAAAGTCGTGTCCGGTAGAGTCGTTTATGGGTGTGAAGCCGGCCACATCTATAAACACGAGGTCGCGGGGCATCTAGGAATTGTTGACCTTCTTTCGTCTTTGTGATTGTGCGATAGAGCCAAGTCATAAGAAATAAGACTTTCCTATATAAGCCGGATATGCGACGGAAAATGGCAAGTCACGAGAGGAGAATCCGGATAATTGTTCGTACTCGGAACCGGAAGTTACGGGACGGCCGGAATATGCCATGTAGCCGTATGTTTCGTAACGGTATTGTCGATATTTGCCGTGTATAGATTTGAATAAGTAGGAATGATAAAGGAGGTTCTGCCAGAATGGGTACGTCTAAGAGGAAGAAGCGCGGAAAGGAAATATGATAAACAGGTAACAAGCGAGATGCGACGTTTCAAGAAGGGTTATGGATTTGGCATGACGATGAAGGTGCGATCACTACCCTCGGGAATCTGGAGGCCCAGGACAAGAAGTAGTTATACACACAGGTGGAAGGCGAACATTCGGAACTGAAAAGGGCAAAATAGTAATTACAAAGAAAGGACGTGTTACGAAAATGTTTCAGAATCGGTAAGACTTCGACTTGCTCCAGAACATGTAATAAAGGTCATACGAGGAAGTGGACGCAATTATATCTGCATTAAGACACCGGATTTCACCAAAGTTTCGAGGTTAAGCGTGCTCAGGTGGGACCAATTCTATGATGGGTGACTCCCTGGGAAGTATGCGAGAAATTCGATATATTCAGACCTAAGAGATAAATGAGAAGTTAGGGTAGCCTAAGGGAAACTAGGGCATATGGAATGGTTGGAGACCATAAGAGGATGCGCAGGACGAGGCAGACTTGCTCAGTGAAGAGACAGGAAGTGCATCACGGCCCTAGAAATAGGATAGGCTTGAAATTGTTTGGAAGTATTTTGTGGGTTAGTTGATAGTAATCATATATATATATATGAATATAGGATATATGCATGATTGTATCAAGGATATATATGATATATATATACGATATAAATATATCAACCGAGTAAGTGGTACCGAAGATCGAGTAACCGCAAGAATAAATGGTATAAGTGTTGCAAAGTAAGTCGTTATTATTTCACTATAGGTGGAGATTGGAAATTCTAGTATAACGATAGTTGAGTAGATGGAAACGAAGAGATCAAAGTGTCGGAAGAAGGTGAAATGTAAGAAACCTCAGTAAAGAAAGCATAGGTTTGCAATGATGTTGGGGTGAGAGACCTATAAAGGAGTGGATGTGTGACTATATTAATATAGTTAGAGGTTCGATGAACAAGGATAGGGAGAGTAAAAATTTGTAATGATTCTGTGTTAGGAGCAAGGTAGCGAAACGCTTAAGGAAAATGGACGCGCAGCTACAACACAAACACATAGTTAAGAAGGAATTACGCACAAGTGAACTAAGTAAACGAAAGGACGAATAGTGGATGGAAGGGTGTGGAAATGTGGACAAAAAAATGAGGACATCGACGGAAAGTAAAAGAAAAATCGAGGACAAGAAGTTTTCGACATGTTAGGCACGGAGTTGGGAGAAAGACAAGGAATAAGCTATAGGCGAAAATTTCATGAAAGGACGGTTGGCGTATAAGGAACCCCTTAAAAGGGGGGGAGAGAACGAGTTATAGGGTTCAAGTCCAAAGGAAGGAAACTTATTAGCCACGGAGCCAGAGTTTAAACCATATTGGCTTATCAAGGGGATACATGAAAGAAGAAGAAACGAGTTGGTGTAGTGGAATAGGAAACCTATGACATGAAATGACCCCGAAGTATTATAAACCCCATGAGATCAGTTGAACATTCGAGGACGAATGTTCTAAAGGGGGGGAGGATGTTATAGCCCGTGTTTTGTACATTCGGATAATCCGGGATAATTGCAAGAAGTTATAGGCAAGACCATTTTCAAAATTGTTTTAGTAGACAAGTTGTTGGTGAATATTAATTATGACTATTATTAATGTGAAAATATTGAGAAAGGCCAAGGGTAAAAAGGGAAATTCGCAAAATGGCCTGTGGTAATATCATGGAAGTCTAAGGGTAAAATGGTAATTTCACAGGTGTTCAAGAAAATTTTTGAAAATCCCAAGTTGGCCGTGTGGCATGTGTGGCATATGTCCACATTTCTATTAATTAGTGGGGGCTAATTACAATTATAAGGAAATATGGACCAAAGCTTACAAAGGAAGACATTTAGTCTTCCTTATTCATTTTTAAGAAAATTCAAGAAAATGGAAGAATTTTCTAGAGAAGGAAAGAAAGGGGTCATGTGGCCATACTTTTATTTTGAGGGACTTATTTATATATATGGAAAATTGGTGGAAGACATGTATATATATATATATATATGGGGTCATCTTAATTCAAGAAATGGGAGAAAGAAAAAAAAAAAAAAAAGAAGAGAGGAATATAGTGGGTTCGGCCATGGTTCCAAAAATGGGAGCCATGGAAGATGATCAAAATAAATTATTTTCTTCCACTTTTCCTACCTAATGGAAGGTCCTCAAAAACATGGAGTGGTTGTTGGAATAAGAAAAGCATTGGTTGTGTAAGTTGGAAACTCTAGCCAAGTGAGAAGACAAGTGGAGGAAGGTAAGGTTTAATTCCCTTTTCTATGTGTTATAGATGATTTGTGAGTATTGTAGTATGTAGAAAAGAATGGAACTCATGAAATATGCATGTGTGTGGTGTAGCCGAATGGAATAGTGTTGTGTAGAGATGATGAGTTAATTTTTATTTAGTATGTTGATTGTTGTAATTGTGGATTCTATGATGGGAAATGAGGATTTAATGGTTAGAAATGAAATTGTGATTGTTTGAGGATTATGGAAGAAGTTGGTGAGACATTAGTATGATTTCTTATAGTTGAAAGAATAATTCATGCATGTTGTGGAATTGAAAAATGAATGAAAAACAAAACATGAGAATATGCATGTGTGTGGCCGTGTGTGTTGTGTAAGGTTAAGGGGCCAATTTTATGTAGTATGTTGTTTGTTGTTGTAATGTCAAGAAATGAGTGCAATATTAAGGAAATGTTATTGAATTATGTAAAGGAGCTATTAATGTTGGAGTGTGTGTTTTGAATTAATTGTTGAATGTTGGGAGATATGATTATTGATACTGTTGTGGCCGAGTTGCATTCTCGGGTTTGTTGTTGTTGAATTGGCCAAGTTGAACTTGGTGGGATGGAGTATTTATAGGGGAAATGCTGCCGAAATTTCGGTAGGAAAATGTTACCTTAAGATTCAACTTCTAAATGCTCTAATTGACGTTTGGTAAATGTGACCAAATTGTAGATTTTGGCGAACTTGAACCGGAATTTGGAGTAGCGTAAGAGGCGAAAAGGTATGTAAGGTTTCACCTTCCTTTCTTGGCATGTCTTAGACGTAGTAGGTTTGGACACGGGCCTCGGGGACAATTCCTTCCCTAGAAATCCGAGATTGAAATTAACCCTTTTTCATTCAATAGAATTGAATTAAAATTTCGCATAAAATGTTGGAAAGTTACCTAAACACCTAGAACTCGAATAAATAGGACCCGACTACCTTAAAACTCTCATAAGTGACGTCTTGGAATGTAACATATGTAAATTGTGCACGCCACCTCATTTGACTCGAGGTGGGCCCACTGTTCCCGAATTTTCTTTATTGCTCCGTTATCAAACGATAAGTGTTGTAACTATTCTATTGAGAATATTTCTATGATGATAATGATAACGATGATGTAAGGAAGAGGATATGTCTATGATAAGTATGACAAGAATGATTTCATGACTAAGAGCCTTAAGTCAAGAATCCAATGCGAGTATGAAAGTGCTAAACTAGTTCTTGATCTTTAATTCTATTCCTTAGTTATGATACTATTTTTCTAAAGATTTCAAAGCATACAAATTAACGTTTATGATGTCCATGATTTCATTCCATGTTTTCTTTTAATGCTACTTTCCGCTCGATGGTCCCGCCTTATAATTATCGTTCCTTCAAGGCGAGACAAAGCGATCACGATTATTCCATAATGTAATCGGAGGTCACCGACCTTATGTCACTCCGATGGATACATGACTTTCTTTGGGCTCTCTGCGTGCTTATATGACATATGTATATGAGATATGTATATGCACATGGGGTGGGGGAAGGGATACATGGGGAATAGGAAGGGAAACATGTTTCATTGCCACTGGTCGGTGGTTTATCATCCGGACGCGGGATGCCGGACGCGGGATTTATGGGCGAGCCGGAGTATTTCGGCGCAATGTGGGCGAGCCGACGCTCGTTCGGTGCTATGATACTACATGATATACTATGACTTGATATGATATAACACGATATGATATGATATGACATGATATGATATGATACGATACTATATGTTAAGACATGATATGACATAAGTTCTATTTTCTATGTCTATGAAAAGAAATGTTTTTCTTCTAAAAAAGAAAGACAAGCATGCATGGTATCCAGCCAAAAAAGGCATTCACATGTACAAAGTTATCCTCTTATCTCATCACATGTTCTATGATCCCATGGTATTGTTGTTCATACCTATGTTCCCGATTGTATTATTTTTCATGCCTTACATACTCGACATTGCTCGTACCGACCCCTCTTCTTCGGGGCTGCGTTTTTTATGCCGCGCAGTATGCTCGGACAAGCAAGAGCTATTGCGAGAAGATGTTCAATGAAGTTGGTAGACTCCATTTGTACCGGGAGTGCCGCCGAGTCGATTATATATCTTTGTGCGGTTTGTTCGAAGTTAGAGACTTTGCGAGACGAGTCGTGGTCTAGGGTGTCGATTTTGAGAGTGGGTCCATTAGCTAATATATGTTTTTATTACGCCTTATGTTACAGAGTCCTTACGCTTACATCGTGTTTAATTTGAGAAACGACAAAAAGATTTTGAAAATTTTACTATGTATTTTACTTTCATTTGATTTAAGAATCCAAAGAGAATATGTGAGTGATAAGAGTCCGCGGGTTCGCTCGGCTCCGAATATGGGGTCGGGTGCCCATCACACCCTAGTAAGATCGGGGTGTGACAAAGTGGTATCGACGCAGGTCGGTCTAAGGGTTGTCTGCAAAGTCGTGTCCGGTAGAGTCCTGTTTATGGGTGTGAAGCCGGCCACATCTATAAACACGAGGCTGCGGGGCATCTAGGAATTGTTGACCTTCTTTCTGTCCTGTGATTGTGCGATAGAGCCAAGTCATAAGAAATAAGACTTTCCTATATAAGCCAGATATGCGACGGAAAATGGCAAGTCACAGAGGAGAGTACGGATAATTGTTCTGTACTCGGGCGGAAGTTACGGGCCCTGGAATATGCCATGTAGCCGTATGTTCTGTGTAGTATTGTCGATATTTGCCGTGTATAGATTTGAATAAGTAGGAATGATAAAGGAGGTTCTGCCAGAATAGGTACGTCTAAGAGGAAGAAGCGCGGAAAGGAAATATGATAAACAGGTAACAAGCGAGATGCGACGTTTTAAGAAGGGTTATGGATTTGGCATGACGATGAAGGTGCGATCACTACCCTCAGGAATCTGGAGGCCCAGGACAAGAAGTAGTTATACACACAGGTGGAAGGCGAACATTCGGAACTGAAAAGGGCAAAATAGTAATACCCGAGCATGTTTATGACTCTTATTTGTCTCTTGGAATTCGTATGTTTGATGTGATGAAATATTGGCCCTTATGTCTTTGGAAAATTTGGTTTTCAAATGTTGCATAAAAAGTGCTGTTTTTAAAGAGTTCCGTAACTACGAACGACCATAACTTTCACAGAAAGGCTCGGATTGCCTCGATATGTTCGTAGGAGATTGTATGGCGTATGACGAGTATGTTTTTCATAGGCGGGCCCGGCTCGGGTCAATACCCGTCCGTGGGTCCCGCGACTTTCCGTTATGTAATTCTGATGACGTTTGAAAGCACAGAGTATGACCATCTTTCCGACCCCCGAGTATGATCATATACTTATCTGTTGAGTCTGAAATGATGATTCTTATACTTATGATTCCGATACGTATCTACGATTTCCAAAGTTCTATTTGATATGTTCCCGGGTGGCATTTGGGGGAAAACTTGATTTGACTATTTTCTGATTTTAAATGATAATTCGTTTTGACTATTCGATGAAGTTTTTGGAAAGTGATTTAAACTACATATGGTTACTCACGACTCTGCTCGTGAATTATGTTGTATCTTTCGCTGAGTCCCGGGCCGGTTCTGTTATCGTGCGCACTATGTTATATTCCAGTGTTATGCTCTGTTACGGCTCACCGAGCTCCTCGATAGAGGGCCGGGTTCCATTTATATTGGTGTTATGCTGTGTTATGGCGTTATGATGTGTTATGATGTGTGATATGTCGGGTTACGGAGATTTGAAACCTTATGGTGTTATGCTGTGTTATGGCGCCAACGACGGGAGGGCGACCATATTCTAAGAGCCCCATGCATGATTTATGTTTTTATGAGTAAGCATTTTGGATATTCTGGATCTTACATTTACTTTCTGTACTTCTGGTTTGATTATGATCTTGCTTACTATATTTCATGCTTTGCATACTCAAGACATATTCCGTACCGACCCCTTTCTTCGAATTTGCGTTTCATGCCGCGTTGTACAGTACATATTTGGATGATCCATCAGCTTAGGATTCCAGTTCAGCTGTCTTGGAGAGCTCCCTTGTTCCGGAGCCTATACTTGGGTCCAGATTCTGTTATTGTACATATGCATATGTTTATTCTGGGGTACGGCGGGGCCTTGTTCCGTCATATGATTTGATTATGATTCTTAGAGGTCTGTAGACATATATGTGTGGGTATGGGAAGTCACTGTTCAGTCATGTCTGTGTGGTTTGTGTTTGGACGTCCCCCCGTATTCTGATAGCCTTACTGGCTTATATGTGATATCATTTGCTGAAAGATTTGACTACGATGTGTATGTATGTGTTTGTGACAATGTTGGGGCGACGTATCACTATTCTGTATGTATAAGATCTGATTATGCCAGCTATGGTCTGATGTCTGACTTTTGCATATGTCCAATCTGTTTGTACGCTGATTATGGTTAGCAGGTGCGTCTGGGTGCCCAGCTCGGGCACTAGTCACGGCCTACGGGGTTGGGTCGTGACAACAACAACAATATACACTTCCTTTCTTCCCAATCAAGGAGCATAATTTCATCAACACACCAACAACATTAGATACTATCCATATACATGGAAATCAGCCCAATTACACGGCCACAACATGCTCAAAAAAGTCCATAACTCTACAACTACAACACAACATTTTATGACCTTTCCTCCATAACTATTTTCACTTTTTAGACTTGCTAAACCTTCGAATCAACTCAACATAAGGGATAGGATGAAGAACATACCTTATAATTGAATAAATTTAGCCACACCAACTTTCTTCAAGACCAAACTCACCACAACATCAAGTAGAAGCAAGAACAATCACTGTTCATGGACTAGTTTGGTGTAATCTTGTTAAATTCTTAATTTAATGGGCCATAAATGTTTGGGGGATGTGTTAGGAGATTTCTAGAACTCATGAGAGTGTAAAATAATGAAAAAATGGGGTTGATGGAGTTTTTATACCCCTTATAAGTCGGTTCCACCGACTTTCCCAACTGGGACCTGCGGAAGCCATTTGGCAGCTTGGATGGGTTATCTTAAAACGACCATAACTCCCTACTCCAATGTCTTTTTGATGAGCGGTTTGTTTCTTTGAAAACTAGACTCAACGAAATTTATTTTAGGCTTTTGAAACACTTTAAAACTCCTAATATACCTGGAGATATACCCCTCCAAAATTGACCGAAACTTCTGTCCAAAATTCTACCGACTTTTTCCAATTTTTCGACAAACTTATTTTCTTCGATTTTCTTGATCCTGGAATCTTTCGAAACTCTCCATACATGATATTTATCATTAATCATACTTGATAATGGTCATTTCCTTATGTTCCAATGTTGTCTTTCCCGGTTACGACTTAAGAGTTCGTAATTCATCCTTTACTTCATTTCTCCAATTCTCCCATGGCTTATTATATGAACTTAAACCCTCATAACCATAAGATAAACATGTATCATTTAACATACCTCCTGAAAGGTAGCTCAAATCTAAACATACGAAACTACAGGGTGTAACATCCTTGCCCTCTTTAAAAACATTCATCCTCAAATGTTAAACATTTAGGGACCTTAGTCCTCCTTCCGGCTACTGCCTTGCCCTTCTGGGCTGCCATTGCTTTTCTCTTCATAGGCATCGCTAAAATCACAACATATGGTCAGGATAAAGAGAATCCTCATAACACGGTTCTATCACACGATCTAAGATAGGAAAGAAAGAAAATCTTCCTAAATGCCTTGCAGCCTCCTGTTTATAAGTGTGGTGCACTGCACACCATAAACAAGACTCTGCTAGACACGGCTTGCAGACAACCCTAGGACAGACCTGCTCTGATACCAATTTGTCACACTCCAACCTCGGTGAGATGTGATTGGCACTCGGCACCCTACTAGAGCTGAGCAAATCAAACTGTAACTCGCATCATCTATGTCTCCAATGGAAAAATAAGGCCAACTATGAATATAATGTCATGCATACGCATATATATAATGGGCCTGCGACGTCAACATATCCACTAACAAAATACAACTGAGTTGTACACAGGAATATGTTTGCAAAGCCTCTATGAACATGACAGAAGTACATAAGTCGGGACAGGGCCCCCGACATACCCTTAACACAAAATACATATACCACCTAGACTCGACAATGCTCCAGGAAGGAGTGGAGCCCACCAATCAAAAGTAGTACCTGAAAGCTACCTACTGCGAAAGATCCTCGTCCCGTCTATCTACACCTGTGGGTATGAACGCAGCGTCCATAAGAAAGGATGTCAGTACGAATAATGTACCAAGTATGTAAGGTAAAAATGTAATATAATAAACATATGCTGCAAAGAAGAAGGATAAGAATGAGCTTGGCACATCTGGCTTACTAATGAGAATCTAGTACGCATGTCTCTTTATACTCTCATATCTTTAACTACATCTATGTACAATACTGTCTCTAACTTACTTATCATCCTGGTACTAACTACCTAACTGATCATTGGTAACTGCCCGACCAGCCGTAGCACGGTGGTAACTGCCTGTCTGATTATCGCCCGACGGTAGAGAGCAACTGCCCGACTGATCAGTGGTAACTTCACGACCGGCCGTAGCTCGGTGATAATAATTGCCCAACTAGCCGTAGCATGGTGGTGAATACATATCTGCCCAACCGACCATAGCCCAATGGTAACATCTGCCCGACTGGTCGTAGACCAGTGGTGATTATACTCGACATCTTAACTAAACTTCTACAAGTAATCTCTATGCACTTCTCATGATTATCACTTAACCCGTAGGGTCTACATAATCACATAAGACTTATAAGCACAACTCAGGCTATTAGTACCTCTTCCCGTTTGATTAGACAATAACCAAATCCTAAGATGCAATATAAACCTCTCTTCGAACATTAAACACCTCATTAGGGACACTCTATTCATGTCCTATAAAACATTCCTTAAGAACCTGAGCCTAAACTCGTTAGGTTATTATTATGGAACCATCATCATGAACACATCTCACCTTGAAGGAACAAAATCATAAGGTGAGAGATCATTATCAATGAATAACATCAACAGCCATGAAACAAGTTCAATGATATCAAAGGAACATCGAGAACTGCAAGCTTTGGTACATTAGAAATAGGTTTATTGAAGATATCATACGTAGGTTCACAACAAGTGATCATGCCTTAAGAAAGAAGGGTTTGGCCTTAACATACCTGGCAACTCACTTCTCGACTTTACAACCTACCTCCCGTCTTGCAATCTATTTACAATCGTCGTAGTATCGTAATCTACATATAAAACCATTCATACTATTGTTAGGCTCACCATCATACAGTTCTCAAGCCTTTAATTAATATCCTTTAGAATCTGCCGAAATTTGGACAGCATTTTCCCTGTTTATATCCCTAGCCCGAAATCACAATACCAACAAAATAAGAAAAATAGCAATATTAATATCAATAACATCATCATCAATACCAAAATATTTCATAAAACATCCCACACGATGTTTTCCAACATACAACAAGATACACTTCCTTTATTCCCAATCAAGGAGCATAATTGCATCAGCACACCAACAATATTAGATATTATCCATATACATGGAAATCAGCTCAACCACACAGCCACAACATGCTCAAAACAATCCATAACTCTGCTACTATAACACAACACTTTATGACCTTGCCTCCATAACTATTTTCATTTTTTAGACTTGCTAATCCTTCAAATCAACTCAACATAAGAGATAGGATGAAGAACAGACCATATACTTGAAGAAATTTAGCCACACCAACTTTCTTCAAGACCAAACTCACCACAACATCAAGTAGAAGCAAGAACAATCACTGTTCATGGACTAGTTTGGTGTAATCTTGTTAAATTCTTGATTTAATGGGCTATAAATGTTTGGGGGATGTGTTAGGATATTTCTAGAACTCATGAGAGTGTAAAATGATGAAAAAAATGGGGTTGATGGGGTTTTTATACCCCTTATAACTCGGTTCCACCGACTTTCCCAAGTGGGACCCGCGGAAGCCATTTCACAGTTTAGATGGGTTATCTTAAAATGGCCATAACTCCATAGTCCGATGTTGTTTTGACGAGCAGTTTGTTGCTTAGGAAACTAGACTCGACGAAATTCATTTTAGGCTTTTGAAACACCTTAAAACTCCTAATTTATCTAGAGATATACCCCTCCAAATTGACCTAAAATTCTGTCCAAAATTCTGCCGACTTTTTCAAAATTTTCGACAAACTTATTTTCTTCGATTTGCTTGATCCCGGAATCTTCCGAAACTCTCCATACATGATATTTATCATTAATCATAATTAATAATGGTCATGTCCTTTGGTTCCAAGGTTGTCCTTTCGAGTTACGACCTACGAGATCGTAATTCATCCTTTACTTCTGCTACGTACTTCCCATGGTTGCACCTTTCAAAACTTCACATATACTAAAAGATATTCTTTCTCCAATCGTCCCATGGCTTATTATATGAACTTAAACCCTCATAACCATAAGATAAACATGTATCATCTCACATACCTCCTGAAAGGTAGCTCAAATCTCAATATACGAAACTACAGGGTGTACCAATAATACAAATGAAGAGAAAGCTGGAGTTTTGACAAGAACTGAAGTACTAACACTGATTTTAGCAGTCTGTAAGTCTAGCACTATGTAACTTCTATCCAATGTGTAGTATTAACTTTATGTTCAGGCCGTTGGAAGAGTTTGTATAGTGGTGGAGTTTATGGACTGTTGAAAGCCATACTGATTTCATAGCACCTGGTGAGAGCTTGGAGGTTTCTTAAGTGAAATCAAGCCACAACTTGGACATGTGAGGCTATAGTTTAGGCTAGTCTTTTGCTATTTATTCTGTTTTTTATGTTAGTGGCACTTTTGGCCTTGTAATATCTTGATTCTTCTGTACAGACTTGTTTTGATTAATAAACCTCAACTAGCACCATGCTGGTTGTTTTACTTAAAAAAAAAAAACCACTTGATCACTCTAAGGACTTCTCACAATCGTTTGTGCTTCCTCAATCATCACTAAGTACCGATGTAAACCATTATAACTCACCGAGTAGCTGTCCTCAGTAAAATATCATCAAGTCCACTCACAAAACCCGATAAAGCTGTAAACCCGTCATACCTCAATTCTGAAATGCAAACCATTTTATCCTTGAAGGTGATTTACTAGGAAATCCTTAAGTACTTATGGAAATATCAACATAGTTCACAGGCTCTAATCAAACAATCCCGAACCAGATTTAATGCAAAACCCCCTGAATACCACCAATAGTCACCCGAATGACTCTAGCTTTCTAGGTCAATCATAGTCCTATCACATATATGTGGCGATCAATCCTAATCTTATTCTCATGCATAATCAATCATGTCCGTCACCCTTGATTCCAAAAGCCGAATTCTATCCAAGTTGTCAACTTAGTAGTGAAAAACTATACCTTAAGATTATAACCTTCATATTCCCAACCTTTACCCGATACACAAATCTGATAGACCCCATGAACTCTAAATATATCAAAATCTGCTTGTGCTTCCCGCTAACCTGCTCACAATTCTGAACATATCAAGCCTTTCAATCCACGCACTAGCCCTCACACACTTACTTCCAAATCTTTAATATCTAAATGGATTACCAAAGGCATCCAGTCAGTAATACTTACAGCATCATCAACTACCACGAATACGGTCTCATCTCGAAAATATAACTCCAACTTCCAATTTATAGAGATTCCCAAATCTTTCTTCCCGTTAGACCACTCTAGCTCATCCATTAAAGAGTGCTATGGAATTACCCATCTCGATACAACATAAGCCTCTTCTCATAGATCTTAGCCTGTCAGCCACCTGAAATTTGCTTCTCATCAACCGCTGATAACGAAACCTCACAGAACCCGTCACAACACTAATTCTATTACAGTAGACTTCTTTCTCTAAGCGTACTTAACAATCATACCTCATTGGAAAAATTCAAAACAACAACACCACAATCTATACCTGGGTTAAGTAATCTCGAAGATGTATATTACTTCTACTGATTGTCGATCAACTATACCCTTATTTTAGTTCTTCACTTTCCCCCTTCCATTTAGATCATATTCATCGCCACAGACTGGCCATCACTCGAACTTCACACTGGGAACCACTCTGAACCCGTCGTATCATATAAACCATTCTCTAATAAGTCTTCCTACTAGAAATTGCCAATCAACCCTGGTTATTTCAACAAGAAACAATCATTGCTGATGCAATACCCCAAAACCTCAACTGAATCAATTCATAACCCATAAGGCGACCTTTAATTACCGAACTGGAATACCTCTAATCAAACTGCACGATTATCCCTCTCATTCGATCAATTCATCAGAGTCAGAACAACGGCAGTAGCAAGAAATAGTCGAAACTTACCCAACAGATGTGAAGCCCTCAACCCTAGCCCAATATTAGATGCAACACCTGATAACCCTCTGAGTACTAAACACTACCCCGGGCTCAACACGAGAGTCGTTTCTATTACCCAACCAATGCCCTCTATAGCCTATGACATTCTAGAACCTACCAATTCATACATAACCCTCGAGTCCAATCCACACTCTACAACTGTAACATAACTCTCAAATTATTAGCTCTTGTTTCGAATGATCCCCCTTTTATGTTTAATCAAATCCTTAGTCAAGATTAGAGATTCAAGCTTATTATTTACTAATTCATGAAATCCCATCTTACTATTAGCAAGACTCATCAATTAAACTAATATTTAAAGCCTAGAATTCAATTCTCAAAGCTAAGGTTGAAACTCATCTTCTCCAACTAGTCCCCATTCATTTCCACCATTAATTCAAGCCTAAGATGATAGATAATCATAAGATAAGGTAAAGGAACTCATCCCCAGAAGAAACAACTTCAAAAACTATTTAATTCACCTTAGATGCTCTCTAGATCAAAGACTTTGTGAATAGGAGGAATGGGTTTGAAGTTAGGAAATAAAATACGGTTTATGATCCGCTACCTCGCCATGGCAGTCGAAAGAACCGTTGTGGCGGTCCCGCCCTGGCAGTGAGGTAGTCCGCTATGGCTTGAATTAATATGAGACACCAACTCAAATGTAAGCATGGTAAATCAATGAAATCAATTGCCAATGAAAGTATAAGTCATAATGCCATAAGCCATATCAAGACTTAGATAAATCAGCTCAACCATGGAATGAATTATACAAACCATCTTAATCAACATGAAGAGTCTATATCAACCCTTTCCTTCTAAAACACAATAGATACACCTCATGGTTCAATACATAAATTAACGACAATAAACCCACATAATCAGAAGTCAATACCAACCTAAGAGTATATCTAATCCAACATCGTGTTGGAAGACCTAATCATGTTTTCTCCCGTCAATTCTACTACATATGCATTTCACTAATCAAAGTCTAACTAAAGTAAGCCGTAACCTACCTCGATGCCGAATAGATGCCACGAAATAATCCACTTGAGCATTGCCTTTCTACTTCAGAGAACCTTGAAATGATTAACTTCTATCAAGAATAAATTCTATATTAGAATACGAATCTAAGGATACCCATAATGCCATAGTTTTACCCAAAACCAAAAAATGGACCCAAAATAGCCAAACCCAAGCCACAAGAGTGAAACTATAATTTCATTGAAAGATCGGGTTCAATATAATCAAAATAATACTCTACTAGTCTAGATGAGTCCAATGATACCCATATTATTATACTTTCATTCGAAATCCAAAAGGTAACCCCGAGCCCACATGGGAAAATGGGAATTTTATTTCAAAATTACTTTACCCATAGCTTAATTAGTCTAGATCCGTAAAAACCATTCAAAAATCCATCATCTTGACGTTCAAAACAGTGATTTACCATTTTTCAACTTTTAAATTCAAAACCCAATTTCCCCGATCAAACTCGAATAAAATTGATAACCAATGAATATAAACTTGAGGAAACATAAAAATAAAGATTATATACTTACCCCCTCATTGAGAAAAAAACAACGCCGCGAAAATCACCCCAAACGAAGCTCTAGAACTCAAGATATACTCCAATTATGAAATGAACGCAGTCTGATTTTTAATACACAGATATTTTTGACATGGCAGGCCCGCCATAGTGCCCAGAAATCCCCCATGGCCACCTATTAGGTACAGCAATAGCTATCCACACTACAATGACCATAACTCCCTCATACGAAGGCGATATGCAACGATTCTTTTTGCTATGGCTTTGTAATTACGATACGAATCTAATAGTTTAATCAATACCCAAAAAAAAGTTTGTTTGATCAATAGGGTATCCTTTATGGCCAAAGAAACTACGGCGAAACATCGAATACGAGCGTGACACAATCCACATCCATCCAACTCGTCGGAATCTCACCAAAACTTGCGGATGAGTCCAAAGTCATCATACCAAATTGTTGGAACTTCCAAAACACCAACACGGGATCACCTTGACCCGATGTTTCTTTGTTATACCCCGTACTTTGTACGTTGAAATATTCTAAGTTGATTGCGACAAGTTAAGGACAAGGTTGTAATTTCTTCCGATTTTGTTAAAAGTGCATAAGTTGCATATTCATCTTTTCATCGGCATAGAGTGTTAAGGGTAAAATTGGAATAAGAAAAATTTGGGGTCAAAAGTGAATTATGAAAAGTTGAGCATTTTATGAAAATTAAGCGCTAGAAGTGAAATTTTGGAAAAAGAATATTTCATGAAAATGGCCATATGTGGCCATGTGTGGGGTGTGGGCCATGGGCCACATGGAAGCAATATATAAGTGGCTAAAAGATGACAATTAATCATCTTCATCACTTGGAAAATTCAAGAAACTTGTAGAGAAAAAAAAAAGGGAGGTTCGGCCATGGTGAGTAAGAAATGGGGCCATGGGAATTGATCAAGAAAAATTATTTTCTTCTAGCTTTTCAACCAATTGGAAGGTCCTAAACAACATGGAGTGGTTGTTGGAGCAAGCAAGTCCTTGGTTCTTGCAATTCTCAACCCTAGCCAAGTGAAGAACTAAGTGAAAAAGGTGAGGTTTAATCTTCTTTATGTGTTTATAGATGATTGGTACATGTTGTGATATGTAGAAATGAAGGAAACCATGAAATTATATTTGTGGAAGGGTGGTCGTATGTGTGTGTTTGGCCGTGTGCATGTAGTGGTGTGTTGAAGTGATGAATTAATTGTAGTTAGCATGTTTGTGTGTTGTTGTAATGTGTAGAAATGAATGAAACTCATAAAATGTTGGAGTTGATGTTTGGCCGTGTATGTTGGATTTGGCCGTGTGTGTTGTGTTGTGTTGTGTAGTAAGAGAAGAACTAATTTTATTTAGTATGTTTGAGATGTTGTGTTGCGGATTTTATGATGTAAATGAAAGTTCAATGACTCAAATGGAAGTTACAATTGTGTGCGGGCTGTTTTGCTAGCTAATGTGAATCAAATATGCTTCCTTGTATTTATGGTAGTAATGTTGTTAAATGGGTGGATTGTTGATGTAGTTTATGAATTTGGAAGGAAGAAAATGTATTGTTGTTGTTCTTATGGAAATTTGAGGTTTCGGGGTGGAGTAGAGCATTAATTGGATTGTTTGAAATATTGTGCGGATTGTTGGAAATGTTCTTGAATCGTGGTTGAATGGTTTTGGATTGGTATTTGAATATGCGATCGTTGATATTAGTTTGAATGTATGAAGTTGAATTGAATATGCATGAATGTTGTCGAATTATGTAGAAAGGAGTTATTAATGTTAGAATGCGTTTGGAATTGCTTATGGATATTGTTGATGTGGTTGTTGGTATTGTTGTTGGATATTTGGCCGAGTTGAATTCTCGGGGTGTTGAATTTACGGAGGAAATCTTGCCCAAATTTCGTAAATAAAGTGCGAACTTAAAATGGGATTCCGAGGTGCCTATGACTAATGTTTGGTGTCTAATGACGTGTTGTAGATTTTGAGTAGCCGAGACTTGAGTTTGGATTAGCTTAGGAAGCAATCAAGGTATGTAAAACTTACCTTTCCTTCTTTTGGCATGTCTTAGATATGAGTAAGGTATGATATGTTTTGAGCCTTGGGGGTAACTCTATTCTGAAATTCCGAACATGTTTATGATTCACACTCGTTTCTTGATGTTCGCACTTTGATACGGTCGGGTTATGGTCCTTATGTCTTCCGTATGATTGGATTTTAAAAGTTGCATAAAAAGTTTCGTTTTCAAAAGAGTTTTGTAACTACGAACGTCCGTAACTTTCACAGACAAAACCGGATGGCTTTGATATGCTCGTAAGTGATTCCCTAACATATGATGACTTAAATTTTTATGGGCGGGCCCGACTTGAGTCGACACCCCTCCGTGGGCCCCGCGGCTTTCCTTATGTACTTCTGACGATTTTTGAAAGGATATGATATGACTATTATTCCGAATCCAAGTACGATCAGTTTACTTATCTTTTGAGTTTGTAATAATGATTTGATAACATATGATGACTGTGATTTTCGTAGGCGGGCCCGGATTGGGTTGACGCTCGTCCGTGGGTCCCGCGATCTTCTTCGTATAATTCGATGGCTTTTGAAAGAATTCGGTATGACTACCTTTCCGACCCCGAGTATGACTATATATTTGTCTGTTGAGTCTGAAATAATGATTCGTATACTTATGATCCCGATACGTAACTATGGTTTCTGAAGTTCGGTTTGATATGTTCCCGAGTGATATTCGGAAGAAAGTCTGATTTGACTACTATTTTGTCTTATAAATAACGATCCGCTTTGATTATGTTGGGTCTTTGTAAGTGTTTTGCATTGCATATGAATTCCCACGATTACGCTCGTGCATTTTGTTATTACCTCTTTCGCCGAGTCCCGGTAGGTATGTGTGATATTGACCGCCGGGTATTTGGCCGCGGTATGTGTGTATATGTGATATTGCCGCTGGGTATTTGACCGCGGTATGTGTATATGTGATATTGCCGCTGGGTATTTGGCCGCGGTATGTGTATATGTGATATTGCCGCTGGGTACTTGACCGCGGTATGTGTATATGTGACATTGGCCGCTGGGTACTTGACCGCGGTATGTGTATATGTGATATTGGCCGCTGGGTACTTGACCGCGGTATGTGTATATGTGATTTTGACAGTCTGGGTTATGATCAGTCGGTTAATGTCAGCTCATATGATATGTTTGATTTTCCGTATCTATGAGACAGAAACGTTTGTTTGAAAGAAAGCGAAGCATCTTGGCCTTCTGATTATCATATTTGTCTTCTGTACCACCTATGTATGATTTGTACTTGTGTGCAAGCCCTTTGGTATTCTGGATTTTTATGCTCATTTTCTGCACCCCGTACTTTGGTTATGACCTCGTTTTCGTATGCCATGCTTTACATGCTCGTATACATATTCCGTACCGACCCCCTTTCTTCGGCCGCGTTTCATGCCGCGCAGTACCCACAAAGATGAGTAGATGATGTTAGCGGAAGACGTTCCAAATTCGGATTTGCGAGCTCCATTTCTCTCGAGTCCGCCCGAGTCCGAGTGCTTTTGTATGGTATCCGAGATGTTGGTAGAGACTTTGCGAGCAGGTGTCGTGTGTGATATGTCGCTTTTGTAAGCGGCTATGTAAGCCGATGTATTATCATGCATTATGTTACGAACTACATATGTTTACAGATTTCATACGATGCTATTTTTATTTGATTTGACAAAGATGAAAGGCATGTCTGTTTAAAAAAAAAAATTCATTATGTGCTTATGTCATGTTTTGCGGGCCCAGTATGATTATGAGTATGACGAGAGTCAGCGGGTTCGCTCGGCCCTAAGTAAGGGTTGGGTGCCCATCATGCCATATCGGAAATTAGGGTGTGACATTTACCGTGGTCAACTCTAACTCGTTAACTTAACTAGTTTCTCCACCTATAACTCAAATCATACCCAACCTATTGAGACCCAAACCAATGACTCCACTAAGTCATAAATCACATTTTAGACCTAATGGAACTGTCGAAATTTGATTACGGGCATGATTACCCAAAAGTCAACTATTGGTCAAAGGTTTTTCACTTTAAGACTATAGATTTCGCAAATGCTACTAGAACTCGCCCGATGACCTCAGGAACCATGTCGCCCATCCCTGCGGGTCAAAATCATACTAACGGGACTCGGGGAAGGGTCAACAAGGGTAAATGGGTCAAAATGCAATAATGACCAAACGAATCGTTACATTAAGAATTTGGGAATATACAAAGACAAAGCAGTCATTTTCATACTATTAGAGGTCTGTCAAACCCAAATGTAACATGCTATGACACAAATCCCAACCTAATCCTCATATGCTCAATTTGGAATATGAGCACATTTATCAGTTGGTGTTTCAACAAGATACATGCAAGACAAAGTGCAACACTTTTATTCTCGATCAAATATACATGTTTGGACATTCTTACAGTATAACAAAGGGATAGGGAAAGGGAAGAGTTGATTTATAAATGGGGAAATTTCACATATGGGCATACTTGGCTATTGGTGAGAATTCACAGAAATTGAAAGTTCAATCATATGGATGTAGAATCAGCCAGACAAAGAGGGTGACATATACTTTAAAGCCTAAGACTTGTTTACCAATGACATTTTATACACACCATGACAGACACATGAAAATAACCGACCTCAAATCATTTGCTGAGATACAGAGAGTAGCAGACAAGTATAAAAAGGGGCTGATTCGACTTAAACTGGCCTAGTTCCAGTAGCTTCATATCCTAATAGTCATTACAAGTTCACAAAGAAACATTCTAATGTCTTATGGGGTCTTCAGGCCACTCACAGTATCCCAAATTAAACTTAAAACAACCTATCATCAAATGTACCCTTCAATCTCTAACATGGTGACCTTAAAATTCAACAGATCTCTTATTTAACATATAAGTATAATCAAGGAAGATCCTCTAACCTTATGATTCAGACAAGGGGAACCCTAGCAATCTAGGGTAGGTAGTATTAGGCATACTCAAAGCCTTTCCTAATCCTCTCTTAACCCTGGGGTATCATTCCTTACTTTTTATAAGGCAAGTGACATAGCCTTGCATTCAAACTAGTCAACCAAACCAAGCTTATCTCATTAAACATTCAAGTTCATATTATTGGATCAACTTGAATTATCATGTGCGCACAAAAGTAAGGGTTTATCAAAATCCCTCTTTTACACTATTCAGACAAGTTACTAAACAAAAAATGAGGAAAGGGATTACACTTAATAGTTCACCAAACCACAGAGACAAAGTTACTTGTAAGATTGTGACAAATCTATTTTATATATTTTTATAGCAGGGAAGTGACAAACTGTCACGACCCAACCCCGTAGGCCATGACTAGTGTCCGCATTGGACACTCATACGCACCTGACACTCAGAATTAGCATACTAATTCGCATAATTACAAGTGGTCACATATAGTCTCAGATTAACGCATAATAGTCAACATATGTCATAAAAGCCGGCGAGGCTGTCGTAATGTACATAGCATACCAAAATGCGCATGTACGTAAACAAGGGCGTCACGTGCGATAAGACCGCCCAAACATAAACGTACGA
>NC_081344.1:50425754-50438096 GCF_029784015.1 Lycium ferocissimum
GGCCACACAGCGCTTTTTGATATGTTTGTACATTCAGGCCTCGCCGGCTTTTTTGACATATGTTATATTATGCGTTAATCCGAGACTATATGTGATCATTTATAATTATGCGAATTAGTATAATTCTATGTCAGGTATGTATTTAGTGTCCAATTCGACACTACTAAGGTACATTGGTTGGGCCGACACACACATATAAATACCCCCACTAACTCACCATTTCACCCCCAAAACATCAGATTTAGATCCATAAGCAAGCCTTAGAGAGACTAGGGGTATTTTGGCACAAATTTTGGTCAGATCTAGGGGAGATTAAGGCTCGGGAGGTGTGTAACGCTTCGTAGACCTCCGCTTTTCCATCATAGCATTGTAAGAGGAGGAAGAACAACTCCATGCAATCTGGTCCTTGAAGTTTCCAAGACAAATTAAGGTAAATCCCGCTCCTTCTTTGGTAATTGATTTAATCCGTAGTAATACTCGCTAGATTATCGCATATTAAGTTGAATTGATCGCAAAAGTGAGATTATCCTCATCGTGGGTGTTACGGGTGGATTGATATGAATGGAGGTTGTGGATGTTGATTCTTGAGTATTGTTGTTGTTGTTGTTGGTGATGATAGTTGTTGTTGTTATTGATATTACGGCTATCTGACATATGCCGGGATATAACAAAAATAGAGGAATTCTTTATAGAATTTTAGGAATCGAATCCTTCAAGACTATAGGATTTGGATAAGTTGAACCTACGGAATCTACGAAATTAACTAAAGGAAGTATTTGTCTATATAGGTTTCGGGACGAAGGGACAAGCGGTGGAATAAGGGAGCAAGTCGGGGTTAGCAAGGCAGCAGAGACAGGTATGTAAGGTTTGGTTGTCCTCATTTCCTTGGCATGAGTCTTAGAGCTATTTAGCGTGCATGCTTCTCCATTCGAACCGTCACAAGTTTTACAAAGAAAGGATACATTTTTATAAGAAAATTTGGATTTTGGGAAAAAGCCATGTTTTGCGAGATTTCCGATTTTATGGAAAAGTATATTTTATACGATTTTCTCTAAAAGCTTATCGATTATGACAAAAAGTACATTGAGTAGCGCATTCCTAGACCCTTGTCAATGCCACAAAATGTCACGTATAATCCTTATGCTTGTTTATTGATATCATAACTATTATTGATTGTTCTTTTCGCTTCGATATACATTCCATAACTAATTCGGAGGTCACGACCTTACGTACGCTCCGAAAGGACCATGTCTACATTTCTTGAACCACTGCATGCATTTATATATATATATATATATATATATATATACACTCTATTTGCACTATTTTACTTACCGAGCCGCGCTATAGTCGGCCAGGTACGGTACGTAGATGTGCAACCACTAATCAGTTGGGTATGTTTATCGAGTCCCAAAAAGGGCTGGCTACGTTTTGAGGATGATGATGATATAAAGTTTCCCCGGACGCGGGACGCCCCGGACGCGAGAGGATATGATGATGATGATGCTTACTTATCGAGTCCCGGAAGGGCCGAGTACGATATCTCACCGAGTCCCACTAAGGATGGGTATGTTATATATAAATATATGTGCACTCTATATTGAATATGAAAAATAGTTTTATCATGCATTGCATATTAGCTTCTTTTAGATTATGTCCTTCGTTTTTCTTATCTTATGGTTATGTATTGTTTCATTACCGTATTCCATCCTGCCTTACATACTCAGTACATATTTTTTGTACTAATTGTTCCATTTTGGGACCTATATTTCGATACGTTGGTGTCGTAGCAGGTTCTATCAAGACGCGTCGAGATAGGGCCGCGTCGTCGGTGGAGTCTAGTGCCATTCATCCGACTTACCTATTTTGGTAGATGATTATATTTGCATGGTTACTGTATATGTTTTTGGATACGCCAGTGGATGTGTAGTCCCGACCTTTTATGATGATAATGTTTTCTACTCTTAGAGGCTCGTAGACCCTGTGTAGTGTGTTGGTGTTGGTTGTGAGAATTATGTTTGGTTAAATAGGCCTACTGACTTATGATATTGTTTAGTGGCGGCCTCGTCGGCACGCGTACCGTGATTATATGTATATGTAGGTGATGTTGTCTACTATTCAGTTTGGGTTTTGCTGAATGCAGGTGCCGCTAAGGCTTTATGCTAAGTTATTCCAAGTCCATTATTATTATGTTATCTAGTTCAGGTTAGCTCAACCGGCATTCCGGCCATGAGGTTGGGTGCCCCATCACACCTCCCGGTGAGGGTGTGACAGACATTCCAAAGATAGCTTTTAGGACAAGATATGGTCATTTCGAGTTCCGGGTCATGTCGTTTGGATTGACTAATGCACCGGCGGTATTTGTGAATTTGATGAATAATGTGTTTAGGCCTTTCCTGGATCTATTTGTGACTGTGTTTATCGATGACATCCTGGTGTATTCTTGGTCTGAGGTAAAGTATGCAAATCATTTACCTACTATCCTTAAAGTTCTTCGGGCCCGGGAGTTATATGCTAAATTTTCAAAATGTGAGTTTTGGTTTAATTCTGTAACTTTTCTGGGGCATATCATTTTAGCTGATGGTATTCGGGTGGTGTCACGACCCAAACCGATAGGCCATGACTAGTGCCCGAGCTGGACACTCTTATACGAACCTGCTAGATATAATCCGGAAATTTGTAAAAGCATGCGGTAGACTCATAATGTCATATATCAGAATGAAACTATCTCCTGAGGAGTCACAGTTAACCAAGACATAACAATATATGCAAGCCGACAAGGCTACCACTATATACGGGAATATCCGAAATGAACTACGTCGCTATAGCTGACCAAAACATATATACAACCCACACATGTCTACTGTCCTCTAAGAGTATAACAGTGAAATATGACGGGACAGGGCCTCGCCATACCCCTGAATATGCATAAGTCTATATCAAAAGGATACGTCGTACAAAAATGACTCAAGCTCCGGAACAATGGAGCTCTCCAAGCAGCTGAGCAGAAGTCCTAGGTTGGAGGATCACTATACTGAGGTTTTGTACCTGCGGGCATGAGAAGCAGCCCCCGAAGAAAGGGGGTCAGTATGGAAAATTTTACTGAATATGTAAAGTATGAAGTACAGTAATGAAGATCATGACTGAGTGAAAAGATGAAAGGAGATAAGAATGATAATCAAGGAATACCAATGCATTTGTACCTTATGCTGTGAGTCATGCATATATATACTCTGCATACCGTACCCGTCCCATTATGGGACTCGGTGAATGAAGTCATACACATACATAGATACTGTACCCAGCCCTTTAGTAAGGGACTCAGTAGTATCCTTACTCGGCTCTTTCAAGACTCAGTAGTATCCGTACCCAGCCCTTTCGATACTCGGTAGTATCCATACCCGGCCCTTTCGGGACTCGGTCATATCCGTACCCGACCCTTTAGTAAGGGACTCGATGAAATGATGTAATGAAAATGTATACGAAAGCCAAGCCTTTCATTAGTAACTCATAATGATGTATGAAGACTCTTTTGTGAATGCACAATCATGTTATCTTGGAACATCCTTTGAAAGAGTTATTATCGATGTGAGAACACTTAGCATTAGGGCAATCATGTACAAAATGAATCATCATTTGGGATTCGAGAGAATAGATAGGATGACCTAACACTTGGGGGACCAAAGACAATTATCATGTGAAGTACTACTGAGAACTAGAGTTAATTGGAGTCACATGTGTTCATCGTTTGCTCATTTTATGTAATTTATGCCAAAGAAGGAAGAAGGGATAGCTTTACATACCTTAAAGCCTATCTATTCGCCAAACCTCTACTTCTCGAACTCATAAATCTACAATCAAGGGAATTCATACTATTGTTAGGCTCGTTATCAAGTGCTTATCTTAAGCCTTTAAATTAACTCTTTCTAGAATCTATCGAAATTCGGGCAGCATCTCCCCTGTTTATATCCCTAGCCCGAAATCACCATACCAACAACCAACAAACACAACAACAATACTAACATCATCAACACCATTATCAATATCAAAATATTCCATGAAACATCCCACACGATGTTTAGCCAATTTCTCAACCCACGACTTTATTATACGATCATTTAATTACTCTATCTTCGTGAATAAATCAAAAGTAATATTAATAAGGAGAGATTTATACCTTATTCTTGTTAAATAGCAATATCTTCGATATCCACCTTGCATCCAAGCCAAAATCCACCGCAAAACAATACTAGAACCATAACCATGCTTTATCCGAGCCTCGATTAATACTCCACCACTTGAAAATCACTCAAAACCCTCAATTTAAGGATATCCTCACTCCCCCATATGATTTCTGATTTTTGGGAAATATTTTGGATGGAAAATGAAGGGTTTTGCCCCTTTTATAAGGTGACAAAGTTGGTGGAAACCGACTTGTCAGTTCGCGAATGTCGCGGGATCCTCGCGAACGGGGACCACTTGTGAACACGAGCCCCGCGAACACACGCATAGGGCAATTACGCAGTTCCGACCCATTTTCGTTCTTCACCCGATCGACCTCCAATCCTTTCGACACTTCTTATACATGATCTTAAACCCTCATAACTATAATAGGTGCATACAATCTCATATATCACTTTATCCATAAATATGCTTAATACTTGTGTCGTTCCTTAAATCTGAAGGTTAACCTTCTTGATCAAAATTTCACGTACTTGTACTTAGACTTGGCGAGCATTCCTCTGAAAATATGAGGTGTAACATCCTCCCCCCTTAAGAACATTCGTCCTCGAATGTCAGCTTAACTCAAGTCCTTACCTAAAAATCTGGTAGAGGGTGTTAATGTGAATTCCACGAACTTATCTTCCTCAGTTCTTTTCGGTTATCCTCTTTCTGTTATATCTTGCATATTAGAACACTTAGTCATAACTCAACTCTTTCTTCTTTTATATGTTATTCCTTCAAGATGTACCGTTCAATTCGTCTTAACCTTTAACCTTTACATAAGACTTTATAACTCGCCTATGTCCCTCATCGATTTATTAGAGACCTTACAACCCTTGGAGTGTTTCATGCCTCTCGGTAACCTGTAGGCCATTCGCAGACTCTATGAGTCAAATGAAATTTTCTCGTCAATAACTTTACATGGTTCTACTGTTCCAGTCCATCTTCTGACATCTTCAGCCTTATGCATCACTCTTCGACTTCTTTAAAGGATTAAAACTTTACTTTCTAGTTTTTAACCTCAATCTTTGGAGTTGGCTATCAAGTATGGCGCTAGAATTTTCTCATACGAAGAATCGCACATACCGTTCCGTGTCCGACCATCATTGAATCGTTATGATTTTGAAAGAATTTATGGTTTGACATATAAATCCCGGGGGCGTCGACTCTAGGTCCGAAAGGGCTTTAAGTCCTTTGGCTTGCATATAATCTGTAAGGCTCAATATATCAAAGGCTAAGCTTGCTCTTCTTTCTAAATTTCGTCACGTTCTTCTGAGATGGTACTTCCCAGAGTACTTTGTCTGATATAGGCGGGGAAACTCTTGCCGATTCTGGGAATCCTAGATCCTTCGACTATTTATTATTAATAAATAAAACTGGTCCCAACTTTGTATAGATTCATCTGAATACCAAAATATTGATCTCAATAAGCGTTAGGGGTCGTCTCGGTGACCTCTGAAATCTGTCACACCAACTCGTAGTGTATCCTCAAGTATCTAATGATATGCTCGGTTTAAACAAGACTTATCTGAGTATTTAAATCTTTACGGGTGAGCTATAATCCGCGCTCCCTTGGTCTGAATGATAGACATAAGCAATAGTTATATTGTACTATCCTCCCCTGACATAGGATTTACGTAGTCCCCTACAGTACAAGTAGTCTTGATGGATAAGAAATAGGCTAATTACATAGGCCTATTGGTAATTTCCCTAACTGAAGTAAACTTCCACGGTAAACATGGTCATCTATGTTAGTGGTTTCTCATCTCCGAATTGGAATCTCAATGGCTTGCTATAACTTACTGCACTCCTGATATCTAACTTTCGTTGTACTATGAAGATTGCTATGTCTTTTCTTATTCTATTTGTTGACCTTGTCGTAAACTTAACCAGCTTTGTTTAAGGGTGCGCTACAACCTCTTAGGGTACTTATATAATTAATATCGATGCTACCCCAATATATCATCTCCTGTGCACATAACTATAACTAGCTTAAGAGCATGGGTCGAATGATTCTTCCTGTACCTTTACAGCTATCTTGAGGCATGAACTATAACCTCACCGTGCTGTATCAATCCATAACTTAGGTCAATTCTTGAATCATCATAATTCATAATATGGCTATCCGGTCCTCTTAGGAATGTTGACATCTTGATCTTTGAAACCCACTTGCTAAACTTTCCTAGAAACTTAGGCTTACAATTATCAGTCCTCTGGAGTCTGGTTGTTTCCTTGGTCAGTTTATCCGTGGCACAAAATGTTGGGAAAAATTCTACACAAGATTCCAATAGTAATTTGTTAAGTCCAAGAAATCACCGACTTCTATGAGTTTCCTGGCCCTTGGGAAATTTTCTATAGCTTCACCTCTCCATACTTTAACCTTAGGAGCACTATACCGTTTGATCAGAACTTTCATTTTGAACAATTTGCTCTGACTTTGAGCAAGAGTAACCCAAAGATCGTCTAGGGACACTGTTACAAATAGGTTTTGGAGTAGTCTAAACACACTTACTTATCAAGCCCATGATACCGCTGGGACCTTAGTCAGTCCAAACGACGTTGCTCAAACCGCGAGGTAACCCTCCTGATCCTGAAAGTCATCTTTGGAACGCCTTTCCTCTGACCTTTATCTGGGAATGACTAGAGCCCATGTTCATCTTTAAGGGGGCATTTATGCTAGCAAAACAAATCATCCACCCTTAATCGTACTTGCTCATCATTAACTATTGTCTTATTTAGCTGTTTACAATCACTTGTACATATGCGAGGAGCTATCCTACTCCCTTATAGACCGAATTGATTCAACTGATCCTTAAAATCATCTTTATTTTCTTCAACTTTGTAGGGATCATTTGCATAAGGAAAAGTAAATATTAATTGCGTACTTGACAATACCTTTGTTTAGCAAGACTAATCCTTTGCTTAAGGAAGTCTTGGGAATTCCCTCGAGCATCTCTAAAACTGGTTAACCATAAAAGTGAACTGGAAGGTTGAAAACTTGGCTTTCATGATGTGAACTCCAATCATATGGTATACATACTTGTTTCTGATTCATCTTCTCGATCTTAGAACATGAGATATACTTATTCCTTGGTACTCATACAACTTTGCATGACTTGAGCGCCTTTGAAGGTCTGCACCCAATTTCTCTTATAGACTATATCATTTCGGTCCGTATACCTTGGGAGGCATACTATTTACTTTATAGGCTACTCATAGATATTCCCATAATGTTCCGCTTAATATCTTATTCGCTATCCTGCATTAGATCATATCCTCTGACATAACACATGATTCGCTCCTTGACTTACAATTACTTGGTTCTTTACATATCACAAACTTGCAATCTTTCAAGACATTGGCCCGAACAATTACTCCTACAAACCACCTCATATTCATCTTGTAATCCTTAGCCACCATTATGCATTCTAAAATCTATTCCTCGTTAAATACCTCAAATCCATTGGTTAAGTCACGTTCTGATCCGGCTTCTTACTTTCCGATCCATGAATCCTTGATTTACCTACACTATTAATACAAATTATCTGGCAACCTTCTCTCTAGTTACTCACCGAGCTCCTTTTCCGTAGGTACTTTCAAATCTCATCTACTCGTATCTACTACACCTTCTAACATTGGTGCCTTATTCCTTTATTCAGCTTCTTTCCGGTTACTTTCCTCCTAAAGGCCAATATACTATAAGCCCAGGGTGCTTCAATCTAATACTGCTAATAAGGGTAGGGGATGAAATATTACCTCGTCTTTCTTCAATTTTTTACAATTCTTATGTCCCACCTTACCTGCTTAGTTCTACTACAACTTCTGCATCCATCCCTAAGAAATGTCTCTAAGAGTACATAAACTTATGTAACTTAAAAAAAATTGAATTCTCACTTCAAAATCCAGGTCCATAATAAGGATGTCCTGGTTTTAATTATTCGTACGAATAATCCACTATCAAACTTTTTGAAGCCCCAGAGTAACGAATGATTTATGATATCCTGAGTTTAGGTCATAATACATATAAGCCACAACTGGTTCTGATGGAAAGAGCCATATACACACATTGAACAAGATCTTTGGAGAACTTAGGTCGGATATATGCGGGAATAAAGCCCTTTGTCCTTATTAAAAGCCTTTGCTCCTTAACTAACTCTCGTCTTCCTCCATCTCGTACTCCCCACGATCTGTGGGTAACTCTTGGTTAACTAAATCCCAAGATAGAGAACTAGGTACCTTTGTGATACTAACATCCGAGGCTCGCCTAACATAATGCTGAAACGTAGGGAAAATCTGGATGTGCGAAGCTCTGTACTTCCTCAATTGCCTCTTCATCCACAGGAGTCTCGTGAACCCTTAAATGGGTCTTTGTCATATTATTTCTCAGTTGGGTCTCCTCCTACTGGAGCCACATCCTCCGATGGGTCCGTCTCAATGGAATAGTTGATGCTCTTTCTTATACCTCTTGACATCCTCAATCCTGAGTCGACGGGTGATACGGGTCTCATGTCCCCCTTCGGAGCCTTACTTACGCTCCCATTAACTGAACGTGTCCTCCTCTCCAATACAATCCTGTAATTTAACAAAAATCGTACCAAGAACGAGCTTTCCTATCATTGGCTCTACTGCACGATCTATGATCAGAAAGAAAGATGACATCCTAAATGTCCTGTAGCTTCCTGTTTATAGATGTGGTGCACAACACATCGATAAATAAAACTCTACTAGACACGGTCTGTAGACACTCCGAGGATGAACGGCTCTGATACCACTTTTGTGACGACCCAAAACGATGGGCCATGACTAGTGCTCGAGCTGGACACTCATATACGAACCTGCTAGATATAATCTGGAAATTTGTAAAAGCATGCGGTAGACTCATAATGTCATATATCGTAATGAACTGTCTCTGTAGAGTCACGGTGACATAACAATATATGCAAGTCGACAAGGCTGCCACTATATACGAGAATATCCAAAACGAACTACGTCGCTATAACTGACAAAAATATATATACAACCCACACATGTCTACAGACCTCTAAGAGTATAACAGTGAAATATGACGGGACAGGGCCTCGCCGTACCCCTGAATATGCATAAGTCTATATCAAAAGGATCTGTACCAAAATGACTTAAGCTCCGGAACAATGGAGCTCTCAGCGAGTGAGCGAAGTCTGAGTCGGAGGATCACCAAACTGAGTGTCTGTACCTACGGGCATGAGCCGCAGCCCCCGAAGAAAGGGGGTCAGTATGGAAAATGTAATGAATATGTAAAGCATGAAGTACAGTCATGAAGATCATGACTAAGTGAAAAGATGACACGAGATAAGTATGACAATCAAGGTATACAAATGCATTTGTACCTTATGTTGTGAGTCATGCATATATATACTCTGTATATCGTACCCGGCCCATTATGGGACTCGGTGAATGAAGTCATATACATACATATATACCGTACCCGACCTTTTAGTAAGGGACTCGGTAGTATCCTTACCCGGCTTTTTCGGGACTCGATAGTATCTGTAGCCGGCCCTTTCGGGACTCGATAGTATTCGTACTCGGCCCTTTCAGGACTCGGTCAAATCCGTTCCCGGCCCTTTAGTAAGGGAATCAGTGATATGATGTAATGAAAATGTATACAAATGCCAAGCCTTTCACTAGTAACTCATAATCCTGTGTGAAGACTCTTTTGTGAATGCACAATCATGTTATCTCGGAGCATCTTTTTAAAGAGTTATTATCAATGTGAGAACACTTAGTGTTAGGGCAATCATGTACAAAATGAATCATCATTTGGGATTCGAGAGAATAGATAGGATGACCTAACACTTAGGGGACCAAAGACAGCTATCATGTCTAGTACTAGTAAGAACTAGAGTTCATTGGAGTCACATGTGTTTGTCATTTGCTCATTTTATGTAATTCATGCCAAAGAAGGAAGAAGGGATAGCTTTACATACCTTGAAGCTTATCTATTCGCTCAACCTCTACTTTTCGAACTCGCAAATCTACAATCAAGGGAATTCATACTATTTTTAGGCTCGTTATCAAGTGCTTATCTTAAGCCTTTAAATTAACTCTTTCTAGAATCTGTCGAAATTCGGGCAGCATCTCCCTTTTTTATATCCCTAGCCCGAAATTACCATACCAAAAACCAACAACCACAACAACAATACTAACATCATCAACACCATTATCAATATCAAAATATTCCATGAAACATCCCACACGATGTTTATCCAATTTCTCAACCGACGACTTCATTATACGATCATTTAATCACTCTATCTTCGTGAATAAACAAAAATTAATATTAATAAGGAGAGATTCATGCCTTATTTTGGTTAAACAGCAATATCTTTGATATCCACCTTGAACGCAAGCAAAAATCCACTGCAAAACAATACTAGAACGATAACCATGCTCTATCTGAGCCTCGATTATTACTCCACCGCTTGAAAATCACTCAAAACCCTCAATTTTAGGATATCCTCACTCCCCCATATGATTTCTGTGTTTTGGGAAACAATTTGGATGGAAAATATAGGGTTTTGTCCCTTTTATAGGGTGACAAAGTTGGTGGAAACCGACTTAATCAGTGACCTTCGTAAACGCGGGGGACTATCGTGAATAATTGTTCAGTGGCCATCGCGAATGCGAGCCCCTGTCGCGAACGCATAGGGCAATTCTGCCCAGTTCGACCAGATTTTCGTTCTTCACCCGATCGACCTCCAATCCTTCCGACACTTCTTATACATGACCTTAAACCCTCGTAACCATAATATAGGGTCAATCATATATCACTTTATCCATAAATATGCTTAATACTTGTGTCGTTCCTTAAATCTGAAGGTTTACCTTCTTGATCAAAATTCTACGTACTTGTACTTAGACTTAGCGAGCATTCCTCTGAAAATAAGAGGTGTAACAGGTGGATAACCAGAAGATTGAAGCTGTGAAGACTTGGCCAAGGCCTACAATACCTAGTGAAGTTTGTAGCTTTCTGGGGTTGGCCGGTTACTACAGAATATTTGTAGAAGGATTTTATTCTATTTCGGCACTACTGACAAAGCTAACTCAGAAATCGGCTAAATATTAGTGGACGGACGGGTGTGAGCGCAGTTTTCAAGAGCTGAAGAATAGGTTGACTTCGGCTCCAATCCTGACACTTCCTGAAGGATCGGAGGGCTATGTTATCTATGGTGATGCTTCAGGTGTTGGGCTAGGTTGTGTGTTGATGCAGCATGGCAAATTTATTGCTTGTGCTTCAAGGCAGTTACGGAAACACGAGAAAAACTACCCAACTTATGACCTAGAGTTAGCTGCGGTTATTCATGCACTAAAGATGTGGAGACATTAATTATATGACATTCATGTGGATATTTATACTGGCCACAAAAGTCTCCAATATATTTTCAAGCAGAAGGGGTTGAATTTGCGGCAAAGACGGTGGTTGGAGCTACTAAAAGATTATGATGTGAATATTTTATATCATCCTAGAAAGGTGAATGTAGTAACTGATGCTCTTAGCCACAAATCCATGGGCAACTTATGTGGTGTTCAGCGGGAGAAGAGGGAGTGAGCTCGTGAGCTTCAAAAGCTAGCCAGCCTAGGGGTTCGCTTGATGGACTCAAGCAATATGGGAGTTACCATCCAAAATTCAGCTCTTTCTTCATTAGCAGTTGAGGTGAAAAATTGCCAATATGAGGACCCCATGTTAGTTCATTATAGAGATATGTTTCCTCAGAGAAAGAAGTCACCATTTGGGGTTCCTGCAGATGGAGTTCTCAGGTACCAAAGCAGATTATGCGTTCCTGATATTGCAGGGTTACGTCAACAGATTCTGGGAGAAGCTCATCATTCCCATTATTCTATTCATCCAGGAGCAACAAAAATGTATCATGATCTCAAGTCAATTTATTGGAGGGATGGAATGAAGAAAGATATAGCAGAGTTCATGGCTCAATGTCCCAACGATGTTGGCGTGAAAAATCGAGCATCGAAGCACCTGGCGTTACGCAAGCTATAGAGATTCCGACTTGGAAATGGAAAGTAATTAATATGGATATTATTCGGGTTTGCCCCCCCTGGCGAAATATGATTCTATTTTTT
>NC_081344.1:50438196-50471745 GCF_029784015.1 Lycium ferocissimum
ACCGTAAAACCCCCAATATCTCCCAATATTTTCCCCCGGCATAATCCCCAGAATAAATATCCCCCCCGGGAGTGGGCGTTTTGTCCCCAAAACGATAACCCATATGGAATCATATTTTTGTGGAGTGCAAGGTAAACCTGTAATGAAGTCCATATTAATTATTTTCCACTTCCACGTCGGAATCTCTATCTCCTGTAATAATCCCCAGTTTCGATGCTCGATCTAACCTCGCCGTACAATTTGGACCGAGCAACGAACTGCGCTATGTCCTTTTTCATACCATCCCACCAATCCTATCCGAGGTCATGATACATCTTTGTCGAACCTGGGTGGAGAGCAGAATACTTAGCATAATGCTTCGCCCATAACCTCGTGTGACACTTGCAACATCAATTTACCGCTAATACGCCGCGTGTAATAGTACTCCATCGGATGTAATCTCGAACGGTCTTCTTCTTTTCCAATGGCCGGTGGTCATATCGCACCAGAATGCAGGATCCTCATATTGATGTCGCTATTTCTTCCAATAGAGGATTGACAGAACTTCTGGACGAAAATCCCCATACCTCCGGGACCGGCAGACGGACTCCAAGACTTGCTAGCCGATGAATTTCACAACCATTTCTTTCTTTTCGATGAGTACGTCCGCTAAGTCGCCCATAGACTTGCGGTACGAGTGCATCTGCTACAACATTGGCTTTCCCAGGATGAAGAGTCGGTGCTTCTGCTTTTAGATCATGCACCTGAACCAGATGATAAATAACACACACACACATGCACGGCCTCAAGCCATGCACACGGCCCAACTCCAACATGGCTTATTTCATGAATGTCATCCATTTTGGCATACTACAACACACATAAACCATCCATAACACATAAAAACAAGATTAAACCTTACCTTTCTTCACAACTTCACAACTTGCCTAAGGTTGGCAAAAGGATGAAAACGAGCGATCATTGATTCAAACAACAACTCCACGTTAACGAGGACCCTTCAATTAGTTGATTTTCTAGAAGAAATAATTTTTTTGAAGGCTATTTCTTGGTCTTGATTTTTGGCATCTATGGCCGAATACTCCCTCTTTCTCTTCTCCAAGTTTCTTGATTTTTCTTCTAAGTGTTGGAATGATAAAGATGACTAATTAGTCATCTTTTATTACATAATATAACCATCCATGTGGCCCTTGGCCCACACCAAGGTGGCCGGCCACATGGCCCCTTATTTTTATTATTTTTTTTCCCTTTTTTCATGAACCAAATACTTTCCATAAATAACTTTTGACACCAAATGTTTCCTTAATATTTCCATGCCAATAAAATCATACACAACTTATTCTTTTGAAACAAACAAAAATCTCTACTTCATATCCCGGAATGGTCTTGTCCCTAACTTATCGTAGCTAACTCGGATTGTCCCGTTGTTCAAAATACGGGATATAACACCACTAATCAAGTCCTAGTCGATGGGTGGGATACCTTGCAGCAAACAGGGGTATTACCTGAGCAGGCGCATCATTTTAAGGCCATTCCAATCTCATCCAACTATGTTGACCCTCTCTTTCAACTTATACCTTATTTGTGTTCTGAGAACGCGTCCTTTACTTCCATCTCCTTCTCGAATCTTCTTTAGCAAAGAATAGAACTCGAGGAATGTCGAAGCCTTTGTCACATGTTTGAGTCCTTTTGCATTCCCGTAGCGATTTGGGGCTCTCAACATTGTTTCGGAGTAGAAGTTAGATTCCATTCCCGTGTTACTTACTTTTCCTTGGCAATATTCGTATCCCTTAGCACAGTTGAAGTATTTTGAGTCAAGTCAAAAGATTCTATAGAAAAACCAATAAGTCTTGAGTCACGCTCCTATTCGTATGCCACCGTAATATAGTCCTTAACCAATATTTTCCAAGAATGTCATGGAATGCTTCCTTAACTTCGCCTCTCTGCTGCCAACGTCATATAACACCTTATATTTGGAATAGCTTGAGCGGTTCTCTTGATCAACTTCAACCTTTAATACCTTTGTCCATAGTTTTCCCCCAGACACGATTAGGGTCTTGTCGTTAGAATTCCCATCGTGTTTTCCTGGTGTGGCCTATTTAGCTTTCTCCTCATTATGACCTTAATTCTTAAGTTGGTGGTCTCTAATACACTTGCTATATTCAGATCTATGGTTGAATGCTCCTCGGGTTAAAGCGTCTTACCTTGTTGCTGATCCATGCTTGATTCCCTTCGCGATAATCCTGGTCTTGTCCCGCTATTTCCAAGATACTTGTGCGAAGACTGGCGCTTTCTCAGAGTGAGGTTGACCCGGAAGTCCTTCCACTTTGCCTTCTGACGTCAACTCTCTCAATTCAATCCCTTCTCCGCAATATTACTCTCCTGCTCTGGGTTTTAGAGTGTTCCGTTGTCCGGTTATCCGCGTCTACTGTCTTGTTTCCATCTAGTCTTCCATACACTTTGCTCTTTTCTCTAGATTGTGGAACTCCGTCCCTCTTCATGTTGGTCAATTCCCAGAATTCTCTGAGACGGGTCTAAGGTGGCTAAGATCCTCATATCCTTGCACTTCATTCATATACATTACTTGGGCATTTACTAAGATGAATGCATGCCTGCCCATGATCTTCGCTTTGCTTAACGTTGTCTACACTAAATACGCCTTATTGATCTGAATCTGTTGTTGGTTCCTCGGGTCTTCCCCAAATACTTACTAATATTTCCCTACTACCTGGTAGAGTTGCAAACCCTAGAATCCTGAGGTCACTTTCCTGGTAGGGTGAATCTTCTTGCATTTGTCTTCTTACGACGTTAGTCCTTACTCGCTTCACTCCCGTAGTAGGTGTTTTTCCTTTGAGTCGGATGTCGTGGTCGCCTTGTGACTTCTAGTGTTGCCCTCGTACTATACTTAATCCTGCACTATGCATCCTTATTGTGGTTACACTTTCCAACCTACTCAACCCTTCATTATTTGGGATTCCTTATCCTTATGCATTTCGGTCTTTTCCGCTTTTATCTCTCTATACTTTCTTTTATGCTCATTTATCCTTGATGCTTATTCAACTTATCTATTTGCTCTTTCGTCTAGCGGTCTCTCCTATTCTTGCTCAATATACCCTCCGTGTCCTAGCTCCAGTTGTCTTTATTCTGCTTTGCCTACTCAGGTCGTCCTGACTTTCCATTCGGTTTACATGTTGTCCTGAGGTAGTTTCGTGTCGTATCTTCCCACTGTTCGCCTTACTTGTCTCAACTGGCGATTCATTTTGCTAATTTCTCGGCCTGAAGATTAATACTACATGTCCTTTGTGTCGGTAGGCTAAGTCCTTTTTTCCCATTTGTCTGTTAACTTGGGGTTTGATTAGAACTATGGGCAAATTCTCTAATCATATGTCGTTAAGAAGAGGGTGAAATAGGGTAACTGGTGAATAAGGCCCAATCCTTATTCACTTAATACCCGACATCACAATTCTCGTCATACATACCTTAATCCACCTTATAAGGAACCAATTTCTTCAAAATTTTTCATATACCATACTATAGATAATCAAACTAACTTGTGCACACATACAACACATATGATATCAATAGGGTGCCAATATGCCTGTCGGCCGCCTACGCCGGTCCTGCACACGGGAGCTCTAGTCAGATACCTCTCGAAGTAGAGCTCTCTTAACCTCCTCTTCTGCTCTCTCCCTCTCTGTCGGTCTATCCTCTTCCTCCTCCTCCGGAACATATCTCATCACATACACTGGGGATCCCTGGTTCACAGATGCCCAAAACTGAGGGCTATCGAGCTCAGTAACACTCACAGTTGTGGCCTGCCTCACATAATGCTAAACCATAGGGGAACCCAGAAGTGGAGATCCCTAGAATAGCTATGGCTGCCCCCATCCTCCCGAGTACTCCTCCTGCTCCTCCGGTGTCTCCTCGGGCTCTATCGAGATCTCATACTAACCCTCAGATAGGGCCTCCTCTATCGGAGTCGGATTCTCAGAAGGGTCTGGCTCTGGAACGATCTCAGAAGGGTCTAACTCCATGGATGTCGTAGCCTCAAGCGGAGCCTGCTCTGGAATAAACTCAGAGGGGTCTGACTCCATAGAAGAGCTAATACTCCATCTCCCCTCACCTGTCGCTCTCTGATCTGCCGAGGCAGATGGTGCTGGTCCTACATCCACCCTTGGGGCGGTCCTCTCACTCCTATTTGCTGAAGCCGGACTCTCCGTTGACATAGCTGTAGTATAAACGTAGGTCAGAATCGAAAGTAAATACCCTACGTATGGCTCTAACGCATGATCTAGATCAAGAAGAAGAGGAAACATCCGTAAATGCCTTGTAGCCTCGTGTTTATAAGTATGGCACGCAATATACCGATAAACACGACTCTACTAGACACGGCTCTTAGACACCCCTAGGACTAACCGGTTCTGATACCACTTTGTCACACCCCCGCCAGGAGCCGTGACGGGGCAGCCGACCTCATGGCCGGGACTAGATAACATAATAATAATGGACTTGGAATAACTTAGCATAAAGCCTTAGCGGCACCTGCATTCAGCAAAACCCAAACCGAACAGTAGACAATATCACCTACATATACATATAGTCACGGTACGCGTGCCGATGAGGCCATCACTAAACAATATCATAAGTCAGTAGGCCCATTTAACAAAACATAATTCTCACGACCAACGCCAACACACTACACAGGGTCTACGAGCCTCTAAGAGTAGAAAACATCATCATCGCAAAAGGTCAGGACTACAAGTCCATCGACGTATCCAAAAACATATACAGTAACCATGTAGTCATAATCGTCTACCAAAATAGGCAAGTTCGGATGAATGGCACTTGCTGACCAGCTGACGATGCTCCTATCTCGGTGCGTCTTCAGTAAACCTGTCCTGACCTGTACCACGAGATGCAGGTCCCAAAATGGAACGATCAAGTTTAAAATATATGTACCGAGTATGTAAAGGCAAGTTGAAATACAGTAATGAAACAAGACATAACCATAACATAAGAAAAATGGACATAATCTGAAAGCAGCTAATATCCAATGCATGATAAAACCATTTTTCATATGCAATATAGTGTGTGTGTGTGTGTGTGTGTGTGTATACATAGATATATATACATATATAACGTACCCGGCCCTAGTGAGACTCGGTGAGATATCGTACCCGGCCCTTTCTGGACTCGGTAAGTAAGCAGCATCATCATCATATCCTTCCGCGTCCAGGGCATCTTGCGTCCGGAGAAACTTCATATCATCATCATCATCATCATAACGTACCCGACCCTTTTCGGGACTCCGTACACAAACCTAACTGGTCAGTGGTTGCACATCTACATGTCGTACCTGGCCGATTATAGCGCGGCTCAGTAAGTAAAATAGTGCAAATAGAGTGTATATATATATATATATATATATATATATATATATATATATATACATATAAATGCATGCAGAGTTCAAGAAATAGACATGGGCCTTTTGGAGTGACGTAAGGTCGTGACCTCCGAATTAGTTATGGAATGTATATTGAAGCCAAAAGAATAATCAATAATAGTTATGATATCAATAAACAAGTATAAGGATTATACTTATGATATCAATAAACAAGTATAAGGATTATACTTGGAATTTAACAAGGGTCAAGGAATGCGCACTAACGGACTTTTAGTCATAATCAATAAGCTCTTTTAGAGAAAACCATATAAAATATTCTTTTCCATAAAATTCGGTAAATCTCATAAAACATGGCTTTTATTCAAAATCCAGCTTTCTTATAAAAACGTATCCTTTCTTTGTAAAACTTTGAACAGTTCGAATGGAGAAGCATGCACGCTAAATAGCTCTAAGACTCGTGTCAAGGAAATAAGGACAACCAAACTTTACATACATGTCTCTGCTGCCTTGCTAACCCCGACTTGCTCCCTTATTCTACCGCTTGTCCCTTCGTTCTGAAACCTATATAGACAAATATTTCCTTTAGTTAATTTCATAGATTCCGTAGGTTCAACTTATCCAAATCCTATAGTCTTGAAGATTTCGATTTACAGAAAATTCGACAAAGACTTTCTCTATTTTTGTTATATCCCGGCATATGTCAGATAGCCGTAATATCAATAACAATAACAACCATCAACAACAACAACAACAATACTCAAGAATCAACATCCACAACCTCCATTCAAATCAATATTCATATCAATCCACCCGTAACACCCACGACGAGGATAATCTCACTTTTTCGATCAATTCAACTTAATGTGCGATAATCTAGCGAGTATTACTACGAATTAAATCAATTACCAAAGAAGGAGCGGGATTTACCTTAATTTGTCTTGGAAACTTCAAGGACCATATTGCATGTAGGGGTTCTGCCTCCTCCTACAATGCCATGTTGGAAAAGCCGATGTCTACAAAGCGTTACGCACCTCCCGAGCCTTAATCTCCACTAGACCTTACCAAAATTTATGCCAAAATACCCCTAGTCTCTCTAAGGTTTTCTTATGGATGTAAATCTAATGTTTTGGGGGTGAAATGGGAGAAATGGTGTTAGTGGGGTATTTATATGTGTGTGGGTCGGGTTTGGCTTAATGGGCCGAAATTAGTGGGCTTTTAAGTGGTTTCTAGAATTTTCGCGTAGGTTCACGGGCTTCTAATTGTCCGTTTTAAAATGCTCATAACTTCATACTCCGATGTTGTATTGATGAACAGTTTGTTGCATTGGAAACTAGACTCGACGAACTTCATTTTAAGCTTTTGAATCACCTCAAAACTCCTTGTATGCTAAAAGTTACACTCCCATCTAGTTGGACCAAATTTGCTTCTGAAATTTCACCAACTTCTTCCAAAGTCCCATTAACTTTTTTTCTTCTATCCGCTTGATCCCGGAACCTTCCAAAACTTTCCATACATGATTTTTATTATTAATTATACTTTATAAGGTTCATGTCCCTTTGTTCCAAAGTTGTCCTTCTCGATTACGACTTACGAAATCATAATTCATCCTTTACTTCATTGTTACGTACTTCCCATGACTTGTACCTTTCAAAACATTATGAGACGTCTCCTATATTCCATTAATACGGTGAAATACGTGGCGTGCTCATGCTCCAAGAGGTCGGGGTGTAACAATGTCCTTCTCCGTGACTCTCACTTGATGATACCCCGATCTCAAATCTATCTTTGAGAACTATTTGGCACCCTCCAACTGATCAAATAAATCATCAATTCTTGGAAGTGAGTATTTATTCTTTATCGTCACCTTGTTCACCCACCTGTAGTCAATGCACATCGCAAGGAGCCATCTTTCTTTCTTACAAATAGCACAGGTGCTCCCCACGGTGATGAACTAGGCTTAATAAAGCCTTTTTCTAGCAGATCTTTTAATTGATCCTTTAACTCCTTCAATTCCGCAGGGGCCATTTGATAAGAAGGAATAGATATAGGCTTAGTATCCGGTAACACATCAATGGTAAACTCAATCTCCCGTTTTGGTGGAAGACCGGGAAGCTCATCCGGAAACACATTTGGAAACTCATTCACTACTGGGACAGATTGAAGAGTTGGCGGTTTTGCTTCTGTGTCTTGAACCCATACTAAATGATAGATATATCCCTTAACAATCATCTTTCTCGCTTTGAGATAGGAAATAAACCTACCTCTCGGGGACGCTATATTACCTTTCTATTCTAAAGCTGGTTCTCCCGAAAACTGGAAACGAACCATTTTTGTTCTGCAATTAACATTGGCATAACAGGAGGCCAGCCAATCCATACCCATAATAACATCAAAGTCTATCATTTTCAACTCATGCAAATCAGCCAAAGTATGACGGTCACAGACTATAACCACACAATTTCTATAGACCTGCCTAGCTACCACTGGGTCTCCTACCGGTGTAGACGCCTCAAAAGGTTTGATTTGCTCAGGTTTCACCCCAATACGATTGGCAATATAAGGAGTAATAGCTAACAAAGTAGAACCCGGATCGATTAATGCATATACACACGAGAGGATATTGATAATATACCTGTGACAATATCGGGGGAAGACACAAGATCCTGTCGCCCAGCTAGTGCATAGATGCGGTTTTGAGGACTACTTGAACTGGATGCTCCCCCCCGCTCGCCACGACACCGGCACTGCGAACCTTGCCTCGCGGTGGCGCACGGATGATGAAGAACCGAGTGGCCGATCCCGTGGGGTCCGGACCCTACCTCTGCTAGCCATCGATGGACAATCGCGCATCATAAGACCTGTTTGACCGCAGGCATAACAATCATCTGAACCTAGGCGGAACCGTCCCAAATGTGGCCTACCACATTGATTGCACCGTGGTAAGGGCGGCCTCATCTGACCAGATTCACCTCTATACTGGGAACCCAAAACTCTGGAGCTCTGACTCGATTTGAAATAAATGGGATGATCAAATCTCTTGCCTGCAAATAGAAGAGGTGAACTAGCCACTGAATGGCCTAAGTGCCTAGAATGCAGTTGCCTCTGGCCCCCTCTAAACTCACTAACGGTACCTAAAGATCTGGCCCTCTTAATATAACCTCTATCATAATCGCGTTCACCCCTTTGCGGCTGTTGTTATTCTTCCAGATTCTAGGCATGGGCCTGAATACGAGAAATATCCATCCCATCCTGAAGTGAGGCCGTTAAGCATTCCTTAATCAAATGTGGCCCCAACCCACTCACGAACCGGTGTACCGGGTCCCCCATATTGGCTACCATGGCTAGAGCATACCTTGCCAAAGAATTAAAGCGAAGACTATACTCTCGAGCGCTCATATTCCCCTGCCTAAGATTCAGGAACGTGTTAACTGTTGCCCGTCGAACCTCTGGTGGCAAATAATGTCAGAGAAAGGCATCTACGAACTCTTGCCATACCGGGGGAGGTGTGTTTGCCCCTCTAGAAGATATCCAGGTGTTGTACCAATGAACGGCCATATCTCGCAATCTGTAAGAGGCCAACTCTACTGACTCAATATCAGAAGCATGTATTATTCGTAGCGTCCTCAACATCTCATATATGAAACTCTGTGGGTCTTCATCCGGCTTTGACCTAAAGAATTCTGGAGGGTTCGGATTAATAAAATCACGGGCTCTTGCACTAACCGCTCTATAACCTTGGCTCGCACCCTGTCGCTGGGCCTGAGCGGCGACTAGCTGGGTCAGCAACTGAATGGCCTCTCTCATGTACTGGCCAGAGGCATCTAGTGGAGGAATTTGGGGTATTAGAGCTGGAGCTTAGTGTTACATCCCGTATTTTCATGCGTTAAGTTGCATCATAGGTTAGTCACATAAGCTCAAAGGACAGGATTATGTTTGAAGTTATAAGTGTTTATGTTATATTCAACAAGTGATAAGTAAGTGCCGCGAAGGTTGGAGGCTAAACGAATCGAAAAAAAATAAAATAAGCTTTGCTAAGTTCGGGATGTTGAATAAGTTATACAGACTGCATGGAGTTTTGGACATATCCAAGTATGCAAATAAAGAGATCGGTGTATAAAAGTTTTAGGTCTCGAAATAATTTTCACAGATGAACAAGATCGCTACGAAGGCGGTGAATGCGATGCTTCGTCGATGGGGAGCAACTATATAAAGGGGTTTAACCCCTCATTTTCAGCCAAGAAACCAGCCAAAAATATTTCCCAAAAATTCTAGAGAGTTCTCCAACCTTCCCTCTATTAAATTTCAACACGAGTTAAGTAAAAATCTCCGGATTCGGGTTCCGCCGGCGTATAGTTACGATTATAATATTATGTTGCACTGAATTTGTGGCTTGGGAGTAAGGCAAGTATTAAAGATATCGTGGTATTAGCGGAAGTAAGGTATGAATATTTTTCTTTTGGTATCATTTAAGGCTTATTTACGGAGATAAATTTATGGAATAATTATGTAGCGAATTCAATTGTGGAGGAGTTGGAGAAAATATCATGTGGAGTATTTGATGGAATATTTTGGTAGTAATGAGGTTGTTGTTATTTCTGTTGTTGTTATTGGTTATTGATTGTTGGTATTGAGAATTCGGGCTAGGCATATAAATAGGGGAGATGCTGTCCGAATTTCGACAAACCTTAAAAGGAATTTATTTAGAGACTTAAGATAAGAGTGTGACAATGAGCCTAATGATAATACGAATGGTTGCCTATGTAGATTATGAGATGACAAATGATCCTAAATAAATCGCGCGACAGAAAGCAAGTTGGAAAGTCGGAGAGTAAGCTCCAAAGGTATGTTAAGGCTATTCCTCTTCCTTTTAAAGGCAAGATTCATTTCCTATGAACGCATACACGCCTTCCATAATACCTTATTTCTGAAAATACTAGCAGTTCATGATTCTCAAAATCCTTATGATGCTAAAGACGAATGTTTTCTATAAGGACCATGATGAGGATTATGATGATCCCATTTCTGGAGATTCTAAAGTTATGGTTTTAATGTCATTATGAGATTACTGAGCTGGTTTCAAGATTTTGATTATGTTTGTTGATGTTGATCTCATCTTATGATTTTGCTCAAAAGGCATGATTCCTATCTCATGATTCCATATATGTTTCCATAACTCTCTTACTTCCAAAAGTTAAAAGTTCATGATCCTTAAAAACTTCTTATGACACTTAAGATGAGATGTTTTCTATGATGAACATGATGATGATGATCTTAATTCATATTGACCTTATTTCATGATTGTCTCAATTTTATTCATTGTTGTTGATCTCACCTTATAATAATTATTCCTTCAAGGTGAGATATAGCAATGATGATTGCTCCATAATATAAATCGGAGGTTACCGACCTTACGTCACTCCGATAGAGTCGTAGCTTTTATTTGGCTCTCATGCATGTTTTATATATATATATGTATGTATTTTACTACACCGAGCCGCGCTATAGTCGGCCGGGTACGGCACCTATTGTGCAACCACTGATCAGTTGGTATTACACACCGAGTCCCAAAAGGGCCGGGTACGTTACACACCGAGTCCCGAAAGGGTCGGGTACGTTACACACCGAGTCCCAAAAGGGCCGGGTACGTTACACACCTAGTCCTCAAAAGGCCGGGTACGTTATGATGATGATATTATATATATGTATGTAAGAAAAAGTTTTTTTTAAAAGCTGAGCATGCATGACATCCGCCTTATGAGGCATCCGATGTACGTGTTATCTCTCTTATTCCATGTTACCTTCCATATCTATATTATGTTGTTATTTATGCCTTACATACTCAGTACATTATTCGTACTGACGTCCCTTCTTGTGGATGCTGCGTTTCATGCCACGCAGGTGTATACAGATGAGTAGAGGATATTAGTAGAAGATGTTCCAGCTGGATTGGCGAGCTCCATTTCCTTCCGGAGTGTTGCCGAGTCAGAGTATCTATGTTATGGTATCTTGATTTATGTTAGAGACTTTACAGACAGAGTCACGTATATAACATGTCGTCTTGTAAGCGGCTCCGTGCAAGCGATGTATCCTTATGCATTATGTTACAAATTTCATATGATTACAGATTTTACTTGATTTGAGAAAGACGAAAAGCATGTTTTTTTTAAAAAGCTTTCATTATGCACTCATCTCATGATTTAAGAGTCCAGTAAGATTATGAGTATAACGAGAACCAGTGGGTTCGCTCGGCCCTATGTAAGGGTCGGGTGCCCATCATGCCCTATCAAAAGTTAGGGTGTGACACTTAGGCCCCTTCATGCTCCTCTAAAATGGGTGGAGTGTGAGAGGTCCGAGATGGAACCTCATTCTGGGACTCGCCCTCCTCTATATCCGCAAGTGGCTCCCCCTCAGTCCTCCTTCCTTCTACTGCCTTGCCCTTCGGGCCGCCGTTGCTTTTCTCTTCATAGGCATATATATATATATATATATATATATATATATATATATATATATATATATATATATATATATATATATTTGAAATCATAACACACGATTAGGAAAAAAGGGAATCCTAATAACATAGCTCTATCGCACGATCTATGATAAAGAAGAAAGGTCAATCATTCCTAAATGCCCGCAGCCTCCTGTTTATAAGTGTGGCATGCTCACACCCATAAATAAGACTCTACTGGACACGGCTAGTAGACACACCCTAGGACGAACTGCTCTGATACCACTTTTGTCACGACCCAACCGGAGGGCCATGATGGGCACCCGGAGCTAATCTACCGAGCACCTCCAAACATACATCTCGTAATCATTTCTAGGCGGGCCACAAATCTAGCTCATAGGCATCATACTCTGTAAGGGCATATATCATAAGATAATGGCACATCTCTATTTAATGATCAACAACTATGCCCACAAACACAAGCCAACAAGGTTACCGAATTATTATACAACAATATGAACTGATAAGTTTATGGGAAATCTAGCTACATACATCTGCCTACAAGCCTCTATATAGAATACAAGAATTCATAAGGACGGGACAGGACTCCGCCATGCCCAAGTATATACACAAAAGAGTAATACTAATAGCGCTCCTGAGACTCCGCTGGTGAAACTCCTAAGGATCTGGCCCATCTCCCTGCTTCCCTGCGGGCATGAACGCAATGTCCACAAGAAGGGACGTCAGTACGAATAATGTACTGAGTATGTAAGGCATGAATAATAACATAATCAAGAAATACAGAATCATGGAATAAAGTGATAACCTGTATATCTGAGTGCCTCTTAAGGCGGATACCATGCATGCTAACTTTTATTTTCAATACAACATCCATAAATATATAAAGTAACTTGCTCGACAATATAGGTGCGGTGTTATGCTGCCCGGCCATATAGGCACGGTGTTATCATCATTATCTCACGTCCGGGCATCCCGCATCTGGGACGATACTGTAAGTTGCCACTGCAGTGGTGTGTATATCTATATGTTTGCCCGGGCGGCTATAGCTCAGCACGGCGTGATAATATATATATATACACACACACACACACATATACTTATATACATATAGCATGTATGAGAGCCCAAATAAAAACTATAACTTTATTGGAGTGACGTAAGGTCGGTAACCTCCGATTTCTATTATGGAACAATCATCATCGCTATATCTCGCCTTGAAGGAACAACTATCATAAGGTGAGAGCAACAACAATGAATAAAATCATTAAATAAGCTCAATAATCTCATAATAGCTTCACATCCACACAAGTTTTGGAATCTTTAGAAATGGAATCATCATCATCATTATCATTATCTTCATTGAAAACATCTATATTTAGCATCATAAGAAGTATGAGAATCATTAACCTCTAGCTTTTTGGGAATAAGGATATTATGGAAGTCATGTATGGGTTCACAAGAAGAGAATCATGCCTTTAGAAAGAAAGGGGTTTAGCCTTAACATACCTTTTTGGTCTCCTTACTACTTAACGCTTATCCTTCCAAGCTCGTAAATCTACATTGAAGAGAATTCATACTATTGTTAGGCTTATTGTCATATGCTTGTCTTAAGCCTTCAAATTAAATGCTTTTAATGTTACACCTCGCATTTTTGTATGTTGAAACATTCCGAGTTAATTGCGGAAAGTTAGGGACAAGACTACTAAGAGATAGGAAGTCAAGATTTTTAACTACGATTCTATATTAAGTCGTGAGTTGCTTGCAAGTATTGGTGGCATGGAATACTAAGGAAGTTTGGGACCAAAGATGAATTATGGAAAAATGGAAAAAATTCATGAACTTAGGTAGCCATGTGGCCGGCCACATGGGATGTGGGCCATGGCCACATGGGAGGCTATTATATGTAATATTAGAGGGATGACTACTAGTCATCTTTATCATTTGTGCCAAGGAAATTTCAAGAAACTTTGAGAGGAAGAGAGAAGCAACCATTCGGCTGCCCTTCTTAGCCGAGAATCACCAAGAAAAAGAGTGAAGAAAATAAATAATTTTCTCTAGCAATTCAACTCATTAGAAGGTAAGGAACAACATAGAGTGATTGTTGAAGCTTGCAAAGCACTCTTCATGCAAAGTTGAGGCTTAGCCGTGGTGAGGAAGTGAAGGGAAGGAGGTAAGATTTCATTCTTATTTTCATATATTATGGATGGTTTGTAGGTGTTGTGAAGTGTGGAAATGATGGAAGTTATGAATATGTGGATGTTGCAAGTTGACCGTGTGTATATGTGTGTGTGTAGCCGAGCATATGTGTGGTATGTTAGGAGTGATGAAACAATTCCATCTAGCTTGTTGTGTGTTGTTGTAATGTGTTGAAAAGAATGAAAATCATGAGAATATAAGTGTTGAAGTTGAGCCGTGAAAGTGGCCATTTGGCCGTGTATAGGTGTTGTAAGATTAGGAATCATGAATTCATTGTATTTAGCATGTTTGTATGTTGTTGTGGAGTGTAGAAAATGAATGAAACTTATGAAATTTTACTTGTGGGGGGCTGGCCGTGTGGACAGTTTTGGGGGCAGCCATGGTGAGTTAATGTTATATGGTGTTTTGGTTGTTGTCGTCATGCGTTATATGATGTAAAAATGATGGTTAATGATCCCTAGTTGAAGCAAAAATTGTGTGGGCTGATTTTAAGGATTAATATGACGTAATGTAGTTTCTTGAACTTTTAAGAATAATGTTGTTTAAGCATGGTTTGTTGATGTAATTTGTGAATTGTGAAGGAAAGAATATGTTTGGTGTTATTCTTGGGTTTGGAGGCAATTTCGGGTAAGTTGGAATAATATTTGGCTTGTTTGAAACATTGTATGACTTGCTTAGAGTGTTCTTGCATATGGTTGGAATGTGTTTGGATTGGATATCAAAGTTGGAATATATATTGTAAATTGATATTGTAGTTTGGTTGTTGGTTTGGTTGTTGTTGGATTTGGCCGAGTATAAATCTCGGGGTTGGTGTATTTACAAAGGAAGTGCTGCCGAAATTTCGGTAGAATTTAGTGTTCGTCTGGAATTGAATTCATAAAGGCTTAAGGCTAATGTTAATATGTTTGGCGTTATGTAGATCTTGGCGTACCTGAAGCTTGAAGGTTGACTTTGCTTGCGAGCGGATAAGGTATGTAAGGCATCGTTTTCTCTTTTGGCATGTCTTAGTGATACTAGGTTGTGACCCGAGCCTTGGGGTAATTCCACTCTTAGAGTCCGAGCTTAGGTATGTACTTTGTTCGTTCCTTGAAATCTACTCTTTGATGGGGCCAAAATAAGACTTTCATGTTTTCAAAAGATTGAATTTCAAAGGTTTTACAAAGGATTTTGACTACAAAGGGTCCCGAACTTCAAACGTCCGTAACTTTTGCATACGAGCTCGAACGCCCCAAAACATAATAGGTAAGCTTATAAGGCATAACTTTCCCCAAACCACCGTAGTCGGGCTCGGATGGGGCCGGCACCCGTTCGTGGGGCCCGCGGCTTTTATGCTCGTCCTTAATGGTTCTTGAAGAAACTTAGTGTTATTTTCCTTCGACTTCCGCATATGGATTTCTTATTTGATTAATGAGTTATGAATATGATTTTATGCATATGGTTGCTCACGACTCTGCTCGTGCTTATGGTCATCGCCTCATTCACCAGATCCCGGGCCGGTTATGCTTCGTGCGCGTTATGATATACATTCCGGTGTGATGCTGTGTTACGGTTCACCGAGCCCCTCTCCTGAGGGCCGGGTTCCGTTTGGTGTGATGCTGTGTTATGGCGTTATGGATGGCTACGATGTGTTACGGGGATTTGTCGGGTTACGGAGATATGAAATTCTTCTGGTGTGATGCTGTGGCGTGGCGCCAACGACAGGCGGGCGACCACCGTTCTAAGAACCTTTGCATGAACTATATTTTTTTTTAAACTTATGTTTTAATATTTTGCATATCATATCTACTTTTGTATTTTTGCCATCATGATTCTGTATTCCTGCTTTACATACTCGGTACCTATTCCGTACTGACCCCCTTTCTTCGGGGGCTGCGTTTCATGCCCGCAGGTACCGACGTTCAGTTTGAGGATCCACCCGCCTAGGGCATCTACTCTTTGCTTGAGAGCGCTCCTTCGTCCGAGCCTATATTTGGTATATATACTTTTCGATGCACATGTACATATTTATTCGGGGTATGACGGGGCCCCGTCCCGTCATATGATTTTGTTACTCTCGTTTAGTTTAGAGGTCCGTGGACATGTACGTGGGTACGGTTACGTACCGTACGACCTATGTGTGTGTTATGTGCTTTTGGGCGGTCTACCCGCCGCGGCAGCCTAGTTGGCTTGCCTTTGTGTATACTATGAGATTCTGTATATTATGACATATGTTTGCTATTTTGCGACAATCTGAGACTATATGCGATTATGTATAACTATGCGTGGTAGTATGCCAATTCTGAGTATTAAGTGCGTACGAGTGTCCAACTCGGACATTAGTCACGGCCTACGGGGTTGGGTCGTGACATTTAAAATCTGCCAAAATTCGCGCAAAGATCTCCTCTGTTTATATCCCTAGCCCGAAATTACAATACCAACAACCAACAATAACTACAACACTACTAACATCAACAACAACATCCTCAATACTAATATACTCCATAAAACATTCCACATGATGTTTACCCGATTTCTCAATCAACTAATGCATTATACGACTATTTAATAGCTATATCTTCGTAAATAAGCCTAAATCAATATCACTAAGGAGAGATTCATACCTTGTTTTCACTAGAACAGCAATATCTTCAATATTTACTTTGAATCCAAGCCAAAATACACTGCAAAATGATACTATAGTCATCGCTATACATCACCCTAGCCTCGATTAATACTCCACCACTCGAAATCACTCAATTTTATAACACACACACTCTTATATGTTGCTGAGCTTTTGGGGAAATATTTTGGGCCAAAAATGAGGGTTTTGACCCTTATATTGAATGTTGAAGTCGGTTCCCACCGACTTAAAAATTGCTCTACGCGTTCGCGCAGCCTTGGGCGCGTTCGCGCAGGGTTGCTCAGTGCTTATCTGTGCGTTCGTGCCACCTCCAGGCGCCTTCACACAGGGTTAATTCCTGCTCTGGTAGTTCATGCAGGGTTGCTCAGTGCTTCTCTACACGTTCGTGCCACCTCCAGGTGCGTTCGCACAGGGTTAATTCCTGCTCTAGCAGTCCGTCTTGAAATACTCATAACGTTTGATTCCGATGTCAGATCGATGCGCGGTTTATTGCGTTTGAAACTAGACTTCCTGAACTTCAATTTTAGCCTTTTGTTTCACTTCAAAACTCCTGATATAGTAGGAGATATTCCTTTCTCAAGTTAGACCAAAATTATCGTACGAAATGTTGCCCATCTTTTCTCCAAAGTTCCAAAACACTAAGTTTCCTTAATTCACTTGTTCTCCAATCCTTCCATAACTTATTACATGAACCTAAACCCTTATAACCATAAGATAGGCACATATAATCTCATATATCCTAGAAGGTAACTCCAGTGTCCACAATTAAAACGGTTAACACCTAACCGATCTCAATATACAAAACTACGAGTTGTAACACATTGTGTCCGAGACAAGCCGTCCAAACCCAAGATCAAGATGCATCTGACCCAAAGGTGAGCGGATGATAGGGATGCTAAATACTTGGAGAAGATAAAGCATGATCAAGCCATCATGGCTAGCTTGACCCATGAGTTGGAGTTCACACATGAGTGTTTGGGGGACCTTGATGCTCAGATGAATTGAGCAATGGATGAGACTGCACCACTGAAATTCACAGAGAAGGGTTTCTTGGTAGATTCATTGCTGAGATCGACTAATCTCTGAATTTAGATCGTCCTTCAAAGGGCCAAAAAGGCTCAGACTGACAGAGCATCATCATCTGCTATTGGAGGCCACTTTTACTGATTTATTTACGTGCTTATAGCCACTGTCGGCTTGCTCATATTTTGTAACCCTTTCTGGGAAATATTATTATTATTATTAAAATTATGATTTATATCGTCAATGGTTTGATTTGACAATTGGCACAATCATGTTTCAAAACGATTAGAAAGGCCTTGGTGCAAAAACGTCTTAGGAACGTTCGTAGTATAATTTATTGTGATTATGTGATTACCATGCTTACGTGCTTTCATGCGTTCCATCTGAATATTGGTTGATTCAACATTTCGTTCACTACCCAAAGAAATACACCAAGAACACCAAATTGCCAAGTAACACCACATCCCAAGTGCCTAACCTATTTTTGCCTCTCTTAAAAGGTTGACTTGTCACCATGGATGCTCAAGATAGCCAAAGTGCCACTAGCCTTCTTGTCAACTTGATCAGTGAAGACTCGCTTCGTGAGAAAGTCAATAGGTTAGAAAGGAAGAACAATTTGGTTAGGGCAAAGATCAAAGAAGCTAACCAAATTTTGGACAGAGTGGGAAGCACCCCGAAGGGAACCACAGAAATTGAACACTACAATGAAAACCTCTAAGACAAGGTCGAGGGTATGGAAATAAGCTACATATCTCTTCTAGAGAAATCGAAAATGCCCAAGCAAGAATTTGAAGCACCCAGGAGAAGTTCGAACCTTATGATGAGGAACAAAGTAGGCCATCCAAAAAGGCCACAACCGCTGCCTCCATTATTGTCGCTGAGAACTATGAGATGCCTCAAAGGTCGACTCGTGCACCATCACCAACATGGTAGGCGGTAGCCCTCAAAGCCCATGCTTGTCCCTTTCGAGTCGCAACAAAACTTGTGCCATGCATGGTAATCTATGAGGCAATAAGGGCTGTAGGGGCCATGTGTTATAGTGGTGAGAGACTCCCACCCTGCACCCCAATCTATGCTTATAAAAGATGCCCATTCCACAAAAATCAATCTGGACACACAGCCAACAAATGCGTGGCCCTTAGAAGAAGGACTGTAAGGCTGATTGATGACAAGACAATCCAAAACCTGTGGGGATCACACTCTCTAGTGATGCATGACCCAATCATTCCTAATGAAGGAATTACGCTGGACACTCAAATTTGGAGTTATGACTTTACCATCTTCAAGGACTCTTACGAAAGCATCTTTCAAAAGTTAGCAAGCACCGGAAAGATCTTCCCGATTGAGACTGCTTGGAAACTGTCACCCAATAGGCCAAACAGAAAGGGAATCTATTTATTTTATTCTGGAGCACCTGGGCATGACATCTAGGAATGCGAAGCTCTCAAGTTCGTATTGCAAAGATCTGGTCTACACCGGGGAAATTTGGGTAGTACTCCCTCCCCATTACTAGGAAGCAAGGCCATTGACAGAATGTATGGTTGTAAGGACGACAACCCGCCTTGGCTTCAAGGAGAGGTCATCTTTTGGGTAGATTTAGGTGTTCTCCTCTCAAATCAAATGTTATCCCTTCCTATTTTAGGTAAAATAAACTACATCCGACCTGATGTCCCAAGGGGGATACGTACAAAGCCCTTATCGGGCCTGGTCTGGCAACCTTTGGGTAGAACAAAATTAAGGGACATTTTATGTAACCGAATTACGGAAGGGCCTGATATCCCGTGGAGGGATACGTAGGCAGTCCACATAAGACTCGGTCTCTATATTATCGAATCTATTATTCCCCATCCCCGTAAGGAGGGCATCAGTGAGTCATTTTGGGATCAGTCTCGACGACGTCACAAAAGCAAGTCAACCATAGAATCCCAAACCGAAATCCAACAAACTAGAAAAACCACAAATTCCCAAAACCCTCAGAATAGGGAATCGATCGGATTTTTGGATAGAATGCATGAATTAATGTGCTCTACATGTTTATTTACAAATTGTGTGTGATATCTTATGTTCATTATTATTATTATCTATTAATTATTATCATCTAACATACTAACATCGTTTTCCTTTGAGTTTTTCCTATCTTAAAGAGCGGGTTGATTCGCGTCGTATCACGTTGGCATACTTAACAAGATCAAAAGTCACGACAGCATCCCTTTCCGAACAAGACAAAGGAAAAGAAAAAATACCCGGTACTTCGGAAGACGAGCGTAGCAAGAATGAACTCGTCATAAGGGATTCAGTGTTCCTAGACATGAGAGACATATAATACCACGAGGATGTGATTGGCATTTTATTTGAGAAAGTTTTCGACCTTCAAGAGAAGGTAAAGAAGTGTTACACCCCAAAAAATTTCGTGTTACCAAGACTCTGTATATATATATATATATATATATATATATATATATATATATATATATCTGACATTTGGAGACCGTATGGAGTAAATCAATTAACACGTTACTTGATGAATAGCCCTCGTAACGGTAAGTTAAGGTGGGGCCCATATGTCAGGATTTTATAAAGGACATATGAAAAGTAATATGAGTATTACATGAGAAGTTGAGCAAATCTTAAGAAGGACCCTTAAGCCAAATATGTGCATAAGCCCTCCAAAAGGATGATTTAAGGATACGTTTCCGGATAATCTGACTTGGAGGGGGCTAAAACACTATTATAAGTTTGGAATTTGAAAACACACCAAAAATGAAAGTTTTATATAATTAAAATAGATTTCTAACCATAGGTAGTGGGCCCTCATACAATATCGGGATCAAAAGTTATGGCCATTTTAATATAAAGACTCAAAGCTGCCAAATGGCTTCCACGGGTCCCACTTGAGAAGGTCGGTGGAACCGACTTATGAGGGGTATAAATACCCCATTAACTCCATTTTTCAGCATTCTTACATTCTCAATAGTCCTACAAACTTCCCAACACAACCATATTTATAGCCCATTAAATCAAGAATTTAACAAGATTACACCAAACTAGTCCATGAAAGGTGATTGTTCTTGCTTCTACTTGATGTTGTGGTAAGTTTAGTCTTGATGAAAGTTGGTGTGGTTGAATTTTTTCAAGTATAAGGTATGTTCTTCATCCTATCTCTTATGTTGAGTTGATTTGAAGGTTTAACAAGTCTTAAAAGTGAAAATAGTTATGAAGGAAAGGTCATAAAGTGTCGTGTCGTAATTGTTGTGTCTATGGACTGTTTTGAGCATGTTGTGGCTGTGTGGCTGATCTGATTTATATGTATAAAGATGGTATCTAATGTTGTTGCTGTGTTGAGGATATTATGCTCCTTGATTGGGAAGAAAAGAAGTGTATATTGTTGTTGTATGTTGTAAAACATCGTGTGGGATGTTTTATGAAATATATTGGTATTGATAATATTGTTGTTGATATGGGTATTGTTGTTGTTGTTGTTGGTTGCTGGATTGTGATTTCGGGCTAGGCATATAAACAGGGGAGATGCCGCCCGATTTTGGCGTATTCTAAAGGAGTTTGGTTTAAGGACTTGAGATAGGCATATGACGATAAGTCTAACGGTAGTATAATTTCTCTTGAGTGTAGATTTGCAAGTTCGGGAGAATAAGCGTTAAGTCGTAGGAGATCAATTAGGTATGTTAAGGCTCATCCCTTTCTTTCAAAGGAATGATTCCTATGGTATGATTCCATAAATGTTTCCATATCCTTGATTTCAAAAGCTAGAACTTATGATTCTTAAAGCTTCTTATGATGTTAAAGATGAGAATGTTTTTATGAGGATTACGATGATGATGATTTTTATGTTTAAAAGTTTCAAGCTATGATTTCAACGATGATATGAAGATGTTGAGCTACTTCATGATTTTCTCGATTCTGTTCATTGTTGTTGATCTCACCTTATGAATTGTTCCTTCGAGGTGAGATATAGCAATAATGGTTGTTCTATAATATGAGTCGGAGGGTACCGACCTTACTTCACTCCGATAAAGTTGTAGCTTTCATATGAGCTTTCTTGCATACTATTTACATTATGTATATGAACATGGCATTTATGGATCGGGCCGTACGTTCCTCGGCACTAACTTATATGGATCGGGCCGTACGTTCCCCGGCACCAACATATGATGATTATGGATCGGGCTGTACGTTCCACAGCACTAACATTTATGGATTGGGTTGCACGTTCCGCAACACTAATATTTATATTATATGTGTATATATATAAATAGGTGCTTGTGTACATATGATTTTATGATGTACAAGTTATCCCTCCTATTCCATGTTACCTTTTCACATCTTTATATGTTGTTATTCATGCCTTACATACTCAGTACACTGTTCGTACTGACGCCCTTCTTGTGGACGCTGCGTTTCATGCCACGCAGGTGTATACAGATGAGTAGAAGATATTGGCTATAGGATGTTCCCAGGCTATCAGCTGGATTGGTGAGCTCCATCTCAGTTCAGAGTATTGCCGAGTGAGAGTACTTATGTTATGGTATCTCATGTGTGTTAGAGACTTTTGCAGACAGTGCCTGTGGATAGTACGTCGAGATGTCGACAATTGTGTAAAGCGACCGTATAGCCCGATGTGTTTTTTATGCTTTATTTTTTATAAAAAGAATTTATTGTGACTAAAGGTTTTCTTTGAATTAACGATAAGGGAGAAGTCCCTGATTTGACGAAAGAGTTTTATTGAAAAGTTTTTTTTTACTAGACGGAAGCGTCATTTCGTAGATTAAAGGTTCACAAAAAGTTGTGACTCCTGGATGGAATAGTAGTGTGGCACTCAGTCAAGTAGGGTCTTGGGTATCAGTCGCGGCCCTTCGGTTTGGGTCGTGACAAGAAGTCTGAACTGGCAAATGCCGCCAAAGAAGCGTCTGCTGAGGCAAGGAGGCCTCCTCCGCATTTTCCATCTCTAAGCTCCCCATTACCTGACCACTTTCGTGCCTACTCTACTGGAACTTCCCCATCTACACAAAACCCACTTGCGGCTGAACCTCCCCACATTGGTACCTCTTACCAAACTCCACCACCCACCAATACTGTCACGACCCAACTAGGGGGCCATGACGGGTACCCAAACCTGACTACCGAGCACCACTCATCATGCTATCTATCATACTCAACCTGGACATATATCATTTCCAACATAGATCTTGTCATAAACCAATTTCCAAGTCTCCCAAAACATGTATCTATGCATAAGCTTATGAGGCTACAAAATGATGTACAAAATATACACTGAAGAAGTCTCATAACATCAACAACCCACATACAAGTATCTACGAGTCTCTAACTGAAGTACTGAAGTCATAAGGATAGGACAGGACCTCGCCATGCCCCAAATATGTACACAAAGAATATACCAAGAAGTTGCAGCTCCGGAGTAGTGGAGTGCTCTTGCAAATCTGCTTAATAAGCTCCTAAGTGTCTGCGTCGTCTCCCTGTCTACCTGTGGGCATGAACATAGTGTCTATAAAATAAAGGACGTCCGTACGAATAATGTACTGAGTATGTAAGGCATATATAATGACATTATAAGGAAATATAGAAAGCATAAGAAGGAAGGATAACTGTAACTGCTTGCCCCTTGAGGCAGAATCATGCATGCTCACTTTTACCTTTAGAACACATCACATATATATACATAAACTGTCTAAATCGAAAACATCATTAGCCCGCGTCCTGGCGTCCCGCGTCCGGGGTAATCATCTCATGCCGCCCACTAGTGGTGTCTGCCCATGCCATATAGACACAGTGTAATAAGCCCCCCGCCTTAGCGGTGCTGCCCGGCCATCTAGGCATGGTGTAATCATCATTATACACTCAACATGAAGCATGCATAAGAGCTTAAGTAACAGCTATAACTCTATCAGAGTGACGTAAGGTTGGTAACCTCCGATTATCTTGTGGAACAATCATAATCATCATGTCACACCACGAAGGAACTAGCATTATGAGGTGAGACTATCAATAATGAATAACAATCATGGACATCATACATTAAGATCATTTGCCTCATAATAGCATCCTTTCATAAGCTTAGAATTTCTATGACTAAAGTCATCATTATCATAGCTCATCTCTTATCTTTATCTCATGAGAAGCTCTTAACAATCATAGACTCGAAATTTTCGGAGTGTAAGAAAGTCATGGAAATATAGAAAGGAAATCATACTATAGAAGTCATGCCTTTGAAAGAAGAGGACTAGCCTTACATACCTTTACGTCTCCTTAATGACTAAGCGTTCTCCTTCCAAGCTCACAACTCTACATTCAAGGAAATTCGTACTACATTTGATTATTAGAAGCATACTTAGGTCTAAACTAAACGACTAAGAGCTAATGAAAATCGGGCAACAACTCCTTTGTTTCTACAACTTTCCCCATACAATAAACAACTCCCAAACATAAATGACAACACCCATAATATCAAAATCAATAATCCTTACCAAGTTAAGCATTATCCAATTCTCAAAATCCCATTTCAAGGTCATCCACCACCATAAATACAACACAACGTCATACTCATTCATATATAATACTTCTTCAACATTCTTAATGTCATTCATAACAAGATTATACTCCTAGCATATCAGGAACTATGATTCATGTCAAGTTCTATTCAAGAATACCACTATTTCCACATTTAAGCTTTATATTCTATTTTCTTTCTTAATCCAAGTCATTCAACCCCTCAATACTCTTAATAACGTGTAATGAACATGAAACTCACCTTTGATGATGTAGAAATGATCTTTGGAGGAAGATAGTCCACTTGAGGACAACACCAACTTCAATTCCAAAGAGAATTCAAAGCTTCCATTAACCCTAGTGAACACCCATACACTTGTTACACTTGATTCTTGGTGTTTTATCTTTGATTTACCTTGGATTTATGTTAGTATGATGGAGGGAATATTCTAGAGCTTTAAAACTTGTGGGGAGAGTGAAATCTGAAAAATAAGAGCATGGTTCGTCTATTTATTGTCACACCCTAATTTCCGATAGGGCGTGATGGGCACCCGACCCTTACTTAGGGCCGAGAGAACCCGCTGACTTTCGTTATACTCATAATCATACTGGGCCCTTAAATCATAACATACATACGTAATGAAAGTTTTTCGAAAATCAAACATGCTTTTCATCTTTTCAAATCAAGAAAAATTTGTATACATATGAAACTTGTAGCACAACGCATAATAATACGTCGGCTTACAGAGCCGACTACAAAACTAACATATCATACACGCGACACTGTCTGCAAAGTCTCTAACATAGCTCCAGATACCATAACAAAAGTACTCTGACTCGACAACACTCCGGAAAGAAATGGAGCTCGCCAATCCAGCTGGAACATCTTCTGCTAACATCATCTACTCATTTGTACGTACACACGCGGCATGAAACGCGACCCCGAAGAAAGGGGGTCGGTACGGAATATGTAATCGAGCATGTAAAGCATGAAAAACATTAAACGTAATCATAACTGAGTAGGGATTACGGAAACAAGTATAAGATCCGAAAATCCGTAAGACTTGCCTTTGAATCATATATCATGCATGTCAATATCGTATCATCATATCATCATATATATACGTACCGGCCCTCCCGGTGGGGACTCGGTGAATGAGATCATCATGCATAGCCATCATATAATCGTATATATATCGTACCCGACCTACAGTGAGGAACTCGGTAAGTAAAATCATCATGCCATCATATCATCATGTCATCATATGCATATATATACATATATACCGTACCCGGCCCTCTAGTGAGGGACTCGGTGAATAACGTACCCGGCCCTTTCGGGACTCGGTGGATAGAATCATCATATGCGGTCCGCCACCATCCCCATACCATCATATCATCACATATACATATATACGTACCGCCCTCAATGAGGGACTCGGCGAACAATGCAATAGTCTGTGCACGAATACATACCCGGTCCGGGACTCGGTGAATAGAAATAATAACAGCTCGCACGAGCAGAGTGTGAGAAACCATATGCACATAAATCATTATTACAGACTCAATGGAATAATCAAAGGGAACTGTTATTTCAAAACCAAGACAATAGTCAAATCAGGTTTTCTTCCGAATATCACTCGGGAACATATCAAACCGAACTTCAGAAACCATAGTTACGTATCGGAATCATAAGTATAAGAATCATCATTTCAGACTCAACAGATGAGCATATAATCATACTCGGGGTCGGAAAAATAGTCATATTGAATTCTTTCAAAAGCCATCGAACTATACGAAGAAAGTCGCGGGACCCACGGACGAGCGTCAACCCAATCCGGCCCGCCTACAAAAGTCATAGTCATTATACGTTATAGAATCATTTACGAGCATATCAAAGCCATCCGGTTACGTCCGTGAAAGTTACGAACGTTCGTAGTTACAAAACTCTTTTGAAAAAACAAAACTTTTATGCAACACTTGAAAACCAATCATACAAAGACATATAAACCATAGCTTGACCATATAAGGATGCCAACATCAAGAAGCAAATAAGCATCGTAAACATGCTCGGACTTTAGGAATAGAATTACCCCGAAGCTCATAACATATCATAACTTACTTGCGTCTAGACATGCCAAAAGAAAGGAAGGGTAAGCTTTACATACGGAAGACAAATTCTCGACTTTCGACCTACTTCCTGTCTTGCAATTCGCTTAAGAATTATTCGTAGCCTCGTAATCTACATATAGAACCATTCATAATATCGTTAGGATCATCGTCATACGCTCGTCTTAAATACTTAATGAAAGTCCTTTTAAATTCTGTCGAAATTCGGGCAAGATTTATGTGCCTAGCCCGAAATTCCAATTCAACAACCAACAACATCAACAACAAAACCAATAGTAATAACATTATTTCCAACACCAACATATGTCATAAAACAGCCCACACACCGCTTTTCTAAATTTCCCAACCAACCAACTTGGAATACAACTAATTTAATAACTTTATTTCCGTAAAGAAGTCGAAATTTATACTAACAACATCAATAACAACATTCTCAACATCCTACAAGATAAATATATGTATTTCCATCCAAATTTCTCTTCAACCCTCAATCCATAATCCAACAACATCAACACAACAAACTATAACTCTATTCTTGCATTTATTCCTTAATCACACTTAATAAAGAGAGGGATTTGAAGATTCATACCTTGCTTTTATGAAAGTAGCAAAATCATCAACATTTTCTTGGTCCCATGCTCCTCTAACTCCAAATGAAATTATATTCGTGACTATGCGTTGCCCGGACTTCGATTGGTACTTCGTTACTTGAAATTTCACTCAAAATTCTCATTTTGTGAGGTATATTTGCTCCACTTTTTTGTGCTGAATTTTCTCGAAATTTTTGGAACTTTTTGGTGAAAAAAATGAGGTTTCTGTCCCTTTTTTAAAAAAATGCCAAAGTCGGTTCATCAGAGGCTACGATCTTGTAGCGGATCAGTAAGCGACGTGGCGATCAGTAGCGTATCAGCAGAATGCTGTTTCTGCGTCGACGCTCAGTTTGTAACGTCTATAATTCTCTACTCCGATGTCCTATCAATGAACGGTTTGTTGCATTACACACTAGACTCGACGAACTTCATTTTAGGCTTTTAAAGCACCTTAAAACTCCACATATACTATGAGATATGCGCCTCCAAAGTTGACTAAAAATTCGCCTAGCATTTCTCAAATTTTCGTCGAACTTATTTTCTTCACTCTACTCGATCTCGAAATATTCCGAAACTCTCCATACATGATATTTGTCATTTATTATACTAATAATGGCCATGTTCTCGTGTTTCAAAATACTCTTTCCGATTACGACTTACGAGGTCGTAATTCACCCTTTTTCTTCGTTGTTACGTACTTTCCATGGTTTGCCTTTCAAAACCTCATGGGACGTCTCCGACACCCCATTACTACGATGAGGTACATGTCATACTTATGCTCTGAAAACGCAGGGTATAACATTTATAACTGGAACTGGAAAGTTCCAGTGAAGCGGTTCGACGAGCAGGTCGACGACCCGTCGACGTGTCTGCGGTCCGTCGACTTGCTCAGTCGACTTATGCCTGCAAATCTTTGATTACAGAAACACAGGGACGGTGCACAATGACGACCCGTCGACAATGACTGGTGTGTGCAGAATTTCCTGATTCAGCTCAGATTTCGTTGATTCGATCCGTTCAGCTTCTAACTCAATAATTTACCCAGAATACCTACTGATACATTTCTACATGGAGTACAACACTTTATATCCCCAAACTTGGGCACAGGTCCCCATTCTCAAGACATACTTGACTAGGAAATCATTAGTTCTACTATGACCAAGACGAGGGGCATAACATTCTCTCCCCCGTAAGAACATTCGTCCTAGAATGTTAAGTTCTCGAGGATTCTACAGAAATTTTGCCAGAGTTTCCCCTGTAATATGACACTATCATTCTGTCACCACAGCCCAAAATAACATCGCTACACAGGGCTACAACATCAACACTAAGAGGCATGACCATACACGACCCCAAAGCAATAAAAGAAGCATTTCATACACGGATAATGGCGTCTCATCTTGAATCTCTTTTGGGGGTGGAAATAAATGTGGATATCTTATGTTCATATCCTCTTCTGCTTCCCAAGTCATCTCTTCTCTATTATTGTTTCTCCACAAGACCTTCACTGAAGCTACCTCTTTGTTTCTAAGTTTCCCCACTTGCCTATCCAGTATGGCAATGGGTACCTCTTCATAAGCCAAATTTTCGGTAACTTGAACATCATCCACTGGTACGATTCTAGAAGGGTCTCCAACATATTTACGGAGCATCAACACATGAAAAACTGGATGGACAGATTCAAGCTCTGGAGGTAAATGTAGTTCATAAGCCACTTGGCCCACCTTGCGTACAATCTTGTAAGGCCCAATATACCGGGGACTGAGCTTGCCCTTCTTGCCGAATCTCATTATGCCTTTCATCGGCGACACTTTTAAGAACACCCAATCATTGGTTTGGAATTTCAAGTTCCGTCGGCGATTGTCCGCATAAGACTTTTGGCGACTTTGAGCCGTCAGTAATCCATCTCGGATGAGCTTGATCTTTTCCATCGCTTATTGAATCAATTCTGAACCTATCAATTATGTCTCTCCGACTTCAAACCATCCAATTGGCGATCTACACTTCTTCCCATACAGTGCTTCATACGGAGCCATCTAGATGCTGGAATGATAACTGTTGTTATAGAAAATTTCAATAAGCGGTAAATGATCATCCCAATTGCCTCCGAAGTCTAATACGTATGCCCGCAACATATCTTCCAAGGTCCGAATAGTGCGTTCAGCTTGTCCATCTGTCTGTGGATGAAATGTTGTGCTGAGTCTCACTTGAGTTCCCAAACCTTCTTGAAAAGACTTCCAGAATTTAGTCAGAAATTATGCCCTCTATCCGTGATAATGGATACTGGTACACCATGAAGTTGCACTATCTCTTGAAGGTACAACTTTGCATAATCTTCTGCTGAGTATGTAGTTCTGACTGGAAGAAAATAAGCTAATTTTGTAAGTCTATCCACGATTACCCATATGGAGTCGTACTTACGTCGAGAACGAGGCAAACCTACAATAAAATCCATGTTGATCACCTCCCATTTCCAGGTTAGAAGTTCCATAGCTTGCAATAATCCTCCTGGCTTTTGATGCTCAATTTTCACTTGTTGGCAATTTGGGCATTGAGCTACAAACTCTGCGATATCCTTCTTCATTCCATCCCACCAATACATTAACTTGAGATCGTGGTACATCTTCATCGCTCCTGGATGAATAGAATAATAAGAATAATGAGCTTCTTTCGAAATTTGATGACGCAATCCCGCAACATCCGGAACACATAGCCTACCTTGGTACCTGAGAACCCCGCCTGCAGAAACCTCAAATGGTGACTCCTTTTTCTTGGGAAGTGTATCTCTTTAGTGACTCAATTGGGGATCTTCATATTAGCACCTTTTCACTTCCATGTCTAGGAATGAAACAGATGGATTATGAATATCAACTCTTGCACTGCCTGAATCGATTAAACGAACTCCTAGGCTAGCTAGCTGATGGAGCTCACAGACTAATTCTTTCTTTTCCGGTTGAACATCACATAAACTGCCCATGGATTTGCGGCCAAGAGCATCGGCCACCACATTTTCTGTCCCCGGATGATATAAGATACTCACATCATAGTACTTCAATAGCTCTAGCCATCGTCTTTGCCACAAATTCAACTCCTTCTGCTTGAAGATATACTGGAAACTCTTATGATCTGTATAAATATCAACATGTACGCCATACAAATAATGTCTCCATATCTTTGATGCATGAATAACCGCAGCTAACTCAAGATCATGGGTCGAGTAATTCTTCTCATGTTTTCTCAACTGTCTGGAGGCATAGATTATAACCCTTCCATGTTGCATCAACACACAGCCTATCCCGACACTGGAGGCATCACAATAAACAACATAGCCTTCTAATCCTTCTGAAATTGTCAGGACTGGGCTGAAGTCAATCTATCTTTCAATTCCTAGAAACTGCGCTCGCAAGCATCGGTCCATTGAAATCTTGCTGATTTCTAAATTAGCTTCGTAACTGGTGCTGAAATAGAAGAGAATCCTTCCACAAACCTTATTTAATAACCTGCTAATCCCAAAAAACTACGGACCTCTGTGGGTGTTTGTCACGTCACGACCCCTCTACGGGCCATGACGGGTATCCGGGACTAACCACCGAACACCGCTCATTCTGTTACTCATCTGCACTTATTCATAATATATGCCCATAATCATAGAAAGCTATTATCATTGGAAACATATTTACTTTATATACATAAGCCCTTCGGCTATCAAAATAAAATATGTATATACATGCATATACATGAAAGACTGTGACACCATACTACCCACACTGCGTATCTGCGAGCCTCTACTAGAGTACTAGACATATGGACGGGACATGACCCCGTCGTACCCAAAATACATGTACACAAAAATACTGCCTCGAAATAGCACCTTCGGAATAAAGGAGGGCTCGTAACCCGATAGCTCCTATGGATTTGCACCGTCTCCGTCTACTCCGTGGGCATGAACACAGCGTCCAAAGAAAAGGACGTCAGTACGAATGTTGTACTGAGTATGTAAGGCATAAGCAATAATGAAACATCAAGGAAATGAGGAGCAATCTGTGACTGACTTAATCATAAAAGAAATAATGCAAGCTGGCTTACTTTCATACTCATCGTCATATCATGTATGCATAAATGTATAGGCTGCCCGACCATGTAGGTACGGTGTGATAATCACTAACATTAGCATTAGCCTGCATCCAGGCCTCCCGCGTCCGGGGTACCATCTCATGCCGCCTACTAGTGATGTCTACCCATGCCATCTGGCCAGGGTATATAGCTGCCCGCCTTGGCGGTGACTGCCCGGCCATATAGGCGCGGTGTAATATCATTATATACTCATCATAATATACTTATCATAACTCATAATAATGCATGCATAGAGACTCATAGATAATCATACTTTATCGGGGTGACATAAGGTCGTGGACCCCGATTTCATTATGGAGCATTAATGAACATTCTGCCTCACCTTGAAGGAATTAGCATATAAGGTGAGTGTATGTAATAATCAACATCAATGAACTATGGATAGCTTCATTAGCTTTATAGGAACATCATATCATGAACTATAGCTTCTTTAGACTTAGTTTATCATCATCATTTTCGTACTCATCGTATGTCTCTGATCTCATATGGCTTATTCATGAGCAAGGACTCATAGTTTTGTTGAAGATAGGAAATTCATAAAGAAGGAAGAAAATCATGCTATAAGATTCATACCTTAGAAAGAAAGGACTAACCTCACATACCTTTGTCGTTTAACTATTCTATTGCTTGCTCGTTCTCCTTTAATGCACTCGTTCTACCTTCAAGAGAATTTGTGTCGTCATTAGCTAAACAATCATAAGAACATACTTACTAAAGCTAGAGAAAATTGGGCAGCATTTCCTTTGTTTATACTACTTTCCTCCATATTCCATATCAACTCCCAACATCCATAACAACAATCACAATATCATAACAATAAACATCATTTAATTATATTGCCCACATTTCACAATTTCACTCCAACTCCTCCATAATCATGACCAAAGTCCATTATCGCGTTCTTTCTCATACAATACTTATTCCATGTTCTAAATGTCATTTATAACATATTTATAATCTCAACATATCCATTTTCATTATTCATGTCACACCCTAATTTCCGTTAGGGCGTGATGGGCACCCGACCCTTATTTAGGGCCGAGCGAACCCGCTGACTCACATAGTACCCATAATCATGCTGGCAGTCAAACCATGACACAAATATACAACGGAAGTTTTTCAAAAATTAATATGCTTTTTGCCTTTCTCGAATCCAAGAAAATCTGTAACATATAGAAACATATAGAACTTATAATACAATGCGTAATAACTCGTCGGCTTACATAGCCGCTTACATAACCGACATCTTATACCCACGACACTGTCTGCAAAGTCTCTAACATAGAACATGTAACCATATCATAATGCTCTGATTCGGGGCCAAGACCGGAGAAAAATGGAGCTCGCCAATCCCGCCGGAACATCTTCTCGCTAATATCTTCAACTCATCTCGGGTGTACCGCGCGCATGAAACGCAGCCCCCGAAGGAAGGGGGTCAGTACGGAATATGTACTGAGTATGTAAAGCATGAAATATAGTAAGCGGGACCATACTGAAGTAAAGAGTACGGAAAAATCATAAGGCTTGCCTTTCGAAAAAAACATTTGTCACACATATACATATATTGGTAGATAAAATCATATCATAATCGTATCATCATATTATCGTACATATATACCGTACCCGGCCCTCTAATGAGGGCTCGGTGAGTAAAATCGATCATTGTACATATATCCGTACCCGGCCCTCTAGTGAGGGACTCGTGAGTAAATCATATCATAATCATGTCATCATGCCATCATATATATATACATACCGTCCCCCGGCCCTCTAGTGAGGGACTCGGTGAAGCGTGTCCCGCCCCGCTAGCAAGGGACTCGGTATGCCATCCTGGCCGCCATCCCCATCATCACAACATCATATACATATATACATATATAGCGTACCCGGCCCTCTAATGAGGGACTCGGTGAACAATGCAGAGGAATGTGCACGAATACGTACCCGGCCCTCTAATGAGGGACTCAGTGAAAGACATATTGAGCTTGCACGAGCAGAGTAGTGAGAAACCATATGCACATAAATCATCATAGACTCAATGAAGTAGGTAGTCAACGTTCGAAAGTCAAAGCGGACATCATGTTAAGTTCTTTCAAAAACAAGTCGTTAGGACTATTCAAACGTAAACCTCGGGGCCCACGGATATGCATTAAACCAATCCAGTCCGTACATGAAAGTTAAGTCATTACATGTCATAGGATCATTTGTGAGCGTATTAAAGCAATCCGGTTTTATTTACGAAAGTTACGGACGTTTTTAGACATAGGATCTTTAGGAACAAAATTCTTTATACCATGTTTGAATCCCAAGCATACATAAGACTTAAGGACCATATGAAGTATGTTACATCATGAAGCAAATAACAATCATATACATACTCGGAACGTAAGAGCGGAGTTACCCTAAGCACAAATCATGTCATACCTTAATTGCGTCTAAGACATGCCGAAGAAGGAAA
>NC_081344.1:50471845-50481613 GCF_029784015.1 Lycium ferocissimum
TGACTTAAATGATTTTAATGGGTTTCACACTTGATTTCGTTGGTTTGATGAAATTGATCATCAATTTCCTATCGTTCTCGTGGTTGGAAGCAGTATGGAATGTTCTAGAGAAGTTTTGACTTGTGGAGGAGTGGAAATGAAATGAAAATGAATGAGAGAGAGGTCCCTTATATTAATTCATCGGGGCCCGACCGAGATCTTACGGACCAACATACGGTCCGTAAGTTTTCTCATCGGCCGTATGTACGGCCGTAGATCTGGTCCAGGAAGGATGCCATACACGTAATCTACGGTTGGACATACGGTCCGTAGATTTTATACGCGCATGTCCCGGCGTATGTTTGCCTGTGCCTTTTCGAGACTTGTTCTCGTCGACACGTTTGATCTCAGATCCTTATGGAACCTTCTTAACACTTGTCTAGCACCTCAATACCAATCTAAGGGATGTTATAACTCTTCCTCAAAGCATCATTAAAACATTATTAACTCGATACTCGTAAACCATGTCCGACACACGACATATGACTTACTTTCCTTAACAACTTCCTCTCCTTATCTTGAATGTCTTTGGAAATCTTAATTAGGACCCTCAAATAATATTTCTTGCTCGTCAAAACATCGTATACATTATACCCTTTGATGGCCTATTCACTGTATGCTAACGGGGATTTTCCAAGGTGTAACAGTGTTATCGGCCTTGGCCAAGTCGTCACAGCCTCAATTTTCTGAGTATCTACCCGAATGTCGTTAGCCAAGATGATATGGCCCAGAAAAGTCACAGAATTCAGCTAGAACTCACATTTTGAAAAGTTGGCAGACAGTTCACAAGTCCGAAGAATTCCAAGGACAATACGCAAGTGGTCTACATGTTATGTTTCTGACCGAGAATATACCCAAATGTCATCGATGAACACGATCACGAATATATCTAAGAAGGGCCTGAACACATTATTCATTAAATTCATAAACACTACCGGAGAGTTAGTTAACCCGAATGACATTACCCAAAATTCATAATGCCCATATCTGGTTCTGAAAGCCGTCTTCAGATTGTCTATTTCTCTAACCCTCACTTGATGATGCCCTGATCTCAGATCAATCATGGAAAACCACTTGGCACCATGTAATTGGTCAAACAAATCATCGATTCTCGGAAAAAGATATTTATTCTTTATCGTCACCTTGTTCAACTGCCTATAATCGATGCACATTCGCAAGGAACCATCTTTCTTTCTTACAAACAAGACAGGTGCTCCCCACGGCGATGAAATGGGTCTAATAAATCCCTTCTCGAGCAAATTCTTCAGTTGTCCTTTTAGATTTTTCAGTTCTGCAGGAGCCATTTTGTAAAGAGGAATAGATATAGGTTCGGTGTCCGGAAACACATCAATGGTAAAGTCAATTTCTCGTTCCGGTGGAAGGCCTAGAAGTTCATCTGGAAATATATTCGGAAACTCAATTTACTACCGGGATGGATTAAAGAGTTGACGGCTCTGCGTCGGTGTCATGAACTCGGACTAAATGATAAATGTAGCCCTTACCAATCATATTTCTTGCCTTGAGATAGGATATAAATCTGCTTCTTGGAGATGCTGTATTACCCTTCCATTCTAGGACTGGCTCTCCCGAGAATTGGAATCAAACCACTTTGGTTCTACAATCTACATTGGCATAACAGGAATCCAACCAATCTATGCCATAATAACATCAAAATCTAGCATTTCCATCTTAACTAAATCATCTACGGTGTGTCAACCACACACCACAATCACACAATTTTTATACACTTGTCTAGCCATCATGGGGTCACCAATCGGAGTAGACACTTCAAAAGGTTTAATCGGTTCGGGTTTCACCCCAATACGCCCGACAACATAAGGAGTCATTTATGACAAGGTAGAACTCGGATCAATCAATGCATAAACATCATGAGAAAATATGGATAGTATACCCGTAACAACGTCAGGAGAGGACTCAAGATCCTATCGTCCAGCCAATGCATAAATACGGGGCTGGGAGCCTCTTGAACTGGATACTACCTCTCTTCCCCTACCACGGCCTGCTGAAGCCTGGGGAGTCTACCCTATGGGGTGCACGGACGAAGAAGAACCGGCTACTGATCCTGTAGGCTGAAATCCACCTCTACCGCGCATCGAGGGACAATCACACATCATATGCCTAATCTGTCCGGAAGCACAACAAGCATCTGAGCCTTGGCGACACAGACCCGAATGTTACCTTCTGCACTGGCTCCATCGTGTGACCCGTGGCCTCCTATAGCTATGATCTCCTCTAAACTGGGAACCCGAAACTCTCGAGCTCTGACCCTGTCCTGAATAAATGGGGCGGTCAAATCTCCTACCCGCAAATCGAGGAGGTGCACTAGTCGCAGACTGGCCTAAATATCTAGAATATGACTGCCTCTGACCCCCTTTATACTCGCTACTAGCACCAACTGATCTGGCCCTCTTACTCTGCCCTCTGTCAATGTCACGCTCACCTCGGTGCGGTTGCTGCTGCTTTTCTAAATTTTGGGCATGGGCCTGTATGCGGGAAATGTCCATCCTTTCTTGAAGCGAAGCTGTTAAACAATTTTTGAACAAATGTGGCCCTAAGCCACTCACAAATCGATGTACTCTGTCTCCCATATCGGCTACCATAGTCGGAGCATATCTAGCCAATGAATTAAAGTGAAGGCTGTACTCCCAAGCACTCATATTCCCTTACTTCAGATTTAAGAATTGATCGGCTCTGGCCCGATGATCCTCGGGTGGCAAATAATGACGGACGAAAGCGTTCATGAACTCTTGCCAAATCGGGGGAGGTGCGTTTTCCCCTCTTGAAGAAATTCAATTATTGTACCAAAGAACCGCCACATCACGGAGTCTATAGGATGCCAATTCTACGGACTCAGTGTTAGAAGCATGGATGATCATCAACGTCCTCAACATCTCATCTGTAAAGCCTTGCAGGTCTTCATCCGGCATTGACCCAAAAAATTTCGGAGGGTTCAAGCTAATAAAGTCCCTGGCTCTTGCACTAACCGCTCTATCACTTGGGCTCGTACTCTGTCATTGAGCCTGAGCGGTAACTATCTGAGTCAATAATGAATGGCCTCTACTACAGTTGACCCGAAGCACCTGGTGGAGGAACTGGAGCTTGAACTGAGGCCCCATCATGCTCCTCTAGAACAGGCGGGGTGTGAGAGGTATGAGATGGAGCCTCATTATGGGACTCACCCTTCTCTATATGTATCGGTGGCTCCGGTTCAACCTGCCTTCCTTCCGCAGTCTTGCCCTTCAAGGCAGCTATTACTTTTCTCATTACCGGCATCGCTGAAATCATAATGCACAATTAGGAAAAGAAAAGGAAATCTTATAACATAGCTCTTCCACAAGATCAATTAAGAAGAAGGACGGCCATTGTTCCTAAATGCCTCGTAGCCTCCTGTTTATAAGTGTGGCGCACTTCACACCTATAAACAAGACTCTACCGGACACGGCTCGTAGACACACCCTAGGATGGAACTGCTCTGATATCACTTTTGTCACGACCCAACTAAGGGGCCATGACGGGCACCCGGAGCTGACTACCGAGCACCATTCATCATGCTATCTGTCATACTCAACCTGGACATATATCATTTCCAACATAGATCTTGTCATAAACCAATTTCCAAGTCTCCCAAAATATATATATGTATGCATAAGCCCACAAGGCTACAAAATGATGTACAAAATATACACTAAAAAAGTCTCATAACATCTACAAACCATATACAAGTATCTACGAGCCTCTAATTGAAGTACTGAAGTCATAAGGATGGGACAGGACCCCGCCATACCCCAAATATGTTGTCACACCCTTAATCTGATAGGGTGTGATGGGCACCCGACCCTTACCTAGGGCCGAGCGAACCCGCTGACTCTCGTGACACTCATAACCATATTGGGCCCTCATAGTGTAGCATAAATACATAATGGAAGATTTTCAGAAAATAAACTTGCTTTTCATCTTTTTCAAATCAAATAAAACCTGTAATCATATAAAACCCGTAAAATAATACATCACAATACATCGCCATAGAGCGCTTACAAAACCGACATACTACATACGCGACACCGTCCGCAAAGTCTCTAACATGGAACATGAATCCATATCATAGTGTCGTACTCGGAAGACACTGGAGAAAATGGAGCTCGCCAATCTCCCGGGAACATCATCTCGCTATCTTCAACTCATCCGGGTGTGCCGCGCGGCATGAAACGCACCGAAGAAAGGGGTCGCACGGAATATGTACCGAGTATGTAAAACATGAAATACAATAAGCGGATCATGCAAGTAGTGAGTACGAAAAAAATCATAAAACTTGCCTTTGAAAACGTTTGTCATGCATATCAAATCATATAATCATCATGTAAACATATAACGTGTCCCGCCTCTAGTAAGGGACTCGGTAGGTAAAATCATCATACTCATATACATATAACGTGCCGCCCCTCTAGCGAGGGACGCGGTAAGTAAAATCATGTCATCATCATGCATGCATATACATATATACATACGTACCGCCCCCTAGCCGAGGGACTCGGTGAATAGCGTGTCCCGGCCCCGCTAGCAAGGGACTCGGTATGCCATCCTGGCCACCATCTCCATATCATCATATCATCATCATATCATATATACATATAACGTGCCCCGGCCCTCTAGTGAGGGACGCGGTGAATAATGCAATAGTCGTGCACAAATACATGCCCGGCCCGGACGCAAGGAAGGACATATTGAGGGCCGGCACGAGCGAGTAGTGACAAACCATATGCATATAAAATCATGCTCATTGTGCACTCAATGAAGAAGTCTAAGCGGAATGTCATTTGAAAATCGGACAATAGTTATATCAAATATCTTTTCGGAACCATAACATACATCATACGTATTTACAAATCCATAAGGGTCATAGTCATATTCAAACCATAGGGATCATAGTCATCGTCAAACCGGTCCGAGTTCGCCTCGGAAAGTTACAAACTTTATTCACTTTAGAACTTTCTACGAACAAATCGAAGCGATCCAGCCTTTCGAAAGTTACGACGTTCGTAGTTTCGGGATCGTTTAGGAAACAAACTCTTTTGAAAACAAACTTTTATGCAATCTTTGAAATCCATTCATGCGAAAAACATAAAGACTATAATTTGACTACATTAAGAATATGAATATCAAGAAACAAATATGGATCATAAACATGCTCGGACCGCAAGAGCAGAATTACCTCGGGGTACGTGTCGTAACTTACTTTTCACTAAGACATGCCAAAGAAAGAAGGGTTAAGCTTACATACCTTGATCGCTTCCTAAGCTAATCCGACTCAAGTCTCGGCTCTCCAAGGTCTACACAACGTCAATGGATATCGAATATTAGTCATAAACATCGAAGAATCCAATTCCAAGCCATTACTTTTTCTACAGAAGTTTGGGCATTTCTATAAATTGGACATCCCGAGAATTTAACTCGGCCAAATCATTATCAACAATACCAACAAACATAATAGCAATATCAATAATCAATCCCAAACGCATTCTAACATTAATAACTCCCTTCATATAATTCGACGACATTCCATTACATTCAATTCAACTACATACTTTCAAATTAACATCAACACTCATAAGTTCAAGTACCAATCCAAGATCATTCAACTAAGATTCAAGAACATTTCAAATAATCCGCTCAATGATCAAACAAGCCAATCCAATGCACAACCTTACCCCGAAATCATTCCAATTCAACAAGAACATCACCAACACAATTCTTTCTTTCAAATTCATAAACTATGTCAACAATCCATTCGTTAATAACTTCACTTTCATAAATTCAAGAAACCATATTAATATCACATTATCTTCCAATTCAGCCCACACAATTATAACCTTAACTTGGATCATTAAAACTTCATTTTACATCATAGAATTCACAACGACGACAACCAAAACACTACATCACATTAGTCCCACATGCCTACACCAAATCAGCCCATTTTTTGACCACAACAACAACATACAAATTTCATGGTTTTCATCCATTTCTACACATTACAACAACACCCAAACATGCTAAATACAATTAGTTCATCACTCCTACACAACAACACACACACACGGCCACAACACAATACATACGGCCACACTTCAACATTCATATTTTCATGAACTTCATTCATTTCTACATTCCACAACATGCACAAATCATCCATAACATAGGTAAAGAAAAGTGGAACCTTACCTTCTCCATTTATGTTCTTCACACGGCTAGAGTTCTACATGGCAACAACGGGCGGTTTTCTTGTTCCAACAACTACTCCACGTTAACGAGGGCCTTCCAATTGGTAGAAAAGCTCAAGCAAACAATTTTTCATGATCCATTTCATGGGGCTGGTTCGACGCCCCTCTTGGCCGTTCTCTCCTTCTCTTTTTTTTTTCTTCAAATTTCTTGAAATTTCTAGAGTTGAGAAATGATAAAGATGACTTAATAAGTCATCTAATATTACACTTATACCTCATACATGTGGCCTATAGCCCACAAGTCATGTGCATGGCCACATGTTCATTTCTTTTTTTCATGAATTAAAATTTTCAAAACTTCACTTTTGGCCCCAAATTTTCATAAAATGTCTAACTTTCCATAATTCATCTTTTTGGTCCCAAATTTTCCTTAATATTAGTTTCCATAATTCCACTTTTAACCCCAAATCTTCCTTAATATTCCATACCAAAAAAATCATAAGCGACTTATGCCTTACAGCTAAGTCGAAAAATAGCATTGTCCATGACTCATCGCAACCAACTTAAAAATATTCCGACGTACAAAATGCGGGATATAACATATGTACACAAAGAATACACCAAGAAGTGGCAGCTTCGGAGTAGTAGAGTGCTCTTGCAAATCTACTGAATAAGTCCCTAAGCGTCTGCGCCGTCTCTCTGTCTACCTGTGGGCATGAACACAGCGTCCATAAAAGAAAGGACGTCAGTACGAATAATGTACTGAGTATGTAAGGCATATATGATGACGTTATAAGGAAATATAGAAAGCACAAGAAGGAAGGATAAGCAGAATCGCTTGCCCCTGCGAATCATGCATGCTCACTTTTACCTTTAGAACATATCACATATATATACATAAACTGTCTAAATCAAAAACATCATTAGCCCGCGTCCGGGCCTCCCGCGTCCGAGGTAATCATCTCATGCCGCCCACTAGTGGTGTCTGCCCATGCCATATAGACACGGTGTAATAAGCCTCCTGCCTTAGTGAACACCCATACACCTGTTACACTTGATTCTTGGTGTTTTATCTTTAATTTACCTTGGATTAATGTTATTATGATGGAGGGAATCTTCTAGAGCTTTCAAGACTTATGGGGAAAGTGAAATTTGAAAAATAAGAGCATGGTTCGTCTATTTATAACTGGAACTGGAAAGTTCCAGTGAAGCGGTTAGAGGAGCGGGTTGACGACCCGTCGACGTGTCGACGACCCGTCGACGTGTCGACGGTTCGTCGACTTGCTCCGTCGACTTACACCTGCAAATCTCTGATTGCAGAAACACAGGAACGGTGCACAGCGACGATCCGTCGATATGTCGATGACTCGTCGACGATTATCGGTGTCCGGCACCCCCCGATTCGCCCGGTTGATATTCGTCGATTCAATCCCATCAGCTTCTAACTCCATAATTTACTCAGAATACCTACTGATACATTTGTACATGAAGTACAACACTTTATATCCCCAAACTCGAGCACGGGTCCCCATTCTCAAGACATACTCGACTAGGAAATCATTAGTTCTACTATGACGAAGACGAGGGGTGTAACAAATACAACCCAGATTCCCTAAACTACCCACTCCGTTCCATCATACCAAGCACTGTTACCAGCTCACACCAACCCTATCATCGGTTCAAGCACTGTTACCCTACCTACTTCACGAACAACCAATATACCCAGAAATCGCCCCGCACACCCAACCGTATCCTTTCATAACCTTGTTGCCCAAAATGACTTCTCCCCAGAACACCATGAATTGGACTACTATGAGGAGATGGAAAAGGCTTAGTGAAATGAGCAAGACAAACGCGAAAAGGAAATGGAGCAAAAGATGATAGAGCTTCTTGAAAAGTCTACGCGAGCCACCCAAAAAGTAATTGGGTTAAGTTATAATGACCTTTGCATGCACCCTGACTTGGAATTGCTCGAGTGCTTCAAAGTGCCCGAGTTTGAAATGTTCAATGGATCGGGAAATCCTAAGGCTCACCTACTATCCTATTGCGATCAATTGGCTTGACTGAAGAGAAATCAAGCACTGATCATGAGGCTGTTTAGCCAAAGTCTGGCTGGAGAAGCTTTCAATGGTTTACTGAGCAAGACATGCGCTGATGGACCACATGGAAGAGCTTCCGATTAATGTTGAAACTATACCTGACCGATACTATCTTAACACGGTTAAACAAAAATCCACCTAAAACTACCATGAATATGCAAGTACGTGGAGGGCCGAAGTTGCCCGAGTACAACAGCCCATGAGGGAAGAAGAACTGGTCTCTGTCTTCATCTGATCACAAGAATTGGAATTCTATGATTGAATGTTGTCTATGGCCGGAAGGCCATTTTTTGAACAAGTTAATGGGAGAGGCCATAGAGGATGGCCTCAAATCTAGGAGAATCGTCAGTGTGTCCAACAAGTTTTCCCAGCAAATCAAAGCAAAAGCATTGTGCCAACTTGCGTACAAGATTTATATGTGGATTTGATACTATAGTCAAATCCTCTTCATAAGTTCTTTCTTACAGGCTATTCAAGGTCTATTGGCTTTCTTGCTTATGCGGTACTTCGAAGGCTAAGCCTCTATGTGTTACACCTTGCATTTTCAGAGCATGAGCATGCCACATACTTCACCATATTAATGGAGTATCAAAGACGCCCCATGAAGTTTTGGAAGGTAAAAGCCATGGGAAGATCATAACAATGAAGTAAAGGATGAATTACGATCTCGTAAGTCGTAACCGGGAAGGACAACCTTGAAACCAAAGGAAATGACCATTATCAAGTATGATTAATGATAAATATCATATATAGAGAGTTTTGGAAGATTCCGGGACGAAGCAAATCGAAGAAAATAAGTTTGTCAAAAATTTGGAAAAAGTTGGCAGAATTTTGGATAAAATTTTGGGTCAAATTTGGAGGGGTATATCTCTAGGTATATTAGGAGTTTTAAGGTGTTTCAAAATCCTAAAATGAAGTTCGTCGAATCTAGCTTCCAACACAACAAACCGCTCGTCAAACCGACATCGGAGTAAGGAGTTATGACCATTTTAAGATAACCCCTCAAACTGCCAAATGGCTTCCGTGGGTCCCACTTGGGAAAGTCGATTCCACCGACTTTCAAGGGGTATAAACCCCCCCCCCCCCCCCCACATCAACCCCATTTTTTTAGCATTTTATACTCTCTTAAGTTCTAGAAATCTCCTAACACATTCCCCAAACATTTGTAGCCCATTAAATCAAGAATTTAACAAGATTACACCAAACTAGTCTATGAGAGGTGATCGTTCTTGCTTCTACTTGATGTTGTGGTGATTTTGTTCTAGAAGAAAGTTGGTGTGACAAAATTTCTTAAAGTATAAGGTATGTTATTTATCCTATCTCTTATTTTGAGTTGATTTGAAGGTTTAGCAAGTCTTAAAAGTGAAAATAGTTATGGAGGAAATGTCATA
>NC_081344.1:50481713-50692075 GCF_029784015.1 Lycium ferocissimum
TTAAGACTCTATACCAATAAAAAAGATGAATACGCAACTTATGCATTCTATAAAAAAAATTGTAACCTTGTCCTTAACTTCCAGCCATTAACTCGGAATTTCCAAATGTACAAATTGCGAGGTATAACACATGTATAGGGCCGAGGCAAGCTATTTACAGGTATACTACACCCTTCCATTGAAATTGCTTATGTTTATATGTACGTATTTTTGGACCTAGAATGCCATTTATTACTTGACAGATGAAAACAATAAAAGTTTGAGGATGAAGGGGGATCAAAGCAGAAGTGATAGTTCTGAGACACCGAATAAGATACGGGATTTCACTAGCAAGGGTAATATAATGTACGATTTCCCCCCCTCTCTTTTGGTGACATCGGACTAAGGGACCCCAGGTTTACCTTATGCCGAGTACCCAGTTGAAAGGAAGTAAGAAGTAGGGCTTAGTTACTTGTGGTAGGATACATAGTACAAATATGTAAGTAAGAGCTCATCGAAGTGGGTAGCATTGATGAAAAGATAGTACAAGATTCGAACAAGATTCGAATAAGGATGAACAGAACTAAGAAGAATTAGTAATGCTAAGAATATATCGGGAAAGTTTCAAGAATGATTATAAGACAAAGTGCTAACGGATAAATTGCATTGCAATCAAGTCAAAGAAGTATAAAGGAACAAGGGGACCTGGGGAAAAGAAGAGTTGAGGTGCGATAATGACGAAGAATAATAGATAGAAATGAGTTAGGTTGACAAGTAGACCACGCGAGCATAGGAGTCCCGTCTACATTACCCAGGATAACTGTGTAACCTGAATTTGGCTGAGAACGAGCTGCTCGATAGATAGAGAAGTGAGTCGTTAAATGTGATAAGTGCCGCATGGGAATTATCATCTCCGAAAGAAGGAAAAAGGATGCTAGTACCCCGAAAAAGAAAGTTGAGTCAGAGCTAACATCAAAATATGGATATAAGGGATTCATCATAATTAGATGACGACTTAAGGATAAAAAGACAAACGATTAGACATGGGGAAAGGAAAGTGATAAGCGATAAAAGGAAAGTCATTGTAAATCAATCGCGACGGACAATATTATGAGCATACATCTTGATGCAAAATGATATTAAGCACGGCTAAATAAAATATATATGCACGTTTAGGTCTCGCTAAGCACCTGAGGGATGTCGGAGCTACCTTAGTATGAAATATGTACCCTAATGAGTAATTGGCTCTCCTGGAAGAGAGGGACTGAAAGTAACAAAACGGCTCGAGAAAAGCAAGAAGGGGGCTGAAAGGTAGCGGTAAGAATGAGCAATGTATGTCTAGCGAATCGAGTTTCACCCTGATAGACCACAAGGAAGTTAGGACAATGTGAAAAAAAATAGGGGTCAGGAAACCATAAAGCGGAGAGGAAGAGATGCATAGTTGCGGACGACAGGACCGCAATAAAGAAGCATGGAAAAGAAACAAGAGTTGGGAATTTGTGTACTCGAGGGGCTAAGGCCATAAAGATAAAGATAGTTTAGCACTAATAAGCAAGGTAAAGGAACCCCAAAGTCGGTAGTAGACTAAGAAAGACGTAGCTATGAACGAGGAGTTGTGCACGTGTTAAAGGAAGGTAAAAGACATCATAAGTGGAGATGAGAGCCGGAATGTAAGAAGTTGAAGCAACATGGAGATTCCACGACATAGATCCTAAGTACATAGGTATTAAAATCAATTGGTAGGAATAATGGTGAGATGATAAGTTAGCCCTTTTATAGAAGGAATGACGCGAGAAAGGAGCCTAGTAAAGTAAATCACCATATAGAAAGAGGCAACAACGACACAAACATGTGTAAACGAGGGGAGAGTCAGAACAAGTCAGGGGATTACATAGTCTTAAATAAGGGGAAGCAGGCAGACTCGAATCGCTGAGGCAAGCTGCATACTAGATTTAGAGGACTGTCAATGGTAATTGATAGTTGTAGTTCTGTGTCAAACAAGAGATATCACGTAGATGATGCATAATGTGTGGGAACACAAAATGAGAACGTACAATGAGGAAGACGTTATTCGTAATTGAGTAGGCAGAATAAAGTTTTGAGATTAGTGCAACACAACAAAGGGATTCAGTACAAGAGACCATAAGTGCAGACACGAAGGGACGAACACTGAAGTTGGTTATAAAGGAAAAACATGTGAAGAAAACCCATAAGAAAGAGATGTCCTATAAGAACCTAAGTCAATACAACATACTGCAGCCAAGAACCTAGATGCAGACGAAGGGATGAGAAGAGGAAGTAATGCTGAAGGGCAAGGAGAAGCAGCTACAAAAGTAGTACACAACTCAGTTGCCTCTAAGGCTCATGACATGTTCATAGCATTAGTGGCCAGGGAAACTTCTCAACTGATAACCGAGTAGAGGTATTAGCCGCTAATATCATACTTCGACCCTGATTCCTATGAACAATATTTTCTTTTCCACAACACCAAGAATAGAATGAGAAAAAAAAGAAAATTTCCAAGAACAGAATACTCATGGAGCCTAGTGGGAACTGCTAACTATGATTAAAAATTAACCAATGGCGAAAGATATGGATGACATTCAGAGAATGAGGGTCCGAAAGTCTATCCTTGCTAGTCCGAGGAAATGGAACAATAACCCATGTATGGTTGAAAGCGTGTTGAGCTATTGAGGGCTAAACCACGAGGATAAGGTAGATAACCATGAATACATGAACTGATGTCTACGGATAGCCAATACATAACCAGTTGTACGCAGGTATTGTTGAATTATATTATGATACGTTAGTTTCTATTAATGATACCTTCCCTCCCCCATACACCCCTTACATTCGAGGACCAATGTCTTAAAAGGGGAAGGATATTATATCTCACACCAGATATTACATTTTGCACCATTCGCACGATTAATCTGTCTCAAGTCAGTTGGAGTAAGTTTGAGGAAAAGATCTTCCCTTGAGGTTATAAGTAAAGCTGATCCAGGAGTGACTGAAGACAACTCAAAGTTGTTAGAAATCCTATTCAGACGTACGATGGCTAGACCTAGAATTTTGAATTGGCGATGGGGTATTGAATTTTGAATTGGCGATGGGGTATTCTTGAAAATATCATCGATGAAGGGTGTTATGAGATTCGGTAAGGAGAAAAAACTCAATTCGAGATTCATTGGCCCTTATAAGTTCCTTCGAAAAGTCGGTCAAGTAGCTTACGGATTGGGACTTCCGTCAGAATTAAAAAATAATTCATCCCGTCTTTCGTGTGTCTATGTTAAGGAAACGCATTGGAGATCCTCCAAGGATTGTACCATTAAATGATATACAAGTCAAGGATAGCCCAACTTACGAAGAAGAGCCAATTTCCATCCTTGACAGGCAAGTCTGCAGACTTAGAACTAAAGATGTGGCTTCCATAAAGGTGTTGTAGAAAAGCAAGGGCAGGGAAGAGATGACATGGGGAAGCCAAAGAGGAAATGAAGTCCAAATACCCTCACTTGTTCCTTGCTAAAGGTATCTATTTGCTGAACATCCCTCAATTTCCCTCAATAAAGTCAACTTATATGTGTATGCCAAGATAAAATGTAACTTTATTAATGAGACATTGATATGATTAGATGGGAGTTGTATTTTTTCCTTGAGGTAAAACGTGGAAAGGATACGTATGTGTTTAAATATGATCCTTGAGTGTAAATATGCCAATGATTTACGAGCAGAAAGAGGTGAAATAGGAATTAGGGAAACAGAAAGAGTATCGGTTATAAGGATGATGATGCCTAAAGTCAAAAAGGGATATGATTGGTTAGAAAAGGTAAAAGAGTGATGTATGTCGCTCAACGAGCTAGATATTGACGAGGGCCTCCTTATTGTATAGAGTATTTATATATTAGCAAGGGTGTTATACAAAGAGATGAGATTCATATATCTGAATTTTTTATCACTCCCAGAGGAGGTTCTGACTAAGACATCATAGCCTTCAGGTACGTATATGTTGTTAGTTACAATCATTGGTTGGGTGGGGCCATTGTTTTTACTCATTGCTGTAGCCCTGTATGGCATTGTGTTGTTGGTTGCTATATGACAGGTTGGTAGTATTACAATTACAGAGGAAGTTCTGCCAAAATTTCCATATGATTCGAGGATGAATATTTTTAAGGGGGTGAATGATGTTACACCTCAAAAATTTTCGCGTCGTTTGCGTCGTAAATAAAGTAACGTAAGTCAGAGAGGTCATGGAACCCTTACAAAGTTAAGGAAGACTTTTAGCAAGTGCTAAGAAAGTGTCTAAAGGTTTCGTGATCAAGAGTATCGAAAGAATTAAGTTTGTCGAAAGTTTGGGAAACTTGGCAGAATTTGGGACGAAATTTCTGGTCCAACTTGAGAGAGGTATATCTCCTAGAATATGAGAATTTATGAAACGCATAAACTATGTAAATTGAAGTTCAGAGAGTTTTCTTTCCAATGCAACTAACAAATCGCAAATCTGAGATGTTCGGTGGAAGATACGGCTCATACAAAAATGTACGATTTCTCTGATGCAACTCGACGATTGCACATGGACAAACCGTCAATGTGCACGTCAAGTTCAGCCGGTGGCAACTAACTATAACAAGTATAAATACCCCTCTTATGTTATTTCCACCATATTTCTCCAAGTCTAGAAGCATCATAGCATATGTGTACACTCTCCTAATGATTCTACACCAATCTCCACCATAAGTTTTGCAATCTATCATCCAACAAGGCTCGGGAAGTGCGGGTAAAGTTGTGAGCTTAGATTTCATCTTTATATCGCTATGAGAAGGGTGTATCTCTGGTCCAAACCAGTAGCAAGTACTAATTAACCCAATTGAGGTAAAATTCCCGCTCTATATATGGTCAAAGAATTTGGTTAATTCAAAGTTATATTATTTAGATTGTCGCGTGTTAAGACTAATTGGGTGAAAGATGGCGTAACCCTCTTATGGGATATTATTAATGGAATTATATGAATATTGAATTAGATCAAATGCCTTTGATGTTAGTTTTGGTTGTTGTTGAGATCATGGGAACGTAGTATAAACAGAGAAATGCTACCCGAATTCCCTTAACCCCAAATCAAATAGTCTCAAGGATACACCACATATGCGTTAGTATACGAACAATTAAGACCTAACTAAGGTCATATATCGCCATGTAGGGGCAAGGGACGAACGGGTTTCAGAATAGGGAATTCCTTCAAGTAGCGGCTTGGCGAATTAAGGTATGTAAGGTGTTCGTTTCCTTTCTTCATTGGCACGAATCCAACTAGAACTTGACCATGAACGTTCCAAAATAAATTTACTCTATTCTAATGTCTTATGCTTCGTTTATAATGTCCTAGCCATGTTAGCAGATTCTTGTCTCGATTGTTTGGCCTCATTGAAGGGTTCTTGACGTTAATTTGATTTCCATAATGTTATTCGAAGGTTATCGACCTTACGTCATTCCGAAAGGCCCATGTGTTACATTTATGAGTCCTTTATATATATATATATATATATATATATATATATATATACACACACACACACACACACACATAATTTTACTACCCCGAGCCGCGCTATAGTCGGCTGGGTACGACACATATTGTGCAACCACTGATCAGTTGGGTATTCACACCGAGTCCCATTGTGGCCAGGTACGTTTCACACCGAATCCCATTGTGGCCGGGTATGCTTCACACCGAGTCCTTTTGTGGCCGGGTATGTTACACACCGAGTCTTGAAAATGTCGGGTACGTTATGATAATGATGCTATATATATATATATATATATATATATATATATATATATATATATATATATATATATATATATATGCATGTCACATGTCCTCGGAGTTTCAAGTTGCTTCTATCCACTTACACTTGTATCTTGATTATGTTGTTGTATTCTTGCCTTCCATACTCTGTACATTTATCCGTACTGACGTCCCATCCTACAGGATGCTACATTTCGTGCTGCAGGTCCTGACAGATAGAGCGGAGGACTTCTTCAGTAGGACTATCAACTTCAGCGGGTCATCAGCAAGTGTCATTGTACCGGGCTTGCTCTTTTGGTGTATGCTATGTTCACATGTTATGTATATGTATCTTTTGAGTACGACGGGTCCCTGTCTCGTCCAGTATGTCATGTATATGTACTTTTAGAGGCTTATAGACAGTATAGTGTATGTAGATGTTATGTACAGCCTCGTCGGCCATCGTTTGATTATGACACTCTTGTGGCAGCCTCGTCTGCTATCGAATATATATATAAATGTATGGTCATGTATATGTCTTCTGTTATATTTGGCCTTTTCTGTGTGCATGCGTCTTTCCATGTTATAGTGAGATCACAATACAAGCCAGAATAGTTGTTCTGAGATTATGTCAATATATGCTAGGTGGTACTTGGTCGATAGGGCCGAGTGCCCGTCATGCTCCACATCGGGTATGAAATGGGAAGCCACAGTTAGAGGTCTAGAACCAATGTCCAGTTTAATGCACTAACTTAAGGTGATTGTTGAGCTTAAATCCCAAACCAAACTAATGGAACACTATCTTGTCTCTTGTCAGAACTCAACACAACATAAGCAAAAAAAAAAAAAAAAGGACAAGGGAGGGGTATCGAACCAGTTCCAAAAGGTGAAAAAGATAGGGCCAAGAGATAAATGTTTATGAAGCATTCATTCCTTACCTTTAATACCCATAAAGGGGCAACTCCCTTTCTTAAAACCCTCACAGTCTTGACAACATCACTTAAACACCAAAGGGACCAAACATGTTTTATACCTCCTATTCCTATATCATGATTCTTCTATGATATCGAGCTATTTCATACAAGCCAAGATATGATGGTACATGCATTCAGACCAATATTAACTCAAGGGTCACACACATCATTTCTTTTATTTGAGAAGCATTGTTCATAGCTACAGAAAACACTCCTAACAGTTTCTAAAGTTCAAACCTATCTGGTCCAACTCATTGAGTGACATTTAAACATGCCAGGCCAAATAAACAACCTAATAAACAAGACATATCTAAGTCAGAACAGTTTTATGGCACAAAGAAACTAACTCCTAAACCCAAGGAAAGATTTCTCATATGGAGTATGCTTAAAATCAGCAACCCCTCCTTAATCAACATCTATAAGCATAGGCAGGTATTTATAAACTAAACACAGTTTTAAAGATCAATCATTGGCCTAATGCCCTAAGCATGCTCTTGTTAATCCATTCTTAACTAAACATACCTAAGTAATACAAAGCTAAAACCTAAAACAACAGTTAACTAAGCAGATGCTTTAACTAAAACTAACATGTAATGAAGCTAACATCTAACTAATCCTAAACAACTAATTAACAATTAAACACACAACACATATCCAATTGCAGAGGAAAAGCACGTAAATAAACTAAAAATTGAAGAAATGACAAAAGGACAGAATAATACCTTTTCTCCGTGCAGCCTCAATCGAGAATGGAGTTGGAAATCTTGAGCTCCTTGACTCGATACTCAACCACAAAACTAAGAGAAAAGCAATTAATTTTTTTTTGTTGGCTAAAACACTCGAAATTTAAGAGTTTTCTAAATGCTTAAACCCTAGATTATCAAGTGTTTGCTCAAACCCTATATTTTTAGGATTTTAAGACTTAATGCCGATTAAAGCTTGTTTTGAAGTGAGAAAGAAGGGTCTCTTATATAGGAGTTCAAAACCCCTCTTCAATCGATGTGGGAGAAGCCCAATTTCTCAAGGATTTCTCTTGAATCCTTGTGAATGGTTTCGAACCAATAAGAATCAAGGCTTTTAGGTCTCAATGAGACAAAAACAATTAAAATTTTGCAAAAATAAAAAGGGAAAAGAGGAAGAGACTTACGGTGTGTTTGGGGTGAGATTTGGTGGTTTTGGTTGAGAAACGGCAGAGCAATTAATGCTCTTGCCACTCTTGCTTGCAAATGAAGAGAGAGGACCGCCGTGGGCCTTCAATCGTTGCCATTTCCAGCAAGGCAACGTCATCAATGTTTGAAGAGAGAGACAAACTGTTGTCTTAATTTGGGAAGAGGTCGTTTGGCTTCGCCCAAAGAATAAAAGAGAAGGGAGTTGGGCCTGACTCGGCCAACTTAAAAAAATAGGAAAAAGGCCCTTTTGATATACTCATGTATACAATCCATGTATATATGTGTGTATAAAGGTATATAGGGGCAAAAAGGTAAAACTAAGTTAATGGTCCAATTTTAAAAAAGTGATAATTAATTAATCATTTTAATTATGAAAAAATTAAAATCAATTAATCAATTATCCTCATTTTAAAATACGTATAGTGACCATTAATTGCGGTTATATCTTAAATTAACATTTAATAAGCATCTGACTATTTCAAATATAGCCGTAATTACTTATATAATAGTTTATTTGGCTATTTCAATTGTAACCACAATTAATTACCTAATTAATCGACCAATTGTAACCATTTCTAAAAGATAATTGCACATAATTGAAGACAGAGTTATTTATTTAACTTTATCAATTAAGCTTCTCGTTTTAACGGAGTGAGATAATATCATATGTATTATAAATTAGCTCAAATAATTAATTTAATAATTATTTTCACTATTTTAAAAATCTTTAAATCATGTAAATATCTTTAAATCATGTAAATTATGCAAATAATTCAAATGATCTACAATAATATATCCTATGAGATCTTGCCAAATGGAATGACAAAATGACATCCGAATAATTTATAAAATCATTTTGTTCCTCAGAAATGCGTATCTTACTCTATTTGTGATACAAGAAGTAAAAGCAATTAAGCAGAAATATCGGAGGAGGCCAAACTTGGGTGCCAACAACCAACATAACAATTTAAAAACTTTTTAAAAACTATTCTAACACAAAGAAGAAGAAGAAGAGTAGTCCATATATGCCATTAGCCTTGAACCAAAAACCTGACATTATAAATCTCCTCCCATTTTATAAAGTGGTTTGCAAGTATCTCTACATAATTCAGAAGATCATCATAATGAGTCTTTCAGAGTCATAAAACTTCTCAAAAGTAAAATTGTGAAAACCTATTGATAAATGCTTTGCTCAAAGACAAAAGAACACAAGTAGTGATTCAAGGGAAAGATATAATGAGAATTTGGAAAAGAAGACGAAGAACCCAAGCAACAAGGAACATATGAGGATTTTGTGATAAAGGAATCTGATATTGATTATGAACTTGTTTCCTTAGTTTCTGATCTCTAAGGAATGGACAAGAAAGAAGTTTCAATCAAGAGAGTGACATCAAGAACCTAAGATTAAAGCAATTTGATCCACACACTAAGAATCAGGTTCATTGAACAACAAGACTGACTTCTAAAAAATAAGTTGTTTGAAGAAAGAAGCAGGTGAGGATGGATGAGAAAATAACACACATAATCATGAAGGTTGAGAATATGCAATTGTCATGAAAATAAAAACTCTCTCTAGAGAAACCCTAACCCTAATATTTTTCATCCTTTTTTCCGGCCACAATGGCCACCTTGGCCACTGGGCAGCCTCCACCGGAGGTTGTCCAGTCATCAGCAACACCACCCAATACTATACAACAACCCATGCAGCTTGTACAACCACAAACCTACGCAGCAACCTTGAAACCTACACAACTAGTTGAAAACTTTCCACCATTACCATAAAAGAAAATCACATACTTGCATGGAGAACCAAGATTTTTGTGGGATGAAGAAGAAATAGAATAGATGATAAAACAAGAAAATCTCCAATATGCCATTGTTGGAAAGTTTTCATATGGTTGGCCTGATATTAAAAAGCTTCGTAAACTTATACCAAAGCAGTGTGAATTGAAGGGAGAGTGTCCTATAGGTCTGCTACGCAATAGGTATGTGTTACTTCGTCCAACCCTATTTGAAGACTATGTGAATCTACTATCGAAGCCTTCCTTTTATATCAATAATCAAAATTCATGGTATCTGATGAGAACCTTTAACTGGGATCCTTGGTTTGATCCTGATGCTGAAACAAGCATTGCTATTGCATGGATATCTTTCCCTTATTTGCCTCCGAACTTCTTTGTCAAAGAAGCTGTTTTTACTTTAGCTTCAGCAGTAGGGAAGCCATTGCAAGTGGATATGGCAATAAAGAATCAAACCAGGCCTAGTTGTGCAAGAGTTAAAGTAGAAGTGGACTTATTGAAAGATTTACCTCAAAGGGTAAATATTGGAATGAGGAAGAAGATCACTGGTGAGATTATTGATAAGTGGATTGAGATTAATTATGATCACCTCCCAAAATATTATAAAACATGTAAGTTATAGGGATATAATGAAGTTGAGTGTTTCAAGCTTCATCCTGAATTGTATCCAGTAGATGAGGGAGAAGAGGTGAAGGATGATAGTAACAAGAAAGGAAGTACTAACAAGAAACAAGAGACTGATAATATTGATGATTCTATGGAGAAGAATGATCACAAACTCGGACAACATACCTCAGAGGTCATAAAGAAGGCACGGTGTAATATTATATATACATAATCTAAAGCATGCATGAGAGCTCAAGTAAAAATTGTAACTCTATCGGAGGGGCGTAAGGACGGAAACCTCCGATCACATTATGGAATAATCCTCATCACTATGTCTCACCTTGAAGGAACTAATATCATGAGGTGAGACAACAACAAGAAGTAACATCAATGAAATCATATAAATAAGAATATCGAGCTCATCATAGCATCATTATCATCATCATTATCATGGAGCATATCTCATCTCTATCTCATAAAAGCCCTTAAGAACCTTTAACCTTCATCTTTTAGGATGTAAGAAGATCATGAGATTATAGAAAGGGAATTACAAAATAAGAATCATGCCTTTGAAAGAAAGGAACTAGCCTTACATACCTTTACGTATTTCTAACTTTGTCGACTAAACGCTTCCCTCTCAGTTCACGATTCTATATTCAAGAGAATTCGTACTAAGATTAGATAACCGGAAACATGTTTGAAGCTAAGCTAAGGCGACTAAGGGTTAACGAAAATTGGGCAGCACTTCCCTTGTTTCTACAATTTTCTCCATATAATATAACAACTCCCAAACATCAATAACAACATCCATAATATCATAACCAATAAACTTTGTTAAGCTAGACATTATTCAATTCTCCAAATTCCTTCTCAAAGTCATCCATAACCATAGTTACCACCCAACGTCGTATTCATTCACATGTAATGTAACGACCCATTTGGTCGTTTAGCTGTTTTGGACTCTTTTTCGTTAAAATACCCTTTTCGTAGCTTTAAATTGTATTCCTAACTTGTGGGGATAGGGGCACGGTTATATAATTGATGGGTAAATTTTAGAATTTATCTATTTAAAGTGTGTGAATAGTTTAGTCATAGGAATTCTATGTGCACTTATATGAGGTATAAGTTGGTGAATAATGTAATTTACTAAGTGGGTCAATTTTTCACCATATACATACTGGTCAAGTAAAAAGGTTATTTTGGTTAATTTCTTTTTCTTTTTTTTTTGGTGATTAATGGGTCAAGCCCATAATTAATTTAAAACCCTATAACACATGGGCCCTAATTAAGAGTGAATTAAGTGGGTAGGGTTGAAAATGCGAAAGTACAAAATAAAAGTTTTAAGCAAAGAGGTGTGCACAGACGCTGCGTTTTCTTCACTCGTGCTTCGAAGGGGATTTCTCCACTAACCTCCAGGTAGGTTATCTGAGTTTGATTCATGTTTATTATATCATGTTATATATAATGGTGCGCACGTGGGATGCAATTTGATTTCAATTAGAACAATCTTACGAATTCATTTCGGGTTAGTAAAATTAGGTGAAAGTTAGTGGATGTCATAATGATGATAAAATTATTTAAAATTATTTAAGGGATAATGATAGTGTGATGATAAAGTAGTCATTGGGCATAAGTACAAAAAAAGTAGTCTTATGTTTGATTCTGTTCGTGTCCTTTTGTTGGGGTTCCTCCGGTTCATTATTCCACTTCCATTTTTGAATTTTGTCTTTATGTTATTAGTTTGCCACTTTAATTTTAATACATAGGGTATATGTAATTGAATATTTTGGTAGTGAATAATATGAATACCTTCAGAATCATGGTATTTGGATTGTGAAAAGTTAGATTTTTGTCCGAAGTTAAGATATTGGAATAATTAAAGGTTTCGAGTCCTAGTCCTAAGAAAGGAGAATTAATGATTTAATAGTCTATTTATGGATGAAATTGACCAATTTTAAAAATATATGATCTTTAGATAATCGGTGAAATAATTTTTCAATAAAATTCCAATCTTGCCCTTGTGGGAATAAGGCCACTTTTTGGGGTGCGTTTTAGGGTTTCGAATATAAATATAGCAATATGGGTGTCCTTAGATTTGAATTCTAATGTAAATCGCGTATTTGATAGATTTCGATCACTCAGAGGCGCTACATAAAGGAAGGGCATTGGTTTGATCGTTCGTGGCACCCGCTCGGCATTGAGGTAGGTTACGGTCTACTTTAGTTAGACTCTGATTAGAGAATCGTATGTAGTTGTAGAAAGTGACGGGGATAGCATATAGGCCTTCGGGCATGGAGTGGAGGTGGATTCCAATTAGGTTGGCTCTGTCAGCTGTTATGTGGGCTTGTTGCCATATGTGTTATTTTTTTTTTGTGATTATCACCTGTTGTATCTACATTTACATACTAGCTCACTCATCATATGAAAAGGAATGGTAACATTATATGACTTGTATTTGTTGATTGTATATTGGTGATATTGTTGAGACCGATATCATGCATGACATGCTTTCCATATTATTCTTGTGATGATGGTGAGCTAAGTGATTGAGAGAGCTCCGAGGTTTTTGCGGAGGTTGAGAGTGACGAGAGAGACTCGAGGTCTTTGCCGGGATTGAAAGTGATTGAAAGCCTCTCGAGGTTTCTTCCGGAGAGCACGAGTGGTACATGGACTTCGCGGGTCCCCCATGGGTCATGACTTTGAGGCACTACCCTTAGCATGTGTGTACGAGAGTGGAGTGGGAGAGGTGATTTGTTGCATTGCATTGCATTCACTCATACATTTGACATCATCTGGTTAATTATATTTGTTTTGGTTGATTTCATGATTCCTTTACACTTTACTTGTACATTATATGTGACCATACTGTTTGCTCTATGTGCTACTTGTTAGTTTCCACTTCGTCGTGCGTTATCTAATCATTGTCGGCCTATGATGCTTACCGGTACTAGTGTTGTGCGATACTACTCTTCTTTGCACTTTTGTTGAGTGCAGAGTACGATCCGAGCTCCACACACCCGTGGGCGATACGCGAGGGTGACATCTTTCGGTAATTCGGGGTGAGCTACTTGATCATCCGTGGCCCCCGAAGGACCTCTCTTTATTTAATTCTATTTTCATATTCGACGGACGATTATGTAGCCTTCGGGTATTTTCGAACTTTTATTCCATACTATGTTAGCGCTCTTTGTACCCTTTGACCAGATTTTGGGGTTGTCGTGACATTTCTAGTATGATAAGTATTTAAGACGTGATAAGTTATTCTTATTTAATTTTTCGCTTAATTAACTTGCTATTAGTAATGTGGTTCGCCTACTTGGAGGGATAGTGTAGGTGCCACCACGACTCGCGAATTGGGTCGTGACAAGTTGGTATCAGAGCTTCTAGGTTAATTGGTCTAATGAGTACAAGAGCAATGTCTAGTAGAGTCTTGCGGATTGGTACGTAGACGTCCGTACCCATCCTCGAGAGGCTATAGGACATTTCGGAAACACTCCACTTCTTTTTCTCTTTTTCGTGCTAGTTCAATCCGATTGGTATCTGGTTCATTCTGTTCGTGTGAGATTGTTCAGATTGGTATCTTAACCTCATTTCTATGTTCTCTCACAGATGGTGAGGACGCGATCGACCGCTTACCGGAGGCCGGGAGCCCGCACACGCCCCACACCCGCACGCATCCATACCCGTTGCCCGGCCGGTGTCCCGCGGGGCGGGGCGGGGACGTGGCGAGGACGTGGCGGGCGAGAGGCGCGTGCGGCTAATCCGGATAGGGGAACCCAGTACCAACACACACTCGGGACACGACGGGAGTTGACTCGTGAGCTTGACGACATTCCGAGGAGGAGATTAGGCTGGCAGGCACGGCCCCAGGGTCGTTTGCTACACGATTTTTCGGAGGGTCATTTGTGTTTCGAGTGTTGGGGTACTTTGACAGTTTAGCTCAGGCGGGCATGATTCCAGTTGCTCCAAATGGCTCGCAGACTAGAGTGGGAGGTCATACTCCCGATACTACGGTTGCTCGGAGTTTCGGACATCGAGGGTATTGCCGTGCGCGGTGGCTCCCGTATTGATGCTACTCCAGCGCCGATTTTGCTCTAAGGCCCGTGGATGGGCGGTGTTGATCGGTGAGGAGCGAAAATTATTCGAGAGATTTACCAAAATGTCTCCTCCTTGGTTCTATGGTACTCCGGGGGGGATGCGTATGAGTTTATTGTTGGCCGCCATGAGATGCTTCATAAGTTGGGTGTAGTGGAGTCTCACGGGGTCGATTATGTCTCTTTCCAGTTAGTTGGGGATGCCAAGCAGTGGTGGAGATCGTACATGGAGTTGCTTAAGGATTATGATATCACCATCCTTTATCATCTAGGAAAGGCTAATGTGGTAGCTGATGCGTTGAGCCGAAAGGCAGTGAGTATGGGTAGCTTGGCGCGTTTGATTGTGGAAGAGCGTCCTTTAGCTATGGAGGTTCAGTGTTTGGCTAATAGTATGGTGAGACTTGATATTTCAGAACCTAGTAAGGTTCTAGCTTGTGTGGAGGCAAGGTCGTCTCTTTTGGAGCAGATTAGGGCCCAGCAGTTTAAGGATGTAAAATTGTGCAAGATTCGGGATAAGGTGCTAAGTGGAGAAGCCAAGGAGGCTATTCTTGATGATGAGGGTATTTTGAGGATTAAGGGCGCATTTGAGTTCCTAGAGTTGGTGATTTGATTCCGTTGATCTTGAAAGAGGCTCATAGTTCCAGGTATTCCATCCATCCGGGTGCAACGAAGATGTATCGTGATTTGAGACAGCACTATTGGTGGGGTAAGATGAAGAGAGACATTGTAGAGTTTGTCGCCCAGTGTTCGAATTGTCAGCAGGTTAAGTATGAACACCAGAGACCAGGTGGTGTGCTTCAGAAGATGCCCATTCCTGAGTGGAAGTGGGAGAGGATTGCTATGGATTTCGTGGTTGGTCTTAGAAGACTTTGGGCAAGTTTGATTCGATTTGGGTTATTGTGGATAGGTGACTAAATGCGCACATTTCATTCCGGTTCGGATTACTTATAATGCGAGAGAAGTTGGCCGGGATTTACATTCGAGAGATAGTGCGATTGCACGGGGTTCTATTTCCATCATTTTCGACGAGGGCACTCGGTTTACTTCCCATTTAAGGAGGACTTTGCGAGAGGGAATTGGGAACTCGATTAGATCTTAGCACCGCATTCCACCGCGAGACAGATGGTCGGTCCGAAAGGACTATTCGGTGCTTGAGGATATGTTAAGGGCTTACATTATTGATTTTGGTGGTCATTGGGACAAATTCATACCATTAGTAGAGTTCGCGTACAACAATAACTACCATTCAAGTATTGATATGGCGCCATTCGAGGCTTTATATGGTAGGAGGTGTCGTTCTCCTATTGGGTGGTTTGATGCTTTTGAGGTTCGACCTTGGGGTACGATTTGCTAAGAGAGTCCTTGGATAAGGTGAAGCTTATTCGGGAAAAGCACGGCGCTCGGAGTAGGCGAAAGGAGTATCTTGTGGGAAGGTTCGTGATATGGAGTTCATGGTTGGTGAGCAGGTCTTATTAAAGGTTTCACCCATGAAGGGTGTGATGCGATTTGGGAAGAAGGGCAAGTTGAGCCCGAGGTTTATTGGCCCTTTTGAGATTCTTCGTCGTGTGGGCGAGGTGGCATAGGAGTTAGCCTTGCCACCAGGTTTGGCAGGTGTCCATCCGGTGTTCCATGTTTCCATGCTGAAGAAGTACCATTCAGATGGGTCTTATATGATTCAGTGGGATTCGGTACTACTAGATCAGAATCTATCCTTCGAGGAAGAGCCGGTTGCAATCCTAGATAGGCAAGTGAGAAAGTTAAGGTCTAAGGATATTGCTTCGGTCAAGGTACAGTGGAAGCACCGTCCGATTGAGGAGGCCACTTGGGAGATCGAGGCGGATATGCGGAGTAGATATCCTCAGTAGTTCGACAGTTCAGGTACCCTTTTCTTCATCTTTCCCTTTTCGCTCGAGGACGAGCGATTGTTTGATTGGTATCTGATGTAACGACCCGTTTGGTCGTTTAGCAGTTTTGGACTCTTTTTCGTTAAAATACCCTTTTCGTAGCTTTAAATTGTATTCCTAACTTGTGGGGATAGGGGCACGGTTATATAATTGATGGGTAAATTTTAGAATTTATCTATTTAAAGTGTGTGAATAGTTTAGTCATAGGAATTCTATGTGCACTTATATGAGGTATAAGTTGGTGAATAATGTAATTTACTAAGTGGGTCAATTTTTCACCATATACATACTGGTCAAGTAAAAAGGTTATTTTGGTAATTAATTTCTTTTTCTTTTTTTTTTGGTGATTAATGGGTCAAGCCCATAATTAATTTAAAACCCTATAACACATGGGCCCTAATTAAGAGTGAATTAAGTGGGTAGGGTTGAAAATGCGAAAGTACAAAATAAAAGTTTTAAGCAAAGAGGTGTGCACAGACGCTGCGTTTTCTTCACTCGTGCTTCGATAGGGATTTCTCCACTAACCTCCGGTAGGTTATAGTAAGTTTGATTCATGTTTATTATATCATGTTATATATAATGGTGCACGTGGGATGCAATTTGATTTCAATTAGAACAATCTTACGAATTCATTTCGGGTTAGTAAAATTAGGTGAAAGTTAGTGGATGTCATAATGATGATAAAATTATTTAAAATTATTTAAGGGCTAATGATAGTGTGATGATAAAGTAGTCATTGGGCATAAGTACAAAAAAAGTAGTCTTATGTTTGATTAATTAATGTCCTTTTGTTGGGGTCCTCAGAGTTCATTATTCCCACTTCCATTTTTGAATTTTGTCTTTATGTTATTAGTTTGCCACTTTAATTTTAATACATAGGGTATATGTAATTGAATATTTTGGTAGTGAATAATATGAATACCTTCAGAATCATGGTATTTGGATTGTGAAAAGTTAGATTTTTGTCCGAAGTTAAGATATTGGAATAATTAAAGGTTTCGAGTCCTAGTCCTAAGAAAGGAGAATTAATGATTTGATAGTCTATTTATGGATGAAATTGACCAATTTTTTAAAATATATGATCTTTAGATAATCGGTGAAATAATTTTTCAATAAAATTCCAATCTTGCCCTTGTGGGAATAAGGCCACTTTTTGGGGTGCGTTTTAGGGTTTCGAATATAAATATAGCAATATGGGTGTCCTTAGATTTGAATTCTAATGTAAATCGCGTATTTGATAGATTTCGATCACTCAGAGGCGCTACATAAAGGAAGGGCATTGGTTTGATCGTTCGTGGCACCCGCTCGCATCGAGGTAGGTTACGGTCTACTTTAGTTAGACTCTGATTAGAGAATCGTATGTAGTTGTAGAAAGTGACGGGTATAGCATATAGGTCTTCGGGCATGGAGTGGAGGTGGATTCCAATTAGGTTGGCTCTGTCAGCTGTTTTGTGGGCTTGTTGCCATATGTGTTATTTTTTTTTGTGATTATCACCGTTGTTGTATCTGCAGTACATACTAGCTCACTCATCATATGAAAAGGAATGGTAACATTATATGACTTGTATTTGTTGATTGTATATTGGTGATATTGTTGAGATCCCGATATCATGCATGACATGCTTTCCATATTATTCTTGTGATGATGGTGAGCTAAGTGATTGAGAGACTCCGAGGTTTTTGCCGGAGGTTGAGAGTGACAGAGAGACTCCGAGGTCTTTGCCGGGGATTGAGAGTGATTGAAAGCCTCCGAGGTTTCTGCCGGAGAGCACGAGTGGTACATGGACTTCGCGGGTCCCCCATGGGTCATGGCTTGGAGGCACTGCCCTTAGCATGTGTGTACGAGAGTGGAGTGAGAGAGGTGACTGTTGCATTGCATTGCATTCACTCACTCATACATTTGACTGATCATCTGGTTAATTATATTTGTTTTGGTTGATTTCATGATTCCTTTACACTTTACTTGTACATTATATGTGACCATACCTGTTTGCTCTATGTGCTACTTGTTAGTTTCCACTTCGTCATGCGTTATCTAATCATTGTCGGCCTATGATGCTTACCGGTACTTTGTTGTACCGATACTACTCTTGCACTTTTGTTGAGTGCAGAGTACGATCCAGGCTCCAGTTCTACACCCCGTGGCTGATACGCGAGGGTGACATCTTTCAGTAATTCAGGGTGAGCTACTTGGTCATCCGTGGCCCCTGAAGGACCTCCTCTTATTTAATTCTGTTTTCGTATTCGACAGACAGTATGTAGCCTTCGGGTATTTTCAGACTTTTTATTCCATACTATGTTAGCGCTCTTGTACCCTTTGACCGATTTTGGGGTTGTGGTGACATTTCTAGTATGATAGGTATTTAAGACGTGATAAGTTATTCTTATTTAATTTTTCGCTTAATTAACTTGCTATTAGTAATGTGGTTCGCCTACTTGGAGGGATAGTGTAGGTGCCACCACGACTCACGAATTGGGTCGTGACATGTAATACTTCCATAACATGCTTAATATCATTCATAACAAGATTATACCTATGACATGTCAAGAACTATCATTCAAGTCAAGTCACTATTCAAAAATACCATTATTTTCACATTTGAGCTTCATAATCTACTTTCCTTTTCAATCCAAGTCTTTCAACCACTCAATATTCTTAATAACATGAAATGAGCATAAAACTCACCTTTGATTGTGTAGGAACGATCTTTGAATGAAGATACTTCACTTGGAGAAAACCCTAGCTTTAATTTCAAAGGAATTCTTGATTTTCACAAGCCCTTAAGAACATCCTTGCACTTGATTCTACTAATCTTTGGTGTTTAATCTTTGATTTATCATGGGTTTATGTTGATATAGTGTGGGGAAGGTTCTAGAGGTGTGAAGAGGGTTGGAGAAGATGATAAATGAAAAAAAATGAGCTTGGGTCATCCATATATAAAAAAAATCTGACCCGTCGGGCAATTATACGGTACGAACGATGAAGCGTCGATCAGATCAACAGAGCGTCGATCTGACCGTCGAAGTCGTGAAATTTCTAGTGAGCAACTTTCGTTTCCTTTCATTTTGCGGTGTGAAGGACGGTCCCTCGAACTGATCGACCGAGCATCGATCTGCTCCGTCGAATGGTCTTTGCGCTCCATCAATTCTTCAGCACAATCGATGAAGCGTTGACCCGTCCGATGGTACAAAGAACGACCGTCGAATCCCCCTTTTCGCAGAACTGCAGTGAAGTTTTATTTTGACGAACTTTCCTCCCTTTCCTCAAATGTCTTCGGAATCTTAATTAGAATTATTAAATATCTCCTCTTCTTTGTAGGGATCTTGTGTACACCTTAACTTGCATTAGTTTAATCACCGTACAACAACGTGAAATGTCTAAGGCGTAACATTCTCCCCCCCTTAAGAACATTCATCCCCGAATGTTATGTTCCCGGGGATTTTTGTAAAAACTTCTCCAGAGTTTCTCCTGTAACATAGCACTACCATCGTGTCACAAAAGAACCCCAAAATAACATTGCCATACAGGGCTACAATATCACAAAAGAAGAAGCATGGCCACACACGACCCGAAAATGAATAAAGAAAGCATCTCATACCTGGGGAAAATGGCCGCTCATCTTGAGCCTCTTCTGGGGGTGGAAACAAATGTGGATATTTGGACTTCATACCTTCTTCCACTTCCCAAGTTATTTCTTCTCTATTATTGTTTCTCCACAAGACCTTAACCGAGGCTACCTCTTTATTTCTAAGTTTCCGTACTTGCCTATCTAGTATGGCAATGGGCACCTCTTCATAAGCCAATTTCTCCGTAACCTCAACATCATTCACTGGTATGATTCTAGCTGGATCTCCAACACATTTGCAGAGCATTGACACATGAAAAACTGGGTGGACTGATTCAAATTCTAGAGGTAAATCTAGCTCATAAGCCACTTGGCCCACCGTGCGTACAATCTTATAAGGTCCAATATACCGGGGACTGAGCTTGCCCTTTTTGCCGAATCTCATTACACCTTTCATCGGTGAAACATTTAGGAATACCCAATCATTGATTTGAAATTCCAGGTTTCATCGGCGATTGTCTGCATATGATTTTTGGCGACTTTGGGCTGTCAACAATTGGTCTCTGATAAGCTTGATCCTTTCCACCGCTTGCTTGTTAGTGTCAAGTTTTTATGATGACAATTTTACTTGTGCAGGTATAATAATTGAATCGCACAAGGAATACAAGAGCCCACAAAACAGCCCCAACGAGATGGGCTTACTCAAGTGAAGACTTCCCAGCCCTACAATTGGATACTACTATCATGGTGGCTAACAACAGTACTTCCCAGCAGTACTAAATCGTTTTAAGGAAGGAAAGGATATCTGCAACATTAAAGAAGGAATATCCCACGGAGTGTAACAATCTTGATCCAGCAGTACTAAATCGTTTCAAGGAAGGAAAGGATATCTGCAACATTAAAGAAGGAATATCCCATGAAGTGTAATAATCTTGATGATTAATAATGCGGCCTCAACACACAAGGAAAGTAGCAACAGCTCCAGCCTTATTCTTGGAAATAGGATCACTAATTCCTTTTTTCAAGGATCAAATCCCTTGGGTTGATCTCTCTACGTGAAGAGCCTAAACAGCTATAAAAGGGTTGCTTCACAAACACAAGAAATATGCTTAGTCTCATTCTCTCAGTACTCTGCTTTACTTTTCATGAACATTGTATGTCTGAGTGATTTATAGTGTAAGAAAAAAGGAAAGGAGAGTTATAATATAGCTTGTGATGCTTTGTATCAAAAAGATTAAGAGTGATTTGAGTGTAGACGTAGGAGCTCCATTCAAACCTCTATTGTACCAAACCTTAATGAAAATCTGCAGAGATCACCCTTGCAACCCAAGGGGACTTGACTAGGATATACTTTGTGTCATTTATCTTCTGCATTTTACTTTAGCATTCTCTGAGCAAACAGTCGACTACTGATCTAACCTAGTCGATTAACAGAACGAAAAATTTACAATTCTCTCCCCCCCCCCTCCCTCCTCTTGCACTTTCAATTAGTATCAGAGCCAGGTGTTACTTTCAGTTGCTTAACCGCACGTGAGAAAAGATCAAATGGCTGGATATCAAATTTCTGGAGCAATATTACAAGATGGGCACCCCACAACAAGACCACCATACTTCAATGGTGAACACTATTGCCATTGGAAGGAAAGGTTCAAAGTATTTGTGCAGTCAACAGATTATCAAGCCTAGATTGTGATTAAGAAAGGGCCTAAACCTATTCCAAAAACCAAAGACGAAAACAAGAAAGACACGGATACTTCGACAATTGATCTGGAATCACATGACATTACCAAAGAACAACAAGAGACACTGCAAATAAATGCCAGGGCAATAGCCTTGCTCTACTGTGCAGTAAGTGGAGAAGAGTACGCAAAAATTTCAAATTGTGACACTGCCAAAGAAATGTGGGATAAACTTGAGGTCACCTATGAAGGAACATCAAAGGTAAGGAAACAAAATTGATGCTCGAGACGAGATTATGAAGCCTTTATGATGAAAGATGATGAGAACATTGAATCAATGTTCACAAGATTCAAGAAAGATCATTGGAGAACTCAAATCCCTTGAGTAACTTACGCCAACTCTCCACAAGTTAGAAAGCTTGTTAGAAGTCTACCAAAAACTTGGGAACCAAAGCAATTGTCCTGGAAGATGGAAATCTGGATAAGTTCACTTATGATGAATTAAGAGGAAATCTGATAACATTTGAAAAGAATCACATTCAAAGATATCAGAAGGATGAAAAGAAGAAAGTGGTTGCTTTCAAGGCTCAAGTTGAAGAATCTGATGATGACTTTAAAGAAGAAGAAGTTGCCATGATTTCTAGGCATGTGATAGAAGCCATGAGAAGATCAAGAAATAATAGAAAAGGAAGCTCAAACTTTAGAAAAGGTAAGTTTCCATCCGAGCGATCAAAGAATGATGGGAAGTGTTATGAATGTGGAAAATATGGCCATATCGCATCCGAATATCCCGAGACAAGAAAGAAACCAACTAGAAGTTATCAAAAACAAAGAGCCTTCAGCAGTTGGAGTGAAGATGAAATTTCAGATGAAGAATCTGAAGAAATTGAAAATGTGTGTTTCATGGCCCTCGAAGGAAGCCGTAAAGTAAGTTCCCATCCCTGCTCTAAATGTGAAGAAACTCAAGAATTATTAGATCAAACTCTTGTAGACCTAAATAATGTCTTTGATGAATATAGGAAATTGAAGAGAGAGAAAAAAAAATGAGAAAAAAAATTAGAAATTTGCGAAAAAGAAAAAAATTCTTTTCAAAATGAAGTTTGCAATTTACAATCTAAAATAGATATTTTACTGAAACCCTCCGGTCACAGTTATGCCAAGTCAAACCAGTCAACTTATACAAATGAGTCTACTGGGAAAAAGGTCTTACCAATGACTGATAATCTTAAAGGGAAGACAACTATTTTTTTAAATACTGATAAATCAACTAGAACCTCTAAGTCGACTGGAAGGAAGTCTGGAATACATAGGTCAGACAATCCTTGTAAAGGTGAAGGAAAACTCCTTCAAACATGTTTTTGTTATGGAAAACTTGGCCATGACTATCACAACTGTAGATTTCATTTTTCAACCGCACTGATGGGTATGGAAACCCAAGAAAAGTAAGTGTTTTGAAACTAACCATCAGGGACCCAAGAACCCTTAGGTACCTAAACAAAAGTAAAAATTCTGTCTTGCAGGAACACCACAAGAAAAGAAAAAAGGGAAAATGGTATCTAGATAGTGCATGTTCAAGACATATGACAGGCGATAAAAGTCTATTCAAATCAGTCGCCGACTTTAATGGAGGATTAGTAACTTTTTGAGACAACTCAACTGGAACGGTAATCGGTATTGGTACTATTGCTTTTGATAATTCTTGTGACATTTCTAATGTTTGGTTGGTAAAGGGACTTAAGTACAACCTTTTAAGTGTAAGTCACCGTGACTCTGATCTTGAGGTAAGGTTTAGTAAAACAGGTTGTGTCATAGAGGACTCCTCTGGGATAAAAATTCTTCCTGGAAGCAGAAACAAAAATGTGTATACTTTGGACTCTGTCAAAAATCCTACAGGTCATATATGCCTGGCTTCAATGGGAGAAGATCCGTGGATGTGGCACAAGAAGCTTGGTCATGCCAGTATGCGCTTAATTGAGAAACTGGCAAGACATGATCTTGTAATAGGATTGCCAAAACTCAACTACACCAAAGATCATATATGCGATTCGTGTCAAAAAGGTAAACAAACTAGAAACTCTTTCAATTCAAAAGATATTGTGTCTACATCTAAACCTTTGCAGCTACTTCATATGGACCTTGTTGGTCCTACTAGAACTGCTAGCATTGGAGGAAAAAGGTATGCATTTTTTATAATAGATGACTTCTCTCATTTTACCTGGGTAATATTTCTTGCTCATAAAGATGATACTCTAAAGAATTTTAAGTTTTTTTGTGAGAAAGTTCAGCGTGAGAAAGGATATTACATCACTTCCATTAGAAGTGATCATGGAGGAGAATTTGAAAATAAGGCTTTTGAAGAATTCTGCAACGACCAAGGATACACACATAATTTCTCCTCACCTCGATCTCCGCAACAAAATGGTGTGGTTGAACGAAAGAACAGAACCCTTCAAGATATGGCAAGAACAATGATCGTAGAAACAAACTACCATATCACTTTTGGGCTGAAGCAATAAGTACAGCTTGTCATATTCTAAACAGATGTCTTATGTCACAATCCAACCCCGTAGGCTGTGACTAGTGCCCGAGCTGGACACTCGTATACATATCTGTTAGACATAATCAAACTGAAGCTGAACATCATATAGAAACTTTGTGAAAACATACGTCATCTCAAAACGTCACATACATATATCATGGTAACCTGTCTCCTGAGGAGTCACAACTAATCAAAAGATATCATAATACACGAGCCGACAAGGCTGTCACAACGTACGGGAACATCCCCAAACATATACGCAAGCCGACAAGGCTGCCACTACATACAACATCCCAAAATATATATATACGCAAGCCGACAAGGCCACCATTACGTACGGGAACGTTCCAAAATAAGTCATATAGACACAACTGAACAACATCTATATACAACCCACACATATGTCTACGTACTCTAAGAGTATCAACCGTGACATATAACGGGACGTGGCCCCGTGCATTCCCCGAATAAACATATACATATATCGAAGATCCGTGCCAAAAAGTATAAGGTTCGAACAACGGAGCACTCCAAGACACTGCGACCGAGTAGAAGTCCTAAGCGAAGGATCACCAAAGCGAGCATCCGTACTCCGCGGGCATGAAACGCAATTTCCTCGAAGAAAGGGGTCGATACGAGATACGTACTGAGTATATAAAGCATGAAATACAATAAGAAAGATCATAACTGAAGTAGAGGTTCCAGGAGACAAGTATGATAATCAAGGAATCACTGTACACGTGCCTTATGAAATAAAATCATGCATGACTATATTATATACCATATCCGGCTCATTATGGACTCGGCGAATCTGTCATATACATGTATATCATACCCGGCCCATCATGGGGCTTGGTGCCATCATCACATCATCATATCATCATATCATCATATATATATATACCGTACCCGGCCCTCTAGTGAGGGACTCGGTGAACAATGCGGTTGAACCGTGCACGAATACATACCCGGCCCGGACTCGTGAAAGATATAATAACAAGACGCGAGCAGAGAGTAGTGAGCAACCATATGCAATTTAAATCACCATCTGAGACTCGATAGAATAAGTAGAATAAACTTGCACTTGAGTATCAAAAACGACAGTTATGTTAAGTACCCCTCGAATGTCACTATGGATTATGTCAAATAGAACCTCAAGAATCATAGACACGTATCAAGACATAATAATGAAATAGCTTCTGGCAATCAAGAACATTAGCCATCCTAGTGTCTCTAAGAATAGGAGCTTCTTTGGAGTTTATACATTCGTCGTCTGCTTGTTTCATATAGATCATGCCAAAAAGAAAGAAAGGATAGCTTTACATACCCGTCGTAAATCAACCGTAACCAAGCTTGCTTCGTCGCTCCTTTAGCCTATTTAATATGAGAGTAACACTATTGTTAATAAACTTCGACTTCCCAAACTTATAAATCTACAACCAATCACTTAAGGGGATCACTTCTTAGTTCACACTTCTTGATTAGTATTTTGATTAGTTAAGAACTTAACGGAAATCGGCCAGCATTTCCTTTATAAATTCGACAAACCCCTAATTCAACTCCCTAAATCACCAACAACAATACCAACAACCATATTAACAACATCAACACTAATAACAAGTACATTCCGTTCAAAATCAGTCACAAAGTTTCCATCTCAACAACTTGATTTATAAGCTTCATAGCGTGTTTTTCTTTCATTTAAACTAGAAAATCCATCCATAAACAATCTCATAACAAAGATAAATTCATGTTCTTACCTTAATCCAACAAGAATTATAAGCTTTATCTTAGGTCACTTCGACCTAAAGAAACATCCAATGCAACCACAACACGACAGAGCTTGCTCTACTGGCACCACGCAATTCCCGACATTAGATTTACGACATCTACCTTTCTTTTTGTTGAAGAAGATACAATTTATCAAGGTATTTGAGGGGAAAACGTTGCTGCAAATCCAAGTAAGTGTTGCTGCTTGTTCTTTGGAGGAGAAAAAAAAATGGTAATACTAAATTGTTGAAGGAAGAGATTGATGTATTTTCTTGAAAAAAAATAAGGTGCTGGTACGTTTTGTTGCTATACATAAATATGATGCAATGCTTGTTGCTGCTATATTTAGCAACTACTTTGCTAATGCATATACATATAGAGAGAAAGCATATTGCTGCTATATCTACAAACAAGTTGCTGAATATGCCCTTAGAAGAAAATTAACGTCCAACAAGAAATGCCAAAGAATAGGAACCAATGCTTTATGGACCGTGGGTCCCACCTCTTAAGTTTTCTTATCCCAAAATAATCACCACATGTCCACATATATGGTTAGTCATTAGGTACCATTTTGTCATGATCCCACGTGGATGCTTCCACCATATAAATAATCCACTAGTCCTTAGTAAATTCATTTACTTCCAATACCAATATTTAATCAATTACGCACATAATTAATTTCTACTAATTCACTTAAATAATAATCACTTTTAAAGATATTTTATATCCTCATTATTATAATCACACAGTATAGCATTAGTCCATACCTCACCACTACACATAAAATATTATTCCCAATTATCATCGTCACACTTTTCCATCGTAAATCATCTCGATACTTCATCCTTTTGTACACTGAGCTCTTAGTTTGCATGCTTGAATATGACCAAATTTTTCGGGCTCGGGTAAATTTGCTCATGTTGGATGGTTCAATTTTTCTAGTTCAAAAATACCGTATTTCATTCAAATAAATTTCGAACCTCGACAAAACTTATTTCCTTCGATTGGTTTAACTTCAAATTCTTACGGTACATGTGTACCATAACTTTAACCACCTATAAGCTTGGGGGATAACCTCGTGTCCGTTACTAATATCATTTAACTCGCACGCTTGCCGATGTATGAAAATACGGGATGTAACATCTGATTAGACCAATTCTCAAGAAAACTCCTTATGAGCTATGGACTGGTAAGAAACCAAATATTAGCTACTTTCATCCTTTTGGATGTATGTGTTTTGTTCACAATAATGGAAAGGAAAACCTTGGTAAGTTTGATCCTTACAGTGATGAAGGTATATTTCTTGGTTATTCCCCTACTAGTAGATCCTATATATTTTTTAACAAACGTACTTTATCTATTGAAGAGTCTATTCATGTTGTATTTGATGATACTAATCACATGGCCGAGACAACAAAAATTGCAGATGAAGAAGACGGTCAAATATCTACTGCGGTGGTTACAGGACCTACTGAAGAAAAGGCATCTTATGAGTTCTGATACACCTCAGTCGACTGATGTTACTATTGGAACAATCCCAAACGAATGAAGAAGCGAACCTGACTATCCAAAGAAATTTGTTATCGAGAGACATCGAAAGGGATGAAAACTAGAGCATCTAGTAAGAATAATGTAAATCTAGCTCTTATTTCTCAATATGAACCAAAGAAAGTTGGTGACGCCTTAAAAGATGAATACTGGGTAAAAGCTATGGAAGAAGAACTTGATCAGTTTGAAAAGAACAAGGTGTGAAATCTAGTTCCCAACCCTGAAAATGCGTCAATCATTAGCACAAAATAGGTATACAGGAACAAGCTAAATGAGGCCGGAGAAGTAGTCAGAAACAAAGCCCGACTTGTTGCTCAAGAATACTCACAACAGGAAGGAGTTGACTATGATGAAACTTTTGCTCCTATTGCCAGGTTGGAATCCATTAGAATTCTGCTTTCATATGCCTCTTTTAAAAAATTCAAACTTTTTCAAATGGATGTCAAAAATGCTTTTCTAAATGGGTTCATTAAAGAAGAAGTGTATGTCAAATGTACCATCGTGTTTTGAAAATCCCAAATTTTCCTATCACGTTTTTAAATTAACTAATGTGGTCTTAAACAAGCTCCTAGGGCATGGTATGATCGTTTAAGCTAATTCTTGGTAAGTCACGGTTTCTTCTGAGGAAAGATTGATACAACACTTTTTATTAAACAATCCTCCTTAGGAAATCTCATTATACAAATTTATGTTGATGATATTATTTTTGGAAGCTCTAACCCTTTTATGTGCAAGGAATTCTCTGATTTTATGCAAAGTGAGTTCGAAATGAGTATGATGGGAGAATTAAAATTCTTCTTGGGACTACAAATTCATCAAACCGACAAAGGGAATATTTATATGTCAAGCAAAGTATGCCAAGGAACTCGTTCAAAAATTTGGAATGTCCGACTCAAAAGCTATGGGAACTCCAATGAGTCCTACTTGTACTTTTTGATAAGGATGAGGTGAAAACCCGTTGATGAAACTAAGTATCGCGGTATAATTGGATCGTTGCTTTACCTAACTCGCTAGTCGACCGTATATCATGTTTAGTGTGTGTGTGTGCTAGATTCCAAGCTGCTCCAAAGGAATCTCATCTTACTGCTGTCAAGCGTATTATTAGATACCTTCATGAAACAACTAATTATGGTTTATGGTATCCTAACACCAATGATTTTACACTTGAAGGTTTTTCAGATGCGTACTTTGCGGGTGATAAAGATGATAGAAAAAGTACCAAAGTACTTGCCACTTCTAGAAAATCTCTTATTTCCCGGAATAGCAAAAAAATAGGAATCACTACTTCGCCGAATACATTGCTGTTGGTTAATGCTGTACACAGCTAATTTGGATGTCTTATCAACTAAGCGATTATGACTTTTTTTTAAACCTATAAAAATTTTCTGTGATAATTCAAGTGCTATCCGTCCGTCCAAAAAATCCCGTGCATCATTCGGGGCCAAGCATATAGATATTAAGCATCATTTTATCGTAAATCATATTGCTCAGGGAGATTTTGAAATAGTTTTTGTTAACACTGAAAACCAGCTTGCTGATATTTTTACTAAACCTCTTTTTGAAGAACGTTTCTGCATGCTAAGAAGATCTTTGGGAATTATTGATAAATCTGTCTATTTTTTTTTCCATGTAGACATCCGTGCCATAATTTTTGGCTATTCAAAATCTTTGCCATAAATTGCATTCCCATCCCAATTATGACCGTCCCATCTTCCCATGTTTTACTTCCTCTTTTTACTTTCCCATAAAATCCTTTCCCCTTTTCATCCATATCCCCATAAAACCTTTCCACCTTCCTCTCTACCTTTCCCTGCCAAACCTTTCTGTCTGTATCTCGTCTCTTCAATGGCGAAAAATCCGAAAACCCACCTTCTCTCCACACGCCAAAGCTCCAGGCTCAAGAAAATTGGTAAGAGTCTCTCTCCTGCTCCTCATGACTCTGTAAACTCCGGCGACTCCTCTTCCTCTAATGCCTCTGACTCCGTTCCAATTTGCAATCTTGGAAAGCGAGCTTTTGTTGATGCTGCATGCTCAACCTCCTCAAAGAAACTCAAAACCATCACTGATAAACCCCTTGATCTTCGCAAATTTTTTTGGGATGACCACCATCAAGAACTCTTCGTCTCTCAAGACAAAACTATCGTCTCGGTAGGATTGTTGATCTTGACCATATGCTTTCTCTGTGTTGTAAGGTAAAACATTTATTTATCTATCAAGGTTGGAATTTTTTTTTTCAAAACCCCTCCTCATGTGTATGAAACTCCTGTTCGTATGTTTTATGCAAATCTTCGGTCCTCTAAAGCTAATGAACTCAAAACCATGGTCCTTGGTACCCACATTGTATTAAATTGCTCTGTCCTTGACTCTATTTTTGGTTTCACCTATTCTGATTTTTCCGAACTACCCAAAAATTCCTGGCCTGAATCTCTTGAAGTCTCTTTTGATGATGTTAAGAAAACCCTTTCCAATTTCACCTCTGTTCCTGCTCAAATTGGTCCGTCCAACATCTCTTTTGAGGCTCGTGTGTTGGCTCATCTGGTTGAGACTACTATTGTCTCTCGTACTGGGTCCTACTCTACTATCTCCCAACGTGATGCCATCTTTGCTTTTTGCCTTCTCTCCAAGAAGAAAATCAATTTGTCCTCCATAGTCATCAACTACATGATTGAGTGTGCTTCCAATCCTTCTAGCCTTCCATATGGCATGCTCATCTCCCGCATACTTGAAGTCCACAAAATTTATTTAGTCGACTATCCCATTACTCTCGTTAAGAAGTGTTACAACTCTTGGGCATTTGGTAGCATGGGGTATGTCTTGAGCAATGAATCTTGGGTGCTAAAGGACGTCTATGATGCATCTCAACCTGGTCCTTCCAACAAAGTAAAAAAATCAGATCCTTCTATCGTCTCTGCTGAATGTTATGCAGAACTTCTCTCCTAACTTTCCTCTATGGATGAGAAAATTGAGTCCATCAAAGACTTAATGGCATCCATATTGTTTCAAATAGAGAAGATTCATGATACGACTAAGGAAACGGGTGATGATGTCTCTAAGCTGCAGGTTAAACTGGATGTTGTGATAAAGGAAGCGGTTAAACTGTCCGCAAAGCTTCAAGCCAAAGGTTAGCGCCATGCCTGAACGTCTTACTACTCTGTTGACTGAAATGAAGGATGCTATTGTGAATACCTTGGCTTATTTCTTCGTCGTCCAAATTCCGACGCCAAGACTAGTTCCTTTTCATTTGGTTGTTTTTGGTCTGTTTAAACAATATTTTCGTGGGACTTAAGTTTAGTTGCGTTTGTGTTGCACTTTGGTTTAATCTTTTTATGCTGCTTGGTTCAGCATCTTACAAATGTTATAAGTCTATATATATATTTGTTGTTTCTCTGTCTTTCTTTTTGAGTGATGCCAAAGGGGGAGAACTAGATAGTCAAATGTTCAGGGGGAGCCTACAAGGACAAGTCAACTAATCAGGGGGAGCCTCCACCCATTCAGAGGGAGCATCCGTCACAGGGAAATTGACTACATCTCATTTAAAATTGTCATCCTCAAAAAGGGGAGATTGTTAGGGTCAAGTTTTTATGATGACAATTTTACTGTGTGTATAATAATTGAATCGCACAAGGAATACAAGAGCCCACAAAACAGCCCCAACGAGATGGGTTTTACTCAAGTGAAGACTTCCCAGCCCTACAATTGGATACTACTATCATGGTGGCTAAGGGCAGTACTTCCCAGCAGTACTAAATCGTTTCAAGGAAGGAAAGGATATCTGCAACATTAAAGAAGGAATATCCCACGGAGTGTAACAATCTTGATCTAGCAAAGACTAAATCGTTTCAAGGAAGGAAAGGATATCTGCAACATTAAAGAAGGAATATCCCATGAAGTGCAATAATCTTGATGATTAATAATGCGGCCTCAACGCACAAGGAAAGTAGCAAATAGCCTTATTCTTGGAAATAGGATCATTAATTCCTTTTTCCAAGGATCAAATCCCTTGGGTTGATCTCTCTGCGTGAAGAGCCTAAACAGCTATAAAAGGGCTGCTTCACAAACACAAGAAATATGCTTAGTCTCATTCTCTCGCATTTCCGCTTTTACTTTTCGAACATTGTATGTCGAGTGATTTATAGTAAGAAAAAATAAAGGAGAGTTATAATATAGCTTGTGAGGCTTTGTATAAAAAAGATTAAGAGTGATTTGAGTGTAGACGTAGGAGCTCCATTCAAACCTCCATTGTACTAAACCTTAACGAAAAGCTGCAGAGACCACCCTTGCAACCCAAGGGGACTAGAATAGGATTCACATTGAATCTGAACCAGTATAAAATACTTTTTGTCATTTATCTTCTGCATTTTACTTTAGCATTCTCTGTGCAAACAGTCGACTATTGATTTAACCTAGTCGACTAACAGAACGAAAAATTTACAATTCACCCCACTCTTGCACTTTCATTGCTGAATCAATTCTGGACCTATCAGTTGTGTCTCCCCGACTTCAAACCATCCAATTGGCTACCTGCATCTCCTTCCATACAAAGCTTCATATGGAGCCATCTGGATACTGGAGTGATAACTATTATTATAGGCAAATTTGATAAGTGAAAAATGTTCATCCCAATTTCATTCGAAGTCTAATATACATGCCCGCAATATGTCTTCTAAGGTCTGAATAGTGTGTTCGGCTTGCCCATCAGTTTGTGGATGAAATGCTGTGCTGAGTCTCACTTGAGTTCCCAAACCTTCTTAGAAAGACTTCTAGAATTTAGCAAGAAATTGTACTCTTATCCGTGATAATAGATACGGGACACCATGAAGTCGCACTATCTCCTTAAGATATAACCTTTCGTAATCTTCTGCTGAATATGTGATTTTGACTGGAAAAAACTGAGCTGATTTCATGCGTCTGTCAACAACCACCCATATGGAGTCATACTTTCACCGGGAATGAGGCAAACCTACAATGAAATCCATGTTGATCACTTCCCATTTCCAGGTTGGAATTTTCATGGCTTGTAATAATCGCCCTGGCTTTTAATGCTCAATTTTCACTTGTTGGCAATTTGGACACTGAGCCACCAATTTTGCCATGTCCTTCATTATTCCATCCCACCAATATATTGACTTAAGATCATGGTACATCTTTGTCGCTCCTGAGTGAATAGAATAACGGGAGTAATGAGCTTCTTCTAAAATCTGACGACTTAGTCGAGCCACATCTGGCACACACAGCCTGCCTCGATACCTAAGAGCTCCATCTGCAGAAACCTCAAATGGTGACTTCTCTTTCTCAGGAAATGTATCTCTGTAGTGACTCAATTGGGGATCTTTATATTGGCGCTTTCTCACCTCCATATCTAAGGATGAAAGCTTGGGTTATGAACAACAACTCCTGCATTGCCTGAATTAATTAAACGAACTCCCAGGCTAGCTAGCTGATGGAGCTCACAGACTAATTCTTTCTTCTCCTCCTAAACTTCACATAGGCTGCCCATAGACTTACAGCTAAGAGCATCAGCCACCACATTTGCTTTTCTCGGATTGTATAGTATATTCACATCATAATCTTTCAATAACTCTAACCATCGCCACTGCCGAAGATTCAACTCCTTCTGTTTGAAGATATACTGGAGACTCTTATGATCTGTATAAATATCAACATGTACACCATACAAGTAATGCCTCTATATCTTCAGTGCATGAATAATTGCTGCTAATTCAAGATCATGGGTCGGGTAATTCTTCTCATGTTTTTGCAGTTGCCTGGAAGCATAGGCTATAACCTTCTTATGCTGCATTAATACACACCCTAACCCAACACCGGAGGCATCACAATAAACGACATAGCCTTCTGACCCTTCTGGAAGTGTCAAGACTGGGGCCGAAGTCAATCTATCTTTCAATTCCTGGAAACTACACTCACAGGCATCAGTCCATTGAAATTTTACTGATTTCTGAGTTAACTTCGTCAAGGGTGCTGAAATAGAAGAAAAACCTTCCACAAATCTTCTATAGTAACCTACCAATCCCAGAAAACTACGGACTTCTGTAGGCATTGTAGGCCTTGGCCAAGTCCTCACGGCCTCTATCTTTTGAGTATCCACGCGAATACCATCAGCTGAGATAATATGGCCCAAAAAAGTCACAGAATTCAGCCAAAACTCACATTTTGAAAACTTAGCATACAATTCACGAGTCCGAAGAATTCCAAGGACAAGATTTAGATGATCCGCATGTCTCCGTTCCGACCGAGAATATATACTATTATCGTCGATAAACACGATCACAAATAGATCTAGAAAAGGCCGAATACATTATTCATCAAATTCATAAACACCGTTTGAGCGTTAGTCAACCCAAATGACATCACCCGAAATTCATAATGACCATATCTAGTTCTAAAAGCCATTTTCGGAATGTCTTCCTCCTTGACTCTTACTTGGTGATACCCCGATCTCAAATCACTCTTTGAAAACCATTTGGCACCTTGCGACTGATCAAACAAATCGTCGATTCTCATAAGTGGATATTTATTCCTGATTGTCACCTTATTCAACTGTCTATAATCAATGCACTTTCGTAGGGAGCTGTCTTTATTTATTACAAACAAGATAGGTGCTCCCCATGGTGACGAGCTAGGCCTAATAAATTCCTTCTCGAGCAAATCTTTCAGTTGTGCCTTTAGCTCTTTCAATTCTGCAGGAGCCATTCTGTAAGGAGGTATAGATATAGGCTCGGTGTCCGGCAGCACATCAATGGTAAAATCAATTTCCCGTTCCGGTGGAAGACCTGGAAGTTCATCTGGAAATACATCCGAAAACTCATTTACTACCGGGACAGATTGAAAAGTCGGCGGCTGTGCTTCGATGTCATGAACTCGGACTAGATGATAAATATAGCCTTTAGCGATCATCTTCCTTGCCTTAAGGTAGGAAATAAGTCTACCTCTTGGGGATGCTGTGTTACCCTTCTATTCAAGCATTGGTTCTCTCAGAAATTGAAACCGCACTACTTTCATTCTACAATCCGCATTAGCATAACAAGAAGCCAACCAATCCATGCCCATAATCATATCAAATCCAAAGATTTCTAGTTCAATCAAATCAGCTGTAGTCTGGCGATCACATACTAAAACCATACGATTTTTATATATACTTGCCTAGTTATTGATCACCTCACTAATAGGTGGATACCTCGAAAGGCTTTATTAGCTCGGGTTTTACCCCCGATACGATCAGCAAATATAAGGAGTGATATAAGACAACGTAGAACCTAGATCAATCAATGCAAAAACATCACGGAGAGAATATGGATAGTATACCCGTAACCACATCAAGAGGACTCAAGATCCTTTCGTTCGGCTAAAGCATAACATACGGGGCCGGGGCCACCCGAATCGGATGCTACCCCTCTCGCCCCTACCACGACCCGCCGAAGTCCGGAGAGTACCCACGGGGCGCGCGGATACGAGGAAGAACCGCCCATCGATCCCCGTGGGATGGGCCCCAACTCTCTACCACCTATCGATAGACAATCACGCATCATATGCCCAACCTCGACCACGGCATAACAAGCATCCGAACCTCTGGCAACACCGACCTCGAATGAAATCTACCGCACCGGCCGCATCGTGGCAACATGGTCTCCTCTCGACTATAATCACCTCCAAACTGGGAGTTCGAAACTCGAGCTCCTCAACCTTGTCCCGAATAAATGGGGTGGTCAAATCTCCCGCCCGCAAACCAAGGAGGTGCACTAGTCGCATCGGCCTAAATATCCGGAATACTATTATCGCCGACCCCCCTATACCACTACTACCGCGCATCCGGCCCCTCTTGCTCGACTTCATCAATATCGCGCTCACCCTTTGCGTCGTTGCTAAATTCTAGGCGTTGGCCTAAATACGGGAGATATCCATCCTCTCCTGTAGTGAAGTTGTCAAGCAGTCTTTCATCAAATGTGGCCCTAAGCCACTCACAAAATGATGTACTCGGTCTCCTATATCAGCCACCATGGTTGGAGCATACCGGGCCAATGAATTGAAACGAAGACTATATTTCCTAGCACTCATATTCCCTTGCTTTAGATTCAAAAACTTAACAGCTCGAGCCCGACGAACCTCCGATAGTAAATAATGGCGAATAAAAGCATCTACAAACTCCTGCCATACTGGGGGAGGTGCATGTTCCTTCCTAGAAGATATCCTATTATTATACCATAGAACGACGACATCCGATGCATAGGACACTAACTCCATCGACTCGGTATAGAAGCATGTATAATCCTCGGCGTCCTCAGCATCTCATATAAACCTCCCTTCATCCTAGCTTTAGACCCAAAAATTTGGGCGGGTTCAAACTCATAATATCAAGGGCTCTGGCACTAGTGGATCAATCACCCAGACCCGCGCCGAGCCTCCGATAGTATGTCAACAACTTGAGGCACGGAACAGCGAGGCCCTTCATGCTCCTCCGAAATAGGGGCGGGTGTGACAGGCGAGACGGAGCCTCATTGTTCCTTTCTATATTTGCTAGAAACCCGATATCCTATTATTTGCTTTTTCTTTTTACCGGCATCGCTGAAACCATAACGCACAATTAGGAGAAAAAAAAGAAATCTTATAACATAGCTCTACCGCACGATCTATGAAGAAGAAAGACGGTCATCATTCCTAAATGCCCCAAAGCCTCTTGTTTATAAGTGTAGCCGACCCACATAAACAAGACTATCGGACACGCTCGTAGACACATAACTACTTAATACCACTTTTGTCACGACCCAACTAGTGGGCCATGATGGGTACCCAGAGCTGACTACCGAGCACCACTCCTCATGCTATCCATCATCCTGGACTTAGGTATACATCATTCTCAACATAAGATTTATCGTAAAACGGTCGTCAATACGTCCCAAAATATGAATAGACATAAGCCCTCGAGGATAGAAAATGATGTACAGAATATGCAATGAAGATGATCACATAGCATATACAATCCACACATAAGTATCTACGAGCCTAACCGGAATACTAGAATCATCTCGGAAAGACCCGCCCATGCCCCAACATGTACACAAAAGAATATACCAAGAAATGGCGACTCCGAAGTAGTGGAGTGCTCTTGCAAATTCACTGTACAACCTCCTAAGTGTCTGCACTGTCTCCCTGTCTACCTGTAGGCATAAACACAGCGTCCATAATGAAAGGATGTCAGTACGAATAATGTATAGAGTACATAAGGCATGTACAATAGCATAATAAAGACATAAAGAAACATAAAGCGAGGAGCAAACCTGTAACTGGTTGCCTCCTAAGGCGGAGTCATGCATGCTAACTTTTATAATAAAAACAATATCATATCATACATATATAAGTTGCCCGACCATATAGGTACGGTGTGATCATCATTAGCCCGCATCCAGGCCTCCCGCGTCCAGGGTGTAACCTGCCCACTGCAGCGGTGTGTCTGCCCGTCCGCCTATAGGGCGGCGCAGTGTTATACTGCCTGGCCATCTAGGCACGATGTGATCATATATAAAAATAACATAAGCATGCCTGAGAGCCCAAGTAAAAGCTACAACTCTATCGGAGTGACGTAAGGTCGGTAACCTGCAATTATGTTATGGAATAGCCATGATCGTCATGTCTCACCCTGAAGGAACTAGTAACATGAGGTGAGACTAGCAACAAGAAGCAACATCAATGAAATCATAAGATAAGAATATCGAGCTCATCATAGCATCATTATCATGGAACATATCTCATCTCTATCTCATAAGAAGCCGTTAAGAACCTTTAACCTTCATCTTTTAGGATGTAAGAAGATCATGGGAATATAGAAAGGGAATCACAAAATAAGAGTCATGCTTTTGAAAGAAAGGGACTAGCCTTGCATACCTTTACGTCTCTCTAACTTTGCCGACTAAACGTTTCCCTCCAAGTTCACGATTCTACATTCAAGATAATTCATACTAAGATTAGATAATTGGAAACATATTTGAAGCTAAGCTAAAGTGACTAAGGGCTAACGAAAATTGTGCAAAGACTTCCTTTGTTTCTACAATTTTCTCCATATAATATAACAACTCCCAAACATCAATAACAACATTCATAATATCATAATCAATAAAATTTGTTAAGCTAGACATTATTCAATTCTCAAAATTCCCTCTCAAAGTCATCCATAACCATAGTTACCACCCAACATCGTATTCATTCACATGTAATGCTTCCTTAACATCATTAATATCATTCATAACAAGATTATACCCATGACTTGTCAAGAACTATCATTTAAGTCAAGTAACTATTCAAAAATACCATTATTTTCACATTTGAGCTCCATATTCTACTTTCCTCCTCAATCCAAGCCTTTTAACCACTCAATATTCTTAATAACATGAAATGAGCGTAAAACTCACCCAGCCTAATCTAGGCGGTCCTCAGGCAGGGAGAGACGGACAGCAGCCCGGCAGGGGCGGGGCTCAGACTGGTAATGGTAATCGCGGTGGTACACAGGCGACAGGGAGGCGCGGTCATTTGTACGCCTTCCCAGGTAGACCCGAGGCTGAGGCCTCCGATGCAGTTATCACAGGTACTATCTCCATTTATGACCGTATGGCTTCTGTTTTGTTTGATCCGGGTTCTACTTTTTCCTATGTATCAACCTATTTTGCTGTGGGTTTGGATATGATGTGTAATACTCTTGATACCCCGATTTTTGTGTCTACTCCTATTGGGGATTTTGTGGTAGTGGATAGCGTCTACCCTTCGCGTGCAATTTCTTTTATGGGGTATAGTACTTGGGCAGATTTGATGATCTTACATATGGTAGACTTCGATGTTATTTTGGGTATGAGTTGGTTGTCCCCGCATTATGCTATACTTGATTGTCATTCTAAGACTGTTACATTAGCCATGCCCAGGGTACCCAGACTCGAGTGGATAGGTAACCTTAGTCCCCTCCCTAAGAAAGTAATATCCTTTGTTCGTGCTAGGAAGCTAGTAGAGAAGGTTTGTTTAGCTTATCTAGCACATATCCGTGATACCAATGCAGATACTCCATCCCTTTATTCGATTCCCGTGGTACGCGAGTTTACAGATGTGTTCCCCGCGGACTTGCCTGATATGCCACCGAATCGTGATATTGACTTCAGAATTGACTTAGACCCAAGGACTCGTCCTATCTCCATCCCACCTTATAGGATGGTACCAGCAGAACTCAGGGAACTGAAAGAGCATTTAAAAGATCTTCTGAGTAAGGGGTTTATTCGCCCGAGAGCCTCTCCGTGGGGTGCTCCTGTGTTGTTTGTTAAGAAGAAGGATAGGTCAATGCGTATATGTATTGATGACCATCAGCTGACTAAGGTAACTGTTCGAAACAAGTATCCCTTTCTCCGTATTGATGACTTGTTTGATCAGTTACAGGGAGCTTCGGTGTTCTCCAAAATGGATTTAAGGTCGAGGTACCATCAGTTGAATATTCAGGCAGAGGATGTTCCTAAAACTCCTTTTCGGACCGGGTATGGGCACTATGAGTTCTTGGTTATGTCATTCGGGCTTACAAACTGTCACGACCCAACTAGTACGCCATGATAGATACCCGGAGCTGACTACCGAGCACCACTTATCATGCTATCTATCATACTCAACTTGGACATACATCAATCTCAACACAAGACTCATCATGAAACAATCTCCAACTATCTCCCAAAACATGTACGTGTGCATAAGCCCACGAGGCTACAAAATGATGAACTAATATACAATGAAGAGGTCACACGAAAGCCATTTACCCACACATAGGTATCTAGGAGCCTCTAGTCAGAGTACTTAAATCATAAGGATCGGACAGACCTTTCGCCATGCCCCAATATGTACACAAAAGAATATACTAATAAAATGCACCTCCGGAGCAGTGGGTTCTCCTATGATCTGGCCGAGTAAGCCACATCCGCACCGTCACACCCCAACCTTGGCGTGATCGCACTCGCACCCTACGGAACCGAGCGAACCAAACCGTAACTCACGTTTTCGTATCTCGAAAGGCAACATAGGACCAAGGTACTATAAACCATAGAGACAAGCTCAAAAGATAACATACTTAGTCTCAACCAAACTCTCGAGTGCATGTGCTGGTAAGGCTATCCATAATAATGATACAGCATAGTATAAGTCGAGATAATTATAAGATATCTAACTTTTCATATCTATCTATGAGCCTCTACAAGAGTACATGACATAAAATGGATGGAATAAGGCCTCGCCATACCCATGTAAATGTATGCAGCCCATGTCGACTACGTTGCAGCAACTCCGGCTGGGGCGGAGTGCCACGACTCGCCCGCCGAACCGGTATCCTTATCGGAAGATCCGTCAAGCCGTACCTAAGACTACAAGCGGGCATGAAACGCAATGCCCAACAAAGAACGCCGCACGATCAATGTACTGAGTATGCAAGGTGGAAAGTGCAACAAAATAGCAATATACTAAAGATGAGAAGAATAAGAATAAACCTGGCATTTCCGAACTACCGATGGAAATCTAGCATATGTATACCTACCTCTTCATCTTCTTGTGATCTTTACTAGGTCTGTATACCCTACCACAGTCCCGGTTACCTTATCATCAAACGTTATCCGAACATACGTTGCGCGTGCAACCCGATCCATATATGATACACGTCTCTCTATACTCTCGCATGCTTAACCATATCTATGTACAAGATCGTTTTATCTTACTAATCATCCTATCCTAAATGCCTAATCGATCGCTGGTAATCGTCCGACCGGTCACAAATTGGGGTATTAATCGCCGTCCGATTATCGCCCAAGGTAGTGTTATATACACCTAAAATTTTCCGTTGATGCACAAGTGATAGGAATTAGAGTACGGAGTACGCAATGTTTCCATAAGTAAAAACTAGCATTTGATGATTCTAAATAAGATTTGAAAGACATTCGAGTCAAGGAAAGAAAGTTGTTAAGAAAGCGGGTTATAAGTTGAGTGAGTTGGCAAACCAATAGGTATTGAACTAATGATGTCTTTAAGGATGTTTTGGAGAAGAGTTATAATGTCCCTTAGATTGCTAATGAAGTGATAAACAAGTGTTAAGAAGTTCCATAAGGATTGGAGATCAAACGAAGCGACGGAACAACTTCGGTGACGCAAAGTTCCACGACCACTTCCACGCCCATATAATATTCCACGACCGTGGATGGGTCCGTGGAACCGCCAACAGAGAGGGAAGCGACTGGTCATGAACCACGACCTCGCCACGGTACATCATGTTCCATTTTACCGTGGAAATCCCTCCGTGAACTCCCCGAATTAGACTGAACTTGGTTCAATTATATAATGATGTTCCCACTTCTTTTATCTCATTTTCCACACGTCTTCCACCTCTCACACCCTCTAGAATCTTCCACACATTTCATCCACAAGAAAACCAAGGAAAAACAAGGATCAACAACAAGAATTTAGGTGAATCAAGTGAAGGAAACCTCATTGAAGTCATCTAAACCAAGAAATCCAAGAAAGGGTGAAATAGGTTTTGGAGAAAAAGGTGTATTATCATCCAAGGCTTGTTCTTCCATCATCTAAGGTATGTTTTATGGTATTTTCATGATGTTAGAAGTATTTTAAAGTTGATACACTTGGATTACAAAAGAATATATGAAATGGGTCATAAATGTGACAATAGTGTTGCTTATGAATAGTAAGTTTGAATTAGTTGTGAATATTGATATGTCGAGATTATGAATACGTTATAAATGATATTTAGAACATGGAATAGGTGTTATATGTGAAGGAACACGAAAGTGAGTTTTGGTCATGAATATGGAGGATTGAGAATGAAATTTCTCAAGGTGGGTAAAACGAATGGATTATGCTTATCGTTATGGTATTGTGATCGTTGGTATGAACGTTGAGGGTTGATATGGAATATGGCGGAAAGTAGTATAAACAAAGGAAACGCTGCCCAATTTTCTACAAATTTTTTAATAAGTACGCTCTCATGATTGTTTAACTAATGTTGATGCGAATCCTCTTGAAGGTAAAGACGCGAGCATTTAAAGAAGAACGAGCAAGCAATCGAATAGTTAAACGACAAAGGTATGTAAGGTTCAACCTTTCTTTCTAAGGCATGACTCTATGGTATGCATCCTCCTATCTTTCTATACCTTCTCCACATATATGTATGTATTGGAAACGATGAGTCTACGGCAAAAAGGAGCCCGTATGAGATGAAGTAAGAAGTAGGTTATGAGTATGATGATGAGCCAAGTCTAGAGATCCTAAAGTTACGATACAAGATTGCTATAAAGCTAATGACCTTCATATGACTCCTTGCTATTAATCCTTGTTGATAAACCTACCTTATGATGATTAGTCTCTTTCCTTTCAAGGCATGACTTTCCTCCGTCTCCACCAATCTCCTAAACTCCGAAGAACTAAGAGTCTATGTTATAAATAGCTATACGAGAGAGAAAGATGAGAGATATACATTATGAGCACGATGGTAATGACGATGAGCATATGACTATAGGGAGCTATACATGTATAAGATAAGAAAGAGAGATAAGGCTCGGGTACGATAATTGACGATGAGAAGTGAAATCTAAAGAGTTCCAGAGTGAAAAATGACGCCACGAAGTCAGAGATCCTAAGTATGGTTCTAGTAGTGATCCTTCTTATATACACCCGCCCTAGCATATTAGTCCCTTCGAGGCGAGGCGTGATGATTCGAGTACTCCATAATGTAATCGGGTTCCACGACCTTACATCGCCTCGACCATAGATGCCTATGATCCCCACTATATGCTGTGATGATCTATGTACATATACATGTATGTAATGCTACTAATTTATGATAGGGCCATGATATACTTATAAGACCGTTAATAATCGTAAGTCTATAAATTGTATGATGATGAGTATATGGTATGTATGTATATATGCATTGATGACGTTAAACTAAGATAGAGTCACGATATGTCCATGAATTGAATGTTAATGATGACAAGTGTATGAAATGCATGGTATGTGTGATAATGTGATTCCACCGCGCCTAATTGGCCGGACATGTCACCGCTGGCGGGTCGTTATGATTCCACCGCACCGAGAAAAGGGCGGACATGTCACCACTCGAAATGGCTGCGTGCGACCACACCGTAGCGGAAAAGGGCGGACATGTCACCACTGGTGGGCTATATACGATGGGTACCCGGACGTGAACTAATGATGATGATGTGTGTATGGTATGATAATGTATGTATGCTATGACGATGTGTGCATGATATGACAATGTATGTATGATGTAATAATGTATGTACGATATGATGAATTAGGTAGGATAATACGGGGTATATGCCACAATAGCCTATGTGATATGCTATGTATAAACTATGTAATGAATGTATCCAGATGAAGGTTATGTCCTCGTCCTGTGTCATTATGACTTCTCTATTATATTTATTTCATTCATGCCTTACATACTCAGTACAATATTCGTACTGACGTCCTTTTCTTTGGACGCTGTGTTCATGCCTGCATTGCAGATGTGGAGACGGTACAGATCCATAGGGGCTATCAGCAGAGTTGCAGAAGCTCTCCTTTATTCCGGAGGTGCTATTTTTGAGACGTTATTTTGTGTATATATATTTTGGGCATGACGGGGTCCTGTCCCGTCCATACGTTCAGTGTTCTAGTAGAGGCTCGTAAATGCGTATGTGTGGGTAGTATGGTCCCATAGTCGTCATGTATATGCAAGCATATGTATATTATTATTTTGATAGCCTAAAGGGCCTATGTTTATACAAGCAAATATATTCTACATGAAAAATCATTTTCTATGATTATAAATGATAAGAAATATGAATAAAGGCAGGATAAGCAATAGAACGGGTGGTGCTAGGTGGTCAGCCTCGGGTACCAGTCGGGTCGTGACAAAGTGGTATCAGAGCAGTTCAGTCCTAGGAAGTGTCTACGAGCCGTGTCTAGTAGAGTCTTGTTTATGGTGTGTTGCGCGCCACGCTAATAAAAAAGAGGCTACAGGGCATTTAGGAAAAATGACCATCTTTCTTCTTATAAGATCGTGCGGTAGATCCATGTTATAAGATTTTCCCCTCCTAATGGTGCGTTTATGATTCCAGAAAAGTCGATGACAGGAAAAGCTACTACAGCCCAGAAGGGCAAGGCAGCGATTGAAAAATGTCCGGAACAAGGGCCATCTACGAATGTGGGGGAGAGCGAACCCCAAAACAAGGCCCTATTGCGGATTCCGCGTACCCCGCCCACTTTAAAGGATCAGAGGGAAGCCTCAATTTTAGCTCCCGTACCCCCAGTCCCTTCTCCAGATACCTCGGGCCAAGAGATGAGACAGGCCATTTTTTTACTGACTCAGTTAGTAGCCGCCCAAGCTCGGCGGCAGGATGTGGACTACGATAACAGGGGTCGGAGGAAAAGAGCTAATTCTTCAAGGTTTGATCATGAGTTTAGGGGCACTCCGAGACAAGAATTCTCCAGGCACCCAGTTCGTTCGACAACTAGCGCTCCTCGCTTTCTTGAACCCAGGCGTGATGGATCTATTAATTCTAGGCTGCCCCAGAGTCTCAGAGTTTCTAATTCTCGGAATAGGGGCGATTCGAGCCAGATGAGGCCACCTGTGCTATGATGTAGTCAATGCAGAAAGTTACATTCGGGACCGTGCCGTCAGGGGACAGATGTCTGCTATGCCTGTGCCCGGCCAGGCCATGTTAGGCGCGATTGCCCATCGCTACGTGGTAAAGGTAAGGTCCGTTCTACGGGAGTGGTAGCTGGCTCTTCATCATCATTACTCCCACCTAAGCGGGGGCGGCAGAGAGTAGTAGGCGGTGATGAAAATCGAAGAGAAATGCCCAGTCTGAGTGGATCCCAGCATCATACTTATGCAGTAGCCGGGCGACGCACTCGAGTATCCCTCCGACGTTGACCCGTATATTTTATTAACCCTCTATGGTATACATGTACCGATTGATTCGGGTTACGCATTGTATATATTACTCCGGGTGTAACGAGAGAAATTTGAGCCAACCCAACAATCTGAGATGACAGTAACTACTAGTGACCTAGTGATAGCTAGAATCGTGATTTACAAGTGAGTTGATTGGAGGTGTGATAGCGGTAATAAGTTATGAATAGATATATAATGGACTCCTAGGCTGAGTGTGTAGGCACAACTTACGAGACAAGCCCCCTTTATTTATATCCTTTAATGGTAAGTAATCTTATGTTGCGGAGTTGCGTATTATGTGTGTCCCAATATGTGCCCTATTAAGGCACGGGACGCGTTTCTATTGAAATATGTACAGGTGCGGAATTGTGATGTTTACAAAAGAAATCTTACTAAAATTTTCCTTAGAAAAAAAAGGGGGGAGAGAAGAGAAAAGAAAGAGGAAGCTGCGGGAACCGTAGATAGAATTGTCGTGAGGAGAAGAGAAGGCCATCCAGATGAGTGATTGAGAACGGAGTGTACAAGGGCGATATGCTTTAAAGGACAAAGCGGTATTGAGTGATGGATAGGATCCCATGTGAGAGGAATAAAGGATTGATTATGAAAAGGGAGGTAATATGGTAAATTGAGGAAAAAAAAATTGAGTGCGAACATGGAAGGAAGAGGAAATATACGAAGTATGTGTGCTTAAAGAATAAGTTGTATTACGAGGAAAGGAAAAAGCATCTCCTACGAGCCTCCTCCACTAAGATAGAATGAGTAAAGTATATAAGAGAATAAGTTGGAGAGAGAAATGTGACTATGAAATGCGAGTTACCATACGATGATAAGGTGAGGAAGTAAGGCCTTTAGCAACGATGATGAAATACGACATGAGAATGATTGGGTTCGGAACCAATGTTGAGCATAACACAAGAGTAAACGAGTATGAGGCAATAAGAGGTGTTAGTGGTGCATGAGACTTAGACCCTTGAGAACAAAGAGAAACAAAAATGACGTGTTTTAGGGAAAATGCATTGCGGTTGCTATAAGCCGACTATCGGGAGGAGAGGAATGACGTGAAATGGCAGAAAGAGGGAAGGATGATGCTATAAGTGAATTTTGGGTGTTGAAGAAGGTAAGTGACAAAAGTGGTGTAACTAGATGTAATACTATTATGAGCATATCCATGGGGCGAAGGTTGTTAATTGGAGTGAATCTAGACATCGACTTATAATTGCCAGATGAACTAAGTGAAATAAATCCTTGTTCGGATTGCTACGTCGGGTGTGGTACTTGATTACGAAACTATAGGGAGAGTATGTTAAGACTCCACGCACGAATTATCGTAGTTATGAATCATGGGAAACGGCTACCGGCTAAAATGCGGATAGTAAAGGGGTATGTAAATACGAAATCAAAATGCAAGGCGAAGCAACGGATTGGAAAATGGTACGGGGAAAACCTTAAAAGGGGGAAGTAAGTAAAGAGAACCTAAGCATAGAGATTGAACGATAGACCTAAGATGTGACGACATAGGTGTAATGAACGACGATAGTAACGATGCCAAAGATGCCTACGACCTTATATGTGTATATGCCTAGGTGCAACACTGAACCCTCGTGGTCAGGTATGCTATGTAAATGCTATGTATATGAAATCAATATGAGCACGGGTATGCTAAGCAAATGTAACATATGTGGTGTGTATGTGATACGAATGCGAATACAAAAAGGTTAGGGATATAGAGATGCTAGGAAAATGAATATGTAGATGAATGCAGATATGAATGAAAACGCGGCTATGAGCATGAATATGAATACGAATATGGATGCATGTATATGTATGGGAGTAGGCACACGAATCACTCAAGATCGATTATGTAACTTGCTTGTATTTATGCTTTATCAATAAAACCAAGGGGGATAGATTTGCAAGCCAGGTAAGACTTAATGTCATTGCGAGCAAGAAAAAGGGTCGACGAGACTTGAATATTAGGTGAAAGATTGGGTATCCTTGAAAGTACCACCAATGAAAGGCATTGTGGGATGCGACCAGAAGGTGAAGTCCACATATCTGCATTTATTTCAGGAAGAAATACATGATGAAGCATCAAAATTATAAGGTATGTACACTCTTCCTTTATACATATGGGTCGTGTGTGGCCAATTTATATTGATATTATGTTATGGCCCTGTGAGGCAAGATATTATGGGTTGTTGTGACAGGATGGTAAGGCCATTTTATAGGGGAAACTACGCGAAATTTTCCTAGAATCTTCAACGACTTGACATTCGAGGACGAATGTTCCAAAAGGGGGGAAGAATGTTACACCTCGGAAAAATTTTCGTTGATGCACAGGGGATAGGCTAATGAGGAGTACGGAGTATGCAATGTTTCCATAAGTAAAAACTAGCATTTGATGATTCTAAATAAGATTTGAAAGACATTCGAGTCAAGGAAAGAAAGTTGTTAAGAAAAGCGGTTTATAAGTTGAGTGAGTTGGGCAAACCACGAGTATTGAACTAATGATGTCTTAAGGATATTTTGGAGAAAAGTTATAATGTCCCTTAGATTGCTAATGAAGTGATAAACAAGTGTTAAGAAGGTTCCATAAGGATTGGAGATCAAACGAAGCGACGGGAACAACTTCGGTGATGCAGCGAGTTCCACGACCACTTCCACGGCCCATATAATATTCCACGGACCGTGGATGGGTCCGTGGAACTGCCAGCAGAGAGGGCGGTATCGTTCGTGAACCACGACCAGTTTCATGGACAACATCATGTTCCACGGACCGTGGAACAGTCCGTGGAACTCCCGACGGACTGAACTTGGTTCAATTATATAATGATGTTCCCACTTCTTTTATCTCATTTTCCACACGTCTTCCACCTCTCACACCCTCTAGAATCTTCCACACATTTCATCCACAAGAAAAACCAAGGAAAAACAAGGATCAACAACAAGAATTTAGGTGAATCAAGTGAAGGAAACCTCATTGAAGTCATCTAAACCAAGAAATCCAAGAAAGGGTGAAATAGGGTTTTGGAGAAAAAGGTGTATTATCATCCAAGGCTTGTTCTTCCATCATCTAAGGTATGTTTTATGGTATTTTCATGATGTTAGAAGTATTTTAAAGTTGATACACTTGGATTACAAAAGAATATATGAAATGGGTCATAAATGTGACAATAGTGTTGCTTATGAATAGAAGTTTGGCTTGAGTTGTGAATATTGATATGTTGAGATTATGAATACGTTATAAATGATATTTAGAACATGGAATAGGTGTTATATGTGAAGGAACACGAAAGTGAGTTTTGGTCATGAATATGGAGGATTGAGAATGAAATTTCTCAAGGTGGGTAAAACGAATGGATTATGCTTATCGTTATGGTATTGTGATCGTTGGTATGAACGTTGAGGGTTGATATGGAATATGGCGGAAAGTAGTATAAACAAAGGAAACGCTGCCCAATTTTCTACAGCTTTAATAAGTACGCTCTCATGATTGTTTAACTAATGTTGATGCGAATCCTCTTGAAGGTAAAGACGCAAGCATTTAAAGAAGAACGAGCAAGCAATCGAATAGTTAAACGACAAAGGTATGTAAGGTTCAACCTTTCTTTCTAAGGCATGACTCTATGGTATGCATCCTCCTATCTTTCTATACCTTCTCCACATATATGTGTGTATTAGAAACGATGAGTCTACGGCAAAAGGAGCCCGTATGAGATGAAGTAAGAAGTAGGTTATGAGTATGATGATGAGCCAAGTCTAGAGATCCTAAAGTTACGATACAAGATTGCTATAAAGCTAATGACCTTCATATGACTCCTTGCTATTAATCCTTGTTGATAAACCTACCTTATGATGATTAGTCTCTTTCCTTTCAAGGCATGACTTTCCTCCGTCTCCACGAATCTCCTAAACTCCGAAGAACTAAGAGTCTATGTTATAAATAGCTATACGAGAGAAAGATGAGAGATATACATTATGAGCACGATGGTAATGACGATGAGCATATGACTATAGGGAGCTATACATGTATAAGATAAGAAAGAGAGATAAGGCTCGGGTACGATAATTGACGATGAGAAGTGAAATCTAAAGAGTTCCAGAGTGAAAAATGACGCCACGAAGTCAGAGATCCTAAGTATGGTTCTAGTAGTGATCCTTCTTATATACACCCGCCCTAGCATATTAGTCCCTTCGAGACGAGGCGTGATGATTTGAGTACTCCATAATGTAATCGGGGTTCCACGACCTTACATCGCCTCGACCCGGCTATAGATGCCTATGATCCCCACTATATGCTGTGATGATCTATGTACATATACATGTATGTAATGCTACTAATTTATGATAGGGCCATGATATACTTATAAGACCGTTAATAATCGTAAGTCTATAAATTGTATGATGATGTGTATATGGTATGTATATATGTATATATGCATTGATGACGTTAAACTAAGATAGAGTCACGATATGTCCATGAATTGAATGTTAATGATGACAAGTGTATGAAATGCATGGTATGTGTGATAATGTGATTCCACCGCGCCTAATTGGCCGGACATGTCACCGCTATAGCGGGCTGCTATGATTCCACCGCACCGAGAAAAGGGCGGACATGTCACCACCAGTGGGCTGCGTGCGACCACACCGTAGCGAGAAAAGGGCGGACATGTCACCACTGGTGGGCTGCATACGATGGGTACCCGGACGTGAACTAATGATGATGATGTGTGTATGGTATGATAATGTATGTATGCTATGACGATGTGTGCATGATATGACAATGTATGTATGATGTAATAATGTATGTACGATATGATGAATTAGGTAGGATAATACGGGGTATATGCCATAATAGCCTATGTGATATGCTATGTATAAACTATGTAATGAATGTATCCAGATGAAGGTTATGTCCTCATCCTATATCATTATGACTTCTCTATTATATTTATTTCATTCATGCCTTACATACTTAGTACAATATTCGTACTGACGTCCTTTTCTTTGGGACGTGTTCATGCCTGGTAGACAGGGAGACGGTACAGATCCATAGGGGCTATCAGCAGAGTTGCAGAAGCCCTCCTTTATTCCGGAGGTGCTATTTTTGAGACGTTATTTTGTGTATATATATTTTGGGCATGACGGGGTCCTGTCCCGGCCATACATTCAGTGTTCTAGTAGAGGCTTGTAGATGCATATGTGTGGGTAGTATGGTCCCATAGTCGTCATGTATATGCAAGCATATGTATATTATTATTTTGATAGCCTAAAGGGCCTATGTTTATACAAGCAAATATATTCTACATGAAAAATCATTTTCTATGATTATAAATAATAAGAAATATGAATAAAGGCAGGATAAGCAATAGAACGGGTGGTGCTCGGTGGTCAGCCTCGGGTACCAGTCGCGGCCCTAGTCGGGTCGTGACAGGTAGGGCGCAACCACCCGACTAATCAGTGCAGAATCGCCCGACTGGCCGATCAAGTGGTAAATATATACATACGCAACCGGTCATAGACCGGTGGTAATTATAATCAACATCATAACTAAACTTCTACAAGTAATCTCTATGCACTTCCCGTGGTCATCACTTAACCCGTAGGGTCTACATAATCACATAAGACTTATAAGCACAGCTCAGGCCATTAGTACTTCTTCCCGCTTAACAAAACATTAACTAAGTCCTAAGATACAACATAAACCTCTCTTCGAACACTAAATACCTCATTAGGGATCCTCTACAAAGCACTCTATTCATGTCCTATAAAACATCCCTTAAGAACCTGTTCCTAAACTCATTGGATTATTATTATGGAACCGTCATCATGAACACGTCTCACCTTGAAGGAACAAAGTCATAAAATGAGATCAACATCAATGAATAACAAAAATGGCCATGAAACAAGCTCAAGGATATCACAAGAACATCGGGAACTGTAAGCTTTGGTACTTTCAGAAGAAGTTTATTGAAGATGTCACATATAGGTTCACAACAAAGGAATCATGCCTTAAGAAAGAAAGGTTTAGCCTTAACATACCTTTCGGTCTTCTTAGTCACCCAACGTTTATTCTCCCAAGCTCGTATGTCTACATATAAATCATTTATACTATCATTAGACTCGTTGCCACACACTTGTCTCAAGCATTTAAATGAAACCCCTTTTTGAATCTGCCGAAATTCGGGCAGCATCTCCCCTGCTTATATGCCTAGCCCAAAATCGTAATTCAGCAACAACCAACAACAACAACAATGCCAACATCAATAACATCATTTTCAACACCAATATGTACCATAAAACAGCCCACATGCTCATAACTAACCAACTTACTACACAATTATTTAACGACTTTCTCTCCGTAAATAAGCCTTCAATAATACCAAAAGAGAAAGATTCATACTTTTTTCTTGTTAAGACAGCAATATCCTCAATATACACGCTAAGATACACTGCAAAACAATACTAGAATAACAACCATGCATTACTGGGACATAAACCACTACTCCGCGACTTAAAAATTGCTCACTTTTTGTCTCTCTCTCTCTTCAATTTCTGGAATTTTCCAGGAAAATCTGATGAAAAAAGGGGGTTATTACCTTTTATATAGGGGTCAAATTTAGGTCGGGTTCACTGTAGCTTTTTTACTGTAGCAAATTTTATGACCGTAGCAAAGATCTTTGTAGCACGCGTTTCTGCTCTGTCAGCTGAACTTGTAATGTCCATAATTCTCTACTACGATGTCCTATCGATGAGCGGTTTGTTGCGTCAAAAACTAGACTCGACGAGCTTCCTTTTAGGCTTTTGTTTCACTTCAAAACACTTCATATGCTAAGAGATATTCATCCCTTAAGTTGGACCAAAATTTTCACACAAAACATTATCCATCCTTTCTCCAAAGTCGTACTACTCCATTTCTTCCACTCATTTCCTTATAAAACCTTCTGGTATACCTTATATACATCCTTCACTCATTAAATATACTTAATACTGCTTGCTCCTTATATTCCAAAGTGGTTTTACTTAACCATAACTCAACGTACTTATGTTTCAAATTTACTAAGTGCTTCTCTGAAAGTACAGGGTGTAACATTCTCCCCCCCCCTTTAAAAATATTCGTCCTCGAATGTTAAACTCTCAGGGATCTTATGAAAATTTCGATAGAGGTTTCTCTGTAACTGCAATACTTTCAACCTGTCTTGCGGTAAACTAATAGCATAATGCCACACAGGGCTACAACAATCAGTAATAACAACAGCCCCAATAATAGTAACTGGCAATATATATGTATACCTGAAGGCCATGGCGTCTCTATCTGAACCTCATTTGGTAATAGAAACAAATGTGGCTATATGAACCTCATATCTCTGTATATTATCCTTGCCAATATACTCTATACAATAAGGAAGCCCTCGTCAATATCTAGCTCATTGAGTGACGTGCATCGCTCTTTTACCTTTTCTAACCAATCATATCCCTTCTGAAGGAGTCATCATCAACCTATAAAATAACAGAAGTCGGGATTGAGGATTTACACCCTATGACTCAGCTCTATAGCACGATTTAAGAGACAAAGAAGGGTAACCATCCTGAATGCCCTGCAGCCTCCTGTTTATAAGTGTGGTGCGCTTCACACCCATAAACAAGACTCTACTGGACACGGCTCGTAGACTAACCCTAGGACGAACTGCTCTGCTACCAATTAGTCACGCTTTACCAAGATTGGGGTGTGACATGCACCCTCTCTCTATCTACCTATGGGCATGAACACAGCGTCCATGAAAGAAAAAAGACATCAGTACGAACAATGTACTGAGTATGTAAGGCATGTATATCAACATAATAAAGAAGAAAGAGAACATGAGATGAAGAGATAACTTGTATCTGAATGCCTCTTAAGGCAGAATTATGCACGCTAACAAGAAACATCATATCATACATATATATATATATATAAACTTCCTCACCATATAGGTGCGGTGTGATCATCATTAGCCCTCGTCCGGGGTAAACATCTCAAGCCTCCCACTAGTGGTGTCTACCTATGTCATATAGATATGGTGCAATCATCATCATAGTTGCCCACTACGCCTGTCGTAGTGGTGACTGCTCGACCATATCAGCGTGGTGTAATCATACGTATACATAACATAATGCATGCATGAGAGCTCAAGGAAAGCTATAACTCTATCGGAGTGACGTAAGGTCGGTAACATTCGATTGGAATCGTCATTATCATCGTGTCTCACCTTGAAGGAACTCGTAATATGAGGTGAGAGTAACAACAATGAACAATCATCAAGGAAAACATAGAATAAGATCATAAACCTTATAAAAGCATCAATTCATAACTTTGGAATCTTTAGAATTAGAACCATCAACCTCATCATTATCATAAAACACATCTCATCTCTATCTCATAAGAAGCTCTTAAGAACCTTTAACCTTCATTTTTTAGGATGTAAGAAGATCATGGGAATATAGGAAAGAAATCACAGTATAGGAGTCATGCCTTTGAAAGAAGGGGACTAGCCTTACATACCTTTACGTCTCCTTAACGACTAAGCGTTCTCCCTCCAAGCTCACAACTCTACATTCAAGAGAATTCGTACCAAGGTTAGATCATTAGAAACACGCTTAAGTCTAATCTAAAGCGACTAAAAGGCTAACGAAAATTGGGCAGCATTTCCTTTGTTTCGACAACTTTCTCTATATAATAAACAACTCCCAAATAGCAATATCAACACCCATAATATCATGATCAATAAACCTCTTTACGTCAAACATTATTCAATCCTCACAATTCTCTTTCGAATCATCCACGTAATACCATGACTACCATACAACAACATATTCGTTTTTCACATAATGTGTCACGACCCAGCCCCGTAGGCCGTGACTAGCGCCCGACCTGGGCACCCGTACGTACCAAAAGCCCAAAAATAGTAACTCATATATGTAGAAAAATTTGGGCAGAGTTTCCTCTGTTTTTCTTACTAACCAAAATTAACCTGCACGCAGAAAATACCAACATATTCATATACACATATATAGGCGAGCCGGCAAGGCTGCCGTGGCGGGGGAAACGCCCAGAACATATCACATATACATATACTGTACAGACATAGCCATAACCCACATACATGCCTACAGGCCTCTAACATACAGAACAGAATCAGAAGACGGGACAGGGCCCCGCCGTACCCAATTGACCATATGTACAAAGCAGACGAAACAACAAAAGATATATACCAAAAATATCAGCTCCGGATCAAAAGGAGCACTCTCCGACAGCAGAGCAGGTACCCTAAGCTGGAGGCGTGTCTCGAGGTGCGTCTGTACCTGCGGGCATGTAGCGCAGCCCCCGAAGAACCGGGGGTCAGTACGGAAAGTGTACCGAGTATGCAAAGCGGAAAAGTAACAAGTATAATCATAACCAAGGACAGGAGTACAGAAATATAACAAACGGAGCTATGGTTAGAATCTGAAGTATAAAAGGTAATACCTTGTCCGAGACCTCGAAAACATAGTGCCAAAGGATAAGTAATGCATATCGATCATGTAATATCATATGAACATATGTCGTGTCCCTACCTCTGATAAGGGACTCGGTAGGTGAAATCATGCATAACAAAATCATATTTTATATATACAGACAACGTGTCCCGGCCCTTTATTAAGGGACTCGGTAATATGGAATCATGCATGTCAGAATCATATATCATGTATACATAACGTGTCCCGGCCTCTCTTTAACGGGTCTCGGTGAATAATAATTATGAGCCATCCTGGCCACCATCCCCGTATCATCATATCATAATCATACAAATAACGTGTCCCGGCCCGCAAGTACGAGGGACTCGGTGAATAATGCAAAGAAGTGCGCACGAGAACATGTCCCTGCCCGGGCTCAGTGAAGAGACATATCATAACTTGCACGAACAGAGTAATGCAGGAGACATATGCATATAAGTTCGACTTAATAGACAAATCCACCATAAGTCATAATTCGTACCTTTCGGATGTCGTGACGGATTATGTCAAAAAAAATTTTGAAATTGTTCATATGGAGCAAGTGTATCATAGGGCTCACGGAATATTCAGAATGATCGTTCTTTAACAAATGGAACAATTCAAATGACATATCGCTGCAAAGAAATCGGACGACGATCAAAGTATATATGTAGGCCCTTTTTGGGGATGGCACGATTACTTATATCGAATCATGTTTCTGGGATCGTAACACATCTCATAATATTATAGATTCGTCGTATTTATCATCTGACAACGGTACAATGATCACAAGATTCCCTTAAGCATTTTGTGTAGACATAAATCAATTAAAACCATAGTAAGAGGTCTCGGATTCTGTGGGCCCACCTCGGGTGAATCGAGGTGGTGAACTCAAATTATGGATCATAAGCCTTATGGAGTCATTCATGAGAGTTTTGAAACAATCCGAATCTATTGCGAAGGTTGCATACATACAAGACACTTTGATGACAATTTGTAAGGAAACTAGTTCAATCTTACTGAATGAAATGGAGCAAATTTCAATCTCAAATTCCTAAGAATAGGATCGTATCTAAGGCTCGCGTTTGAGCCTATTATGTTTAGAACATGCCAAAGAATAGAAGGGAAGACTTTACATACCTTCCTTGCCCTTTACGCTTGCTAAAACTCCAATCTCGTTTCGTCACAAATCTGCAAATGGTCACCTACACCGCTTACTATTCATGGGACTTGGAATTCAAATCTTGGGTTAACAGTTGTCTACCGAAATTTCGGCAGCACCTCCCCTATAAATATGACACCCCGAGAATCTATCTCGGCTCAAATGTCAACAACAACAATCCCAACAACATCAATTATCAACTAAAATCGCCTACTAACATAATTAGTCTACTTTCCACATAAAGCGACAACTTCCAAACTAACTTCACATTTCCAAACCAATATCGATATTTTCATACTCATTAATCATCTCTCAAATTCATTAACAACCATCACAACTAGCACTTAAACAATTCATTTTTCATAATTACATATCGACTATGATAGCACACACATACTTTCCTATAACACATATATGCATTTCTAATGCCAAACTTAAATCGTTAAACTTCCATTTACAGTGTAAAGATCGCAACGACACAACTAGTATGTTAAACAAAATAAACTCATCACGATTCTCCTACCACATACTACACGGCCAAAGGCCAAATTTTCCTTTCATCAAATTTTTATCCATCTCTCACTTCCAATACAAATTCTACAATGTCTACAATTATAATACAACATAAAATTCAACATAACTACACTACACACCAAACATACATACGGCCACTTGCACCCATGTACTTCCACCATGCAAACTTCCATATTTCTATATTTTCTATTCATTTCCATATACCACAACACAAACAAACCTTCATAACATGATTAGAAGGGATTGAAACCTTACCTTTCTCTTCAAACTTCTTCACTAGAACAACTTGTCAACTTGAATGAATAAGTGCTCCCTCTTCCAAACCAACTACACCAAGTTGTAAAGGACACTTAATTTAGTAGGAATATAGCAAGAAAATAATTTTAGAAGCAAGATTTTTGAGGGATGAAATCCCCTATGCTCAGCCGAATACTCTCTCTTCCTCTCTTCTTTTTTTTTCTTGTTTTTCTTGTTCAATGTTTCTTGAATTTTCTTGAACTCTTACTCTCTTATAATATTTAGTTGGTCACATGTAAATCACATGACCAACTTCAAGGGCTTGGGCCAAGCCTTCATGGCCGGCCACCCTCTCTCCAATATGGGCCTCATTTTTCTTTTTTTTTTTAGCCCAATCCTTCATGAATCGTATTTTGCAATTCCCGAAATAAATTTTCAAAATTCCAATTTTGCCCTTAGGCCTTCTCCATTGTTTCCACATTCAAACTTCCATAACCGGCATACTCATGCTAAGGAAATCCAAACTTGGCCTTATTCTTCACAAGTCAAGGTTAATTCCAAGTTTTCCAAATACGCAAAAATGCCGGATGTAACATAATGCTCCCTCAATGACATTAGCATCATTTATAACAAGATTATACTTATCTCATACTAAGAATCGTGATTCACATTAACTTACTACTCAAAATATCCTTTTCTCCATATTTGAACTCATATTTTACTTTCTTCACTAACCCAAGTCCTTCAACCACTCAATACCTTCAATAATATGAAATAAATGTAAAACTCACCTTTGATTATGTAGGAATGGTCTTTGGATGAAGGTACACCACTTGAGAAAACCCCAACTTCAACACAAAAGAGATTCTTGACCTATATAAACCCTAGTTAGCATCCATACACTTGATTCTACCAATTCTTGGTGCTTAATCCTTGATTTCCCTGGGATTAGTATTAATATGGTGGAGGGAATATTCCCTAGAGCTCTCAAGATTTCTGGGAAAAGTGAAATCTCAAAAATAAGAGCATGGTTCGTCTATTTAAAACTGGAACTGGAAAGTTTCAGTGGGGCGGTTCGATGACCCGTCGACGTGTCGACGGTCCGTCGACTTACACCTACAAATCTCTAATTGCAGAAACATATGGACGGTGACTGATGTATGTAGAATTTCCTGAATTCGTTCCGATTGCGTCGATTTGATTCGTTCAACTTCTAACTCTATAGTTTACCCAGAATACCTACTGATATGTTTATACACGGAGTACAACACTTTGTCCCCAAACTCGGGCATGGGTCTCCATTCTTGAGACATACGCGACTAGAAAATCATTAGTTCTACTATGACGAAGACGAGGGGTGTAACACAAACGCCCCAGCTGCGTTCATGGATTTGATTAATAGTGTGTTTAAGTCCTATTTAGATTCATTAGTAATAGTGTTCATTGATGATATCCTAGTGTACTCTAGGAGTAAGGAAGAGCATGAGAAACATTTGAGGATTGCTCTTGAAATATTGCGATGGAAGAAATTGTATGCTAAATTCTCCAAGTGTGAATTCTGGTTATCTTCTGTGTCTTTCTTGGGGCATGTTATTTCGAAACAGGGTATTATGGTGGATCCTCAGAAAATTCAGGCAGTCAAGGAATAGGCTAGGCCCACATCAGTGACCAATGTAGTTTTGTGGGTCTGGCTAGCTACTATCATCGGTTTGTGAAAGGGTTTGCCTCTATCGCTTCTCATATGACCCGTTTGACTCAGAAGGAGGTACCATTTCAGTGGTCTAACGAGTGTGAGGAGAGCTTTCAAAAGATCAAAACATTATTGACCACAACACTGATTCTAGCATTGCCAGTGGATGGCAAATATTCTGTTGTTTCCTATGATGCTTCACATTCTGATTTGGGTGCTGTTTTGATGCAGGAAAGGAAGGTGATTGCTTATGCTTCTTGGCAGTTGAAGGTGCATGAGAAGAACTATCCTACTCATGATCTAGAGTAAGCAGCGGTGGTATTTGCGTTGAAAATCTGGAGGCACTACTGGTGTCCATTGTGAGGTGTACACAGACCATCTCAGTTTGCAGCATGTGTTCACTCAAAAAGATCTGAACTCTAGACAGCGGAGATGGATGGAACTGCTGAAACACTATGACATTAACATTTTGTATCACCATGGTAAGTCTAATGTAGTAGCTGACGCATGGAGCAGGAAGTCTGGCTCGTTTGATCTCTTCTGAACGTCCGTCGGCTAAAGAGGTACAGACTCCGGCTAATAGTTTTATGAGACTAGATATTTCTAACACAGGCAAGGTGTTGGCTTGTGTTGAGGCTCGGTCATCATTTTTAGAGCAGATTAAGGCTAAGCAGTTTGAAGATGCTAAGTTATGTAAAATACGAGATAAGGTATTGCGTGGTGAGGCCAAGGAGGTCGTGATTGATAAGGAGGGCGAGTGTGTGTGCCACATGTGGGCGACTTGATTAAGATCATTCTAACAGAGGCTCATAGTTCGAGGTATTCTATCTATCCTGGTGTCACTAAGATGTATCGTGATTTGAGGCAACATTACTGGTGGACTAGGATGAAGCGGGATATAGTAGAGTTCATTACTCAATATCTAAATTGCCAACAGGTGAAGTATAAACATCAGAAACCTGGGGGTACATTGCAGAGGATGCCCATTCCTGAGTAGAAGTGGGAAAGAATAGCCATGGATTTCGTGGTGGGTCTTCTGAAGACGTTAGGGAAGATTGACTCCATCTGGGTTATTGTTGACAGGTTGACTAAGTCTGCCCACTTTATTCCGGTGAAGATAACTTATGATGCAGAGAAGTTGGCTAAGGTTTACATTTAGGAGGTGCTTAAACTCTACAGGCTTCCTATCTCTATCGTGTCCGACAGGGGTACCACATTCACATCCAGGTTTTAGGAGTGTTTGCATGAGGAGTTGGGTATGAAGTTATATCTTAGCACAGCCTTCCATCCTCATACTGACGGGAAGTCTGAGCGAACTATTTAGGTTCTTGAGGATATGCTTCATGCGTTGTGATAGATTTCGGTGGGCATTGGGATCAGTTCTTGCTGTTAGCTGAATTTTCCTACAATAATAGCTATCACTCGAGTATTGACATGGCCCCATTTGAGGCATTGTATGGAAGGAGGTGTAGGTCTCCTATTGGATGGTTTGATGCATTCAAGGTGAGACCTTGGGGCACTGACCTTCTGAGAGAGTCCCTAGAGAAGGTGAAGGTGATTCAAGCCAAGCTTTTGGTAGCGCATAATAGGCAGAAGGAGCATGCGGACCGCAAGGTCCGAGATCTTAAGTTTGAGGAAGGAGAGCAAGTGTTGTTGAAGGTCTCACCCATGAAGGGTGTGATGAGGTTTGGGAAGAAGGGCAAGCTTAGCCCGAGGTTCATTAGTCCGTTTGAGATTCTCAAACGTATGGGAGAGGTGGCTTACAAGTTGGCTTTACCTCCGGGATTATCAGGCGTTCATCCAGTGTTCCATGTGTCGATGTTAAAGAGGTACCACGGCGATGGTTCCTATATTATCCCTTGGGATTCGATTTTGTTAGATGAAAATCTGTCGCATGAGGAAGAGCCCGTTGCTATCTTAGACAGGGATGTTCGCAAGTTGAGGTCCAAGGAAATAACTTCTGTGAAGGTTCAATGGAAGAAGCTACTTTGGATACAGAGTCCAATATGCGTAACAAATACCCACAGCTTTTCGCCGAGTCAAGTAACTCCTCCCTAGTTTTCTTATCCTTGTCCATTCGGGGACAAACTGTGGTTTAATTAGTATCTGGTGTAATGACGCTTCCGGTCGTTAGGGAAAATTAGGACTCTGTTGGGAATTTTGAGGCCGCGGGTGGATTCGTGGGGCGTCTTTTTATATGTGTGCATGTTTTGTGTTGTGTTTTTTAGGCTTTGGATGAAATTTGGGGTGATAGGGGGAAAAACTGATCAAAAGTCGAGCTCACTGCCCAAAATGGATCGTTAACGTTGGTACAATGAGCGACGGGGCTTGACCCCGCCAGTGCCTATCCATGTCCTTAGTGGCCGCTGTGGCGGACGGTGGACCGCCATGGCGCTACCGCTATAGTGGTGGTAAGACCGTCATAGCAGTCAAGCGGTTTGGTGTGGGACCGCTATAGCGGGACCGCTGCAGCGGCGTGACGACCGCCGTAGCGGTCGACGTAAAATAGTAACCTAAATTTTATATACTCAGTTTTATTTCCTCTTCTCACAAAACACCAACACACTTCCCAACAAGCACCTAGAGAGAATTTTTAAGCTAGGGCAAAATAACCTTGAGAGGTAAGTTCCATTGCTTTTTTCATTCTATCATTCCCTTCCCCTTCATTATGGTAATCATCTTCGTGGGTCTTTAATGGTGAAAATAAAGTAAAAACTCTAGAATGTCAATTAGCCTTCTAAACTTGATGGGTTGGGGTTATTATTGTTTATTTATCACATAAATGGATTAATTAGTTGCTATTTGTCATAAATTGAAAATTTAGAATAGTAAACTAAGTGATTTGAGACCTAGGGTTCTATAAAAATGGTGTCTTTGCCATAGAAAACTGTTTGTAATGGGAAAGTTTGATAGAATGTTGTATAAATGGATGGTAAATGAATACTATGGGCCTTGATAGGTTGTTTATCACCCAGGAAATCATCCACCCTTAGAATGGGAAAAGGGAAGGGTATTCTTGCTTTGGTGTTTGTAAATTGAGCAATGTGACTCATTGAGCCTTCTATTTTTAGACCGTGAATGTATTGAGGCTTTGAGGAAAGGAAAGGTTGTAGCAGAGTAACTTGCGTGTTCCAGCTCTACTTTGAGGTAGGTTACGGTTTACTTAAGTTAGACTTTGGTAGTTGATTGTATGTTTGGTGATCTCCTTAGGAGAAAGCATGTCTAGTTTTGATGCATAGTATTGTGTGGTTTCCTATGTGAATATGATTGATTGATTGTGTAGGCTCCGTGGCATTATTCTTGTGTGATTAAATCTACAGTGGATGTGTTGTGATGAGAAGCTAATATAATCTTCTCAAGGGTATTGTGACATGAATTGATGAATTGATTCTTGATATTGAAAAGGTAAGAAACACTGTTCTGTAAGAGGTATGGAAAAGCACTCATGTGACCTGGATTATGGGCTCGTGGTCCGAGGATCGTTCCGAAAATGAGAGGTACTTTGATATGTCCCGCGACCGAGGTTAGTTCAGGGGTGAAGGTTTGTGCTCGGGTCCGAGGGATATTCCGGAACGAGTGGTACATGGACACCATGGGTCCCCTGCAGGTCATGGCTACTGAGCTAAGACATCAACTAGCATGTATGTACAGCGAGAGAGGTTATTGTGGAAAACTTATTTCCGTTGTGACTTACGTGATTGTGATGCTTGACATCTTGGTGATTTAATTGTGATTATTCTCGGTTGACTTCCTGTGATTTATTGATATTCATGACTGTTGACTGGCTTGTTTTATTCTATCGATTTTACGAAATATGCATGATACTAATCTTAGTCGGCCTATGATATCTACCCGTACATAGTGTTTGTACTGATACTACCTTGCTACATTCTTTGAGTGCAGATTTTGATATGGAGACTGTTGCTCATCCTCACATTTAGTGTGGAGGATAATTGTTGACAGATTTTTAGGTTGAGCTTCTTCCCATGCCAGGCTGCCCGAAGATCTTCTGGCTATGATGTCTTTTCGTACTCTGGACATTATGGATTACTTATTTGTTAGACTTCAGATTCTTAGACATGTTTTTAGCTTAGGGTCCTGTACAATAATTTTTGAATTTTGGGGATTGTAATAGTTAGAACTTCCGCACTTATTTCAGCATTTATGGCATGATTTACTTTGTTCTTTTGATGATTAAATGAGTAATAATTGTTTAGCTTGGTTAATATAAAACCGGATTGAATAGATAGGTGTCTTGTATGTTAGTTCGCCCACTAGAATTTAGATGGGTGCGCTCATGGCGAGTTAGGTCGTGACACCCCCCAAGGACGATTTTCTCTCCTCTCAAACCCCCCCACATCAAGGTAAGAGCATCTCTATGATTCTTAATCAATCCTAGCACTAAATACATGATTCTTAAACGAAAACATAAGATTTCCAAGGTAATTCTTCTCAAGTGATTCAAGCTAGGGTTTTGGGTGTTCTTTGTAAGAAAAGCAAACTAGTTTGTTGGATTAGAGTGTTTATAGGCATGTAAGGCTAACTCTCTACGTGTGAGAATGTTATTGATCTTCCCCACACCTCGTTTTTCATGATTTTTATGAATTATATCAGAAATAGAGATTATGCCATAGTTCATGAAAAGTTTAGAACCTCTATCCTTTGAGAATATAGTTTCGTAGTTGTTCATGATTATCATTCTGAATATTGTGAAATCAGTACGTAATCAGTATAGACTCATGTTTGATATTCCATGAGTATCAATTATAAAACCTCAGTATGCTTATGAATAGTTATTGCTTTAAACTCCATAATCAGTTCATGAATACGTGTCTCAAAGATAGTAATGTTCAGTATTCCAGCGTTATGCATCACAGTATGATTCTCAGTTCCTTAATATAAATTTTTGAATGTTGAGCACCTGTATTTGGGCTCGAGGGCGCAGCTATATGTATACGTATACTTGGCCGAGGCCATAACTGGATGCACTTACTTGGGTCGAGGCCACCCATTTGTGCACTTATATTGGGCCGAGGCCATATATTATTACACAGTTAAAACAGGTAATTTCATATTCAGAACAGAGAGTACTTATGACTATACTTCTCTTGTTCAGTTCAGCTAACAATATGTTTCAGTTTCAGTTCCAGTTCTAGTGTATTCCATGTTTATCGTTTTGGGTTGCCCGTTTCCCAAGCACCCAATAGCTATTATTTATTTCAGCTGGTTTTATATATAAGTAAAGTTCTAGTGTACTTACGTCTCTATTGCCCGGGGCCTGCATTTCACGATGCACGTACTAATTTACAAAGACGACTGGACCGCACTTAGGATTCACGCGTATTAGCTATTTGGTGAGCCTCACTTCCTTTGGGGCTTTCGGGGCATTTTCTTTATTTTCAGCAATCTTGTTATGTTAGACAGTCAGGTATGCTGGGGGCCTTGTCCCAGCAACATTTCAGTGTTACAGACTCAGTCAGAGGTTTCATAAACTAGTTAGTCATGTCATGTTGGGTATTCAGTTATGTTCGGCCTTTTGAGCTACACTATCATGTTTTTAGACTATTTTCGCACTTATGTTTTAAAACAGTATGTTCAGTATTATTATGATGACTCATGATTTATTTAGAATATTCATGTTTTTAAATTATATTCCGCCTCAGTACATGTCCCATGTTGATTCAACAAATTTGTGTGGTTCACTACCACATGCAATGTGCAGCATCGAGGTCTTGTCATGCCCTGACCATGGTTCGGGGCATGACAAAATATTTCCTTCCTTCCCTTCCTTTCAAAACGGATATATAAGATATGTCTTGATATATATGAGTATAAGCCTATACATATGCTTCGGTGTATAAAAGGCGCATATCGTGTATATTTAGAGTATATTATGGTAGGCAGACCACTGTGTTGACTTAACTTGGGCCAAAAAACAACTTCACTTCTTCCACTTCTTTTAACTTATGTTTCTCATACATGTGTTGGGCCAGAAGCCCACGATGCCGTCTGTGCATGATTTTGCTGTTTTGGGCTTGTATGGCACTGTTTTCTATGATTGAGGCAATCCTGTTTGGGCTTGTTGTTGTTATCATTTGTTGTTGGGTTCATGAGAACATGCCAAATCATAGGTAGTCATTAATCTTGTATTTATATGAAACTGTTTCTCTTTTGCTTTTCTCTGAACTGATTAAGTGGTACTCCTTTTGCTTCTTTGTTTTTGTTCACTAAGTGTAGATACTTTCAAACCACTATTTTCCTTCTCACCTTCTTCGTGGAATGACATCCCTTGTATGAGCCTATGGGACTGAATTCCGCATATCCGCCGATTCGTTGGGCCAAGGCCCAACATTCCACATTACTGAGTCCAACCGCAGAAATTGAAGGCCCAACCATGAGTGAAAATGGTTTAACTGGTGGGCTTGGTAGGCCCACCAACCCATTATGCTTTTATTTTATATTATTTATGTTTGCTGTAAAGATACTTTGTAAAGTATTGAAACCTATGGAAGGAACCTAGTTGAAAATAGGCAAGCTATGTGTGATATCGTTAGAACAGATAGGACCCCGAACCATTTCAAAATCGGACCCGACGAAAGATAAAGAAATAACATTCTTTCAAAAATGTGACAAAGAAAAGATAATTTTTCCTTCTCTTATAAAACAGAAAAACAGTGAAGTATTGTACTATTTTAAAGATCAACTTTATTAACATGAAAATTTTGAGGAGAAAACGGAACAAAGGGACTGTCTGTTAGAGGAACAAAAACCTTTTCCAACTTGAGATTTTTTTTTTCAAAGGAAACAAAAAAAATGAGTTTAAAAGAGGATTATTGAAAAAAATCAAATGTTTTAAATAGATCTTAAATGATTTTCAAGAACAGAAATTTGGTTTTGGGCAAGCCCACTTTAACGTGAATAGACAAAAGGAATTTTACTCAAAACACAAAGTTTAGGGAAGGGATTAAAAAAGGGATGTGGTTGACCTTCAGTAAAAGTAAAAGGGATAAATCTCACGACTTATAAGTGAAAAGGGGTATTTTTATAAATATTGTATAATTTTACGGCATATTTTGCAAAAAGAATATACTTGAAACTCTCATAAACTTATAAGGACAAATAGGACATAACATTTAGGACAAATTAAGTTGAACTCTACCCGAGGGAACCCTTGAGCGTGTTTTGGTCCAAAAAATGAAATGACCATTTCAAACCTTATACGTATTTTTCAACTGTAATTCAACTCTTTGTGAAAGAAGTAAAAATACTTTAACGAAACCATTTTCTTTATGATATGCCATGACTTTATATACAAATTTTTAAACTCCTTTTAAGCAAATAAACACAAATTATACTTTGAAACTAGAAGGTCAACCGCATTATGCGGATTCTTAATATCGGCGTGCCTAATACCTTCCCCGAGGAATCACTTGAACCCTTACTCGAACTCTGGTTTAAAAAGAATTTACCTGTTGCTTGACTAAACCCTTTTTAACTTGGTTTTCCTAATTTTCCTTAATAAAAGGTGGCGACTCTAAAAATAAATAAATCCAAAAAGAGTCCACAACTATGTAGTAGCTTTTATGCCTCGTATAAAAGTGAACCGTAACAGCCGGCAGACACCTATTGTGCATTATATATATGTACTTCGCACCATTGATCAGTTGGACATCTTATGATGATTAGCCCCACAGAGTGGCTTGAGATATGTATGTATATGGACATATATATATGTATACATATATCTCTCTCTCTCTCTCTCTCTATATATATATATATACATATATATATGTATGTATGTATATATATATATGTATGTATATATATATGTATGTATATATATACTGCCTTATCATATGTTCAACTGATCTTATCATAAGTATGCATATCATATGTTCTTAGTAGCTTTCAGAGTTGCAGGTTGCTCCTTCCCTACTCCTCTTTACATTACTGCCTTATTCATGTTTTCATGTCTTACATACTCGGTACATTTATCCATACTGACGTGCTATTTCCTGGGACGTTGCATTTTGTGTTGCAGGTCTAGAAAGACAGCTCGGTGGACCTTCCCAAAGAGGCTTGTTCCTGTTCAGCAGTTGGTTGGCGAGCTCCACTCCTTACGGGATTGCCTTGTTGAGTTGATATGCTGCTATATATATATATATATATATGTGTGTGTGTGTGTGTGTGTGTTGGGTATGTCGGGGTCCTGTCTCGACCTTTAGGACATGTTATGTTTACTCTTAGAGGCTCATAGACATGTGTCCTCTGTACAACTTTTGTATGTGGCCTTGTCGGCCTTTGGTACGATATATATATATTCCTGTGGTGGCCTCGTCGGCCAGTGTTTGGTTGTATAACATTCCATGACGGCCTTGTGTATATATTAATGGCCCAGCTTATTACTGTTACATGATCTTTTCTTTTATTGAATACGCATATTATGTCTTCATTGGTTGCCAGCATGATTATAGTATGAATGCAGTAGGAATCATGTGGTGCTCATCAAATAAGGCCCGAGTGCCGGTCTTGCCCCTTTGGTTTGGGGTGCGACATTTTCGACCCATTTCCTTTTGATGTATTCTTCATACCCAACATGGGGTATATTAAGAATGTCTCCCAAATCTTTGGTTGTAAATTCAATTTTTGTTTTCTTTACAATAGTCACCACTGTATCTCTATCACAATTTTCAGCCCTTTGTAAAATTGTTGCATCTCCTCCTCATACACCACAGGATTTTGATCTAGCAGCAGATTAGATGATCCTTGTAGATCAAGTTTCCTCTTGAGCTCTTTTATGCTGGGTTCTTCCATAGCTTCGGGATCAATTGTCTTCCTTTTGAAATAGCTTTTTCTTTCTTCCTCTACACAGCTATTCTCTTTACTCTCTTCCTGCTTGATCTTTTAGGATCTGCCAGTTCATTTTCTTGTGTTTGCCTTTTTCTCTTCGATGACTCTTCTTTTAAAGCATGACCTTCCCCTTTTTATTAATTCCATTTTGTCAGGAGGATTTTGTGGTTATTTTGCCCTTTTCTGTATGCCTGGATCTAGAATATGCAGGTTTTATCTTACTTGTGGTGTTTCCTATATTAGTTCTTTTGAATGGTGATCCGACGTCAATTATTCTTCTGATTATTTTCATTTTTTAGCAAGGGTAAATTCTCATTCATTGTCCTCGTCGATTGAGTGGACCCTTTTGGAGTTCTCTTCTAACTTTTCTTTGTCAATCGAGCTTTTTATCAATTCCAGTAGATTGTTAGCTCCTTGTTTGTTAATTTCTTGACATCTATCAATCTTAACTCTATCCATGTTTTCGAAGACATATTCCCTTTGAATCTTATTATCTCCTTTGTTTTGAAGGAATCTGGCTTATTTCTCAGTGAATTCAGTAGTTTTCTTAGAGGAGATATAATCCAAGCCCAAGGGGGTTACGTTGCATAACGACTGACACAACAAAGTCTATACTACAAAAAGTTCAAGAGACGGTAGGAAAGAAAGAAAAGAAAAAGAAGAAAGAAAGGGAACAAAATAAGAAAAAAAAACGTGAAAGAAGCGATGAAAAAATATGAAATATATATGTGGCAGTGCCTATATATCAACACAAGCAAAAAATTATATTATCTTGTTTTGGTTGAAAAATTGTAATAAGAATCGGGTTACTTGAAAGAAAACAAGAAATTAATACAGAAGTGAAATACGATGAATGCCATCAATTCGAATCTATGATAGTGGGTTTTGAAGATCCACGTTCTACCGAACTGAACTATGAGCCTTTTTTTTTATCACAATTAGATGAGTCAGGCTCGTGCTTAGTGATTAATATTTTTATTTTATTTCCTACCAAGTTGTTGTACTACAACTCTTGTCAGTGAAATTAAATCGAAAGTAATACCAGAAGGCTATTGGAGCCATGGTGTAAGTTACACTTTATAGAAAACTTCTACTTGTGTTGCCACTACTTGGGTGTATGTCGTTCCAATCTGCAAACATACCTAGCTACAAACTAAAACAATAAATAGCATGCAAATGAAATCTGATGCTCCCAACAATTAAATCTAGTGCTCCCAATAATTAAATCCTCATATAGTTAATTGCAAGTTACAGACAATTTCAAGTTGGGAAAAAACCTATAGATAGAAATTAGTAAAAAATGTGGCAGCATCTCAATTAGTGTGGTTTGTAATGCAGCTAAACTAAAATGGCGTTTGAGGCTTTACTACGACTTTCATGGCAGCTATTTCAAAGATCTCTTTTAATTTCTATAGTTCTAATGAAGAGACCAGTCATAATGTGAACACCAAGTAAATAATTGGTAAAATCCTAACACTTCAATTTTATAGTTTAAGTAATTTTAAACAACTAAGAAAGTGATAGACTAAAAGCTTAAAACTTCTTTTTCCCAAGCATAAGTAACTTTCAATAGAAAAATGTATATAACTCTTATGCAGGAACTTTGGGATACAATTAACACTTAAAAAGTGTCTTGTGATGGAGGAAGAGCTCCACCCAATGAAGAATTTTGCCCAAGTCTTACATCTATTTGGAGGCCCAAAATAAAGTCCAAGATGAGGTGGAATGGGGCCTAAATCTGCCCTAAAAGAAGAAAATACAGCAGCCCAAATCTGCCCCAAAACTAGTTTCTAGAATTTATATTTAAGTGTTGTTTTAATCTATATTGACTGCATTGGACTAATTTGTGGCAACCTTCTATACCCCTAGGGAATATCATTCCCATTTTAGTTTTGTCTTTGACTAGCCCCCTTCTTTACTACTATATAAAGGGTGCTTTGTTCCCCAATTGTAACTTACATTTTGAATAATATTATACTGAGAGTTCTTTTGAACCTTTGTGGCATTGCTTTGAGATTTATCTTTCAACCTAACTAGTTCATAGTTCAAGGTAGTAAGATAACTTCTTCTTGAGATATCTTTGATTTCTTTTGGGTAGTCTTTTGATGACGATTAGTTTTAAATACTAATTATTGTTTTAAGTTACTCACAGAGCGCTTTAGATCTTATCTATTATTTTGATTCGTTATCTCAAGTAAATGTATTACATTTCTTCTTATAAATCTGCATGTTGTTACTTGGATCTGGTCAATACTTTAGAACTTACGTTCTTGAAAATTCTTGGATTGGTCCTTCGAATTCCCATATCTTTATTTTCTAGTTTTCATATTCTTTTGTATTTTTGCTTCCGCACTTCTAGTATTTAATTCTAAATTTGGGATCCCTAACCTCGCTGTTATCAAACTCTTTATCTGTATTTTGTAATTGTCCCTCTTATGACCAAGCTACAACTTCACCATTGAGTTCTGCTATATGTTCTTGAGATTGAGTTGTTTCTTTTAATGCTTCAGTTACTCGAATATGCTCATGGATATCCTCATGTGGCTGTTGTATGCCTAGATCCAAAGTGTGTTTATCCCTTTCTGCATCTGCCTCCAAATTAGGTGATATATCTTCAAAGATCTGCTTTCTCTACAGTATCACCACCTGGTGAATTGATGTGCCCTATTAGTATCTTGCCCATCAGCTTTATAGTTTTCCCATCTTTTAAGCCTGTTATCTTTGACAAAATTCCATGCCTTCACCTAATGATTTTTCTGTTGTTATTATGATGCCCCTGATATGGTCTTCTCTGTTTTCCTCCATCCTTAGAAGGTGTGCTTGTTGTTGTTTTCTTTTATTTCCACCATCCTTAGGATGAGTAATTTATTGATTTCCTTGATTTCTTGCATCTTTAGACTAAGCAAGCTGTTGTTTCCCTTGAGCATTTGAATTCTAGCAATCCACAACCTTTCCACTAGATGTTACTTTCTGAGTTACAACCTTCTCATTCACTGTTCCTTCATCCTTTTCTTCCTCATCTTTTGGCAATAGTTTTAGATGTAGTAAATGACATTACACTTCATTATGTGTAACACCTCGTACCTTCTGGCTATGGTTTGACTTGTAAGGTGGGGATATAATGGAACCAAGATGGAAAGTGTAGGAAGTGTTTTGAAACCTATAAAAGGTATAAGAATAGTCCTTGGGAAAATTAAAGTTGGAAGCTACAATACGGACCATGTTTTCAAGTGAGCTTTCACAAGGCCTCACTTCAAGAGAACATAACCCCCTTATTAGTTGGGAATTTGGGGAAACTTCTTGATAAAAGTTGTAGCCCTTTGAAATACCTTTTTATCCATATAAGGAACGGGCCAAACGGATCTCTATGACAAAAAGTTATGCACATTTTACTAAAGGCAGGACAGCAGGCACGACACCCGTAAGTCGCATAGGTGGCACACGCCAAGTCCCATTTTGAAATGTTTTTGTTCTTATGCAGCACCCATGTGATGCACGGTCGTAATTTTCCAGATTTGGTATTTTATAAGTATCCAAGGTCCGGGTTTGTTTCCCCAACTTCCCCAAGTCTGAAAACCATTCTAGAAAGAGCTAAAACTCGTCTAAGGCATCAAGAACCCTCCAAGGTGAGTTTAATGGTGTTTTTAAGTTGATTCCAATTCTCCAATACTCTTACTAACAAGATTAAACCTTGGAAATTCATCGATTCTTGCTTGAGTCTTCATCTTAGACAAGAAACCCTAGAATTCGAAATTTAAGATTTGGATATCAAAAGGTAAGGCCTTCATCCTACACTCGAATATAATTATGTATTTAGTATTTAGAGGCTATAAGTTCTTGAATAATAGTTGGTGAATATGGTAGAGAATCATGAATGATTATATGGCTAGAATGTTTGGTTAAGGGTTGTTGTTGATCTCATGGGTGATGGTATTTATATTTATATGAGGGTGTAGTATCATCTAATAAAGAAGAGTGTCACACCCTTAATCCGATAGGGTGTGATGGGCACCCGACCCTTATTTAGGGCCGAGCGAACCCGCTGACTCCCGTAATACTCGTACTCATGCTAGCCCGCAAATCATGACACAAATACATAATGAAAGCTTTTTGAAGAACAATATGCTCTTTACCCTTCTCGAATCAAATAAAATCTATAACATATAAGACTTATAATACAATGCGTAATAATACATCAGCTTACATAGCCGCTTACATAACCGACATCTTATACCCACGACACTGTCTGCAAAGTCTCTAACACGGAACATAAAACCATAACATAATACTCTGACTCGGCAGCACTCCGGAGAAAATGGAGCTCGCCAATCCCGCTGGGACATCTTCTGCTAATATCTTCAGCTCACCTGGGTGTACCTGCGCGGCATGAAACGCAGCCCCCGAAGAAAGGGGGTCAGTACGGAATATGTACTGAGTATGTAAAGCATGAAACATAATAAGCGGGATCATACCGAAGTAAAGAGTACCGAAAATCATAAGACTTGCTTTTGAAAACATGTATCATGCATATCAATGTTATAAAATCATCGTAGAAACATATAGCGTGTCCCGGCCCCTCTAGTGAGGGACTCGGTAGGTAAAATCATATCATAATCATGTCATCATATCATCGTACATATATACTGTACCCGCCCCTCTAGTGAGGGACTCGGTGAACAAAATCATGTCATAATCATGTACGCATGTCTATATACACATATATACATACCGTACCTCGCCCCCAGTGAGGACTCGGTGAATAGCGTGTCCCGCCCGCTAGCAAGGGACCTCGGTAAATAATCATAGCATCATATACCGTACCCGCTTTTCGGACTCTGGCCGTACCCGCCTTTTCGACTCCTCGGCCGTACCCGACCCTTTAGTGAGAGACTCGGTGAACAATGCAAAGGTACGCGCACGAATACGTACCCGGCCCGGACTCCGTGAATGACATATTGAGCTTGCACGATCGTAGTAGTGAGAAACCATATGCACATAATTCATTCCATAGACTCAATGAAGTAATCAAATCGAAGCGTCATTTGAAAGTCCTGACAATGGTTATATCAAATGGCTTTGACATTACTCGGAAACATATCATATGTCATGAGCATATCAAAGTGTCGTAGAGATCATAGTCATACATCAAATCAATCCGAGTCCGTCTCGGAAAGTTACGAACATTATTCACTTTAACTTTCTACGAACAAATCGAAGCGATCCGAGCCTTTTGTGAAAGTTACGACGTTCGTAGTTTCTAACCGTTTAGGAGCAAAACTCTTTGAAAACAAAACCTTTGTGCAATTTTTGAAATTTAATTATACGAGTGACATACGGACCATGATTTGACCACATTAAGAATACGGATATCAAGAAGCCAATACGATTCATAAACATGCTCGATCACCGTAATAGAGTTACCTCGTAATTGTGTCATAACTTATTTTCAACTAAGACATGCCAAAGAAAGAAGGGTGAGTTTTACATACCTTAGCCGCTTCCTAAGCTAATCCGAACTTACGTCTCGACTCCTCACGATCTACAATAATATCATTAAGTATCAACCATTAGCCATTACACTTGCGAATCCAATTCCAAATTAACACTTTGTCTACAAAAATTTCGGCAGCATCTCCCCTATAACTTCAATATCCCCGAGAATTCAACTCGGCCAAATCACAACAACCAAACCAACAATCATACTAACAATATCCATAAGTGATTCAAAACGCATTCTAACACTAATAATTCCTTTCTACACAATTCGACAACATTTCATTTATATTCAAATACGCTACGTGCATTCAACCCAACATCATTGAGCATACGTTCAAGTGTTAATCCGAGACCATTCAAACACGATTCAAGAACATTTCAAGCAATCCACACAACATCCCAACAGCCCGACCAACATGTAATGTCACCCGAAACTTACCATATTCCATAAGAGCAATGGCAACACTTTTCATTCTTCCGAATTCATAAACTATATCAACAATTCCATACGTTAGCAACATCATTTTCATCAATTCAAGCAACTATATTAAAATCACATTATGTTCCCAAATCAGCCCATACGATTTACAACTCCATTTGAATCATTAAATCTTCATTTTACATCATAGAACCCATCACAACAACAACCAAAATACTAGGTAAATTTGATTCGTTCTTCCCACACCAAAGCAAAGACACTCACTACCACACATCCACACACAACATTTCATGATTTTCATCCATTTCCATACGCTACAACATGTCCAAAACATCCATAAAACATGTAAAAGAGGATAGAACCTTACCTTCTTCCTTCACTTCTTCACTCAGCTAAAGTTAGTGAATTGCGACAACGGGCGGTTTTCTTGTTCCAACAACTACTCCACGTTGACGAGGACCTTCCAATTAGTAAGAAAGCTAGGAGAAAATAATTCTTCATGATCAAGAGCTTGGAGGCAATTTCGGCCAGCCCTTGGCCGATTGCCCTTCTCTTTCTTTCTTCATATTTCTTGAACTTTCTAAGGCTACAAATAATGAAGATGATTTAATTATCATCTTATACACACATATATATATAATTATTGGTACATGGCCGGTAATGTGCACTCCTTTTCTCTTTTTTGTCTTTTTCTTTTCCAATTTTTCTCCAATTTTCTAGAATTTTCTTTAAGTCATCAAAGATGAATTATTGCCTTGCATAGTCATCTTTGTCTATGTATATAATTAACCCTCACAAATATAAGGTGGACACATACACCCCTCCATGGCTCAAGCAATTGGCCATCCATGAGTGGGTCCCACGGCCACTTGACTTTTCCAAGAAGTCATGCATAATGAAAATTTCCAAATTCCAAGCTTGCCCTAAATATTCCATGCCAATAATACTTATGTACGACTTGTCCCGAAATTGTCCCAACGTACAAAATGCGAGGTATAACAAAGAGGATAGGTTGTTGGATGAAGAAACACCATTGATGAAGGTTATGGAGCTTCATGTCCACTAGGTATTTGATAAAATGCTTAGATGACCAAACCATGAATGTTCTTACTAATATTGGTTCCCTTTGACGTATATTGTTGTAGATTAAAGCCTAAAGGGTAACCAAACATAGTAGTACGCCTAAAGGATGAAATTGAGGTATGTAAGGCTAACACTCTACGTGCGAGAATATTATTGATCTTACCCATGCCACGTTCATTACTACGACTTGCTTCAGATATTGAGTTATACTATAGTCTTATGAAAATCTTCAGAACTTCTATTCTTTAAACAATATAGTTTCGTAGTTCATTCATGTATGTTATTCCGAACAACATGAACTCAGTATGTAATCAGTGTATACTCATGTTTGACATTCCATGAGTCTAAGTCTTGAAAACTCAGAATGCTTATGAACAATTAATACTCTAAATTCTATGAACTACCCACAATTCTATGTCTCAGAATAGTGATGCTAGTATTCCATGTTATGAATTACAGAATGTTTCTCAAATCAATGATATAAATTATTAAATTATAAACACATGCATTTGGGCCTGAGGTCACATTTTATGTATACATATACTTGGGCCCGAGCCACAGAATTTTGTACTTATAATTGGGCCAGAGGCCACAGTCTATAAATTCAGGTAAACAGGTGTACTCCCTCATATTTAGAAAAGGGAAACTTATGGTTATGACTCTTAAGTTTCAGTTCAGTTATCCTTATGTTTCAGTTTCAATTTCAATATTCAGTTATGTATTATGTTATTTATTTGGGGGGTCGCCCTTTCACCGACCACCCCACAACTATTTTATTCTTTCAGTTGGCTTTACATATAATATAATTCAAATGTACTTACGTCCTTTTTTGCCTGGAGCCTGCATTTCACATTGCAGGTGTTGATTTACAGGACGACAGATCTGTTCGTTTGGACCTCCTACATATCACCTGCTTGGTGAGCCCCAATCTTTTTCGGGCGTTGCTTTTATTTTCTTTTAGTCAGTTATGTTAGACAGTCAGGTATGCTGGGGGCCTTGTCCCGGTAAACAGTCAGTATTTTAGTATTCTTTAGAGGCTTCATAGACTAGAGTATCAGTTAGTCAATATTTTAAGATATTGTGTTAGTCGTGTTAGCTACATCTTTATATTTTCAGACTTATCTCGGTATTTCATAATTATGATATTCAGTCATACTCTTCAGTAGTTCAGCTTTAAGTCCATTCCGCACAATTATATTTTCAGCAGTTTAATCAGTCATGATTGGTTCGCTTGGTCCATCAGTTCAGGCACCAAGTGCTGTGTTACGCCCCGACCATTTTCGGGGCTCGACATTATGCCCCTGCAATTTACATCTTCTACAATATTTGGGCATGTAATCGTATGGGATTTTGATCCATTTTGCTTTTACCTCTCCCGATCCCTTCATTCTCAGGCCTATATTGATCCTTTTTGGAAATTCACCAAGTAAGTCCTCTTCAACCTTGACCCCAATACAACTTGGTATAGTTTAATTTTTTGTCGCCATTTCAACTTGTAATTGTTTACCTACTGCCGCAGCCACTAAAAAAATGGATTCTTTGACAAAATAATTTGGCGACAGGAATGGAAACAAAATCCATGCAATGGCTATTGATGTTTCTTCATCCTGATCAAATTAAGGATCCCACTTCAATGTTCTCATCTGATACGACCAACCTTGATGCTAATATAGAAAGCAGGTTTCGACAATAGATTCGCATAATCTTCCAATAACGTAAGTCGAATCAGAACGTACCTATTGCGCAATAATTCAATATTGTATTCACCTTTAAGTTCACACTTAAGGGGAATTAATTTGTGTAGTTCCTTAATGTCAGGCCAGCCATACGAGAATTTGCCAATTACGGCAAATTGCAGACTTTCATGAGCGATCGTATTGTTGATTTTTTCCTCGTCCCAAATTATCATAGATTCTGCATGCAGATACGTAACTGGTTTCAATGGAATAGGTGGTATGAGAGTCGTGTTTGATGGTGAATGTTTACGCTAACATAAGTTGGTTCAGTTGTGGGTTATGGAATTGGCGGAACAAACCCCGTCGGAGGCTGTCCGCCGGCCACAGTGGCCATCAGAGTCGATAATATGGGTAGGGTTTTGGTAGGCTATTGTAGAGAACATTTTTATCGGCAAAAAAAATCGTTCGAGCAATTCTTGGCGTTGTCCAAACCTTAATTTTGAGCTTACCCTAGCCGTCTTATTTTCAGATTCATGAAATAAATCTTCACTTGCCAGAAAAAATATATGTTATCTATGCATGCCGCTAAAAAATCTTATCTAATAAAACAAATAATGTGAAATCAGAAATATCCAAACACCGACCAAAAATCCAGTTTTAAATATTTCTAAAATAAAACCCTAAAACGGTAGCCCACTGTAAGAAGAAAAACTCTGAATCTGAGCCGTCCACCTCTTCATCCAACGGTGCGTACCATCACAGTCCTCGTACTTATCACTCCCCGTTTTCTTCCTTCACTGTTCAGTGCACTAACAAACACTCTCTCTAAAACCCCGTCTTCAGTGATGACCTTTTTCCATCTGATCAACTTAAATTGATGCTCTGCCCGTCCGAAACTAGCTTAAATATTTAAACTATTACAAGTTCTGGACATAAAATTTAATTTAAGTAGATCCATATTTTTGCGCTACATTTGGAGTTTTGGAGGTATAATTTTATGTCAATGTTGTATATGCAATGATTAGTAATAATTATTCAAAAATGATATCGGAATCAATGGTAGGAGGAAGCAACGATTATAGAAGGCAGAATGATGGAGAGAGAGGGCATACCATGTTCCGAAGTGATTCTGCTCCGCCGACTGTTGAAGGTGTTTCAGAAGAGGAATTAAGGAGTGATCCAGCCTACATTGCTTACTACCGCTCCAATGTGAACCTTAACCCTCGCCTTCCGCCACCTCTTCTCTCCAAAGATGTCTGCCGCTTTGCCCACCGTCTGCCATTAGGAGATACCAGAAAATTAGATGACAAGAACGAATGGCGCGGAGGAGATGGACTTATTGGATTACGTGGCCTCGGATTAGGAAGCCACCAGAAAAGCGTGGCTGAGATGATTCAGGTGCAACAGAAATGGAAAATACAATAACATATGTTTGAATGTATTGGTTTCTAAACAATTTCTGTTGGTATCTGTTATATAATTTGTTGTGCCTGTTTAGTAGATTTTGAAACATTATTCCTGTTTATAGAGGTTGTTGAATGCTTTACGTTAATATCGCTTTCTGCATCTCAAACATTGTAATAACATGCTTATTATGTTTGAAAGGTTGTAGCTGTCTGCATTTTTGGATATGTAGCATTACTGTGTGTATTCATGTGTTGGTTTGATTTTCCTCGTCGGAATTGTGACTTCTTTAACTAGATGTCATAATTGTTTTTCTTGATTGTCAAAGTGTGTTAATTAGTATTTTATAACGTGTGAAGTTTTTCCACCAGTGCGTTTTGGCTACCTTGGACACAAAAGGAAAAAAAAGGAGGTATACATAGTTAAAACGTATACTCTTGGATTTTATCAGCTTAAAAGCTAGTGGTCCGAGGATCCAGCTCGTGTCTGTTAATTGTTGTTGTGAATTGTCTATAGTGTAGACTTGTCGTTTCTGAAATCTTTTGAATTGACTTTCTAATTTCTTATGTCGGCTTGATTTCCTGTTATTGAGTCTCTATAGTTCTCATTTCTTACAACCAAGTGGCGGATTCAGGATTTTCGTTAAGGGGTTCGAAAAATAAATATGTAGTGTCTGGGATTTGAACTTGGATCCCAAGGTGAATTTTGAACCCCCTTAATCACTGAGACTACCTCTAGCCTTGTGTTTAGGGGATTCAAAATCTATATATGTACATAAAAAATAAAAAAAAATTACCTTATATATACAGTGTAATTTTTCACCAAGGGGGGTCGGCTGAACACCCTCAACCCCTCCTAGATCCACCTTTGCTAACAACAATTTTTCTTTATTGAGTTGGAGCCTCACATTTGTAGTCGAGGGTATCTTGGACTCTTTCAGGCTAGTTTTGTTGGTGAGATATTCACAGTAAATTATTTTTCTTGATTTCGAGGATATTGGTCAAAAGGGCTTCTGCAATTGTGTAATCCTTTCTGTAGTGCCTTTGTACATTTTGTCGGCTTTATAATTTAAACCTGTCCTAGTATTCAATTACTCCAGCTTTTTCAACTGGACAGCATGTACTTGGGTATAGCAGTCAATGCCATGTTATTAAAAGCGAAAAGGGCAAAAAAAGCTCTAAGGTCAGCTGGGGCTTTAAGCGCAAAGCGCAAATAAAGTGTGGGCTTTAATGAAAAAAGGCGCAATGGTGTAAATAATACAAATATAGATATGTTTAGTCCAAGACTACTAATAATAAGCATGAACAACAAATATATGGACAAAGAAATTATAAAAACATTACGATAAAGTGAATTATCAATTATCTAGTGTCACCTCTTCAAGAGAGGCTCATTGTCAAGGAAAAGTATGTCTTAGAGCCTTGTTGATGACACTGAAGCGCAAATAAAGTGAGGCGAAGCGCTCAACATGTTTTGAGCCTCGCTTCAGGGCTTAAGCGCGCCTTTGACAACACTGGTCAATGCATCATCATATTTTTTAGGATGGGGATGTTGTGTGTCAGACACGTGTTTTGAATAGAGTCAAACACCTTCGCTTGTTCTATTTCCAGTTTCCTAACAGAGAAATGGCTCCTCATACCAATGCCAATAAATGTCTTTTTTCCTTTTTTCACCGGTACTGCTTAATGTCATGGTACACCTGTAAAAGATTGTTTTATCATCACATAGCGTCGCAAAAAAAAAAAAAAAAATGTTGATCAAAAAAAGATTGTTTTATCACTTATTTTGGTGACTATGGTCTGAGTTTGTTATTGACAATTCATGTCATTGTTAGTGATGTTTTGATGTACCTTGAGAAACCTGGAATTACTTTGAATCATTACTCATTAGTAATTGCTACCAAGAGAGACTTGCATTCTTTGATCAATAATATATGTAATCCGATCATATCTTATATCTTTGTAGAGCAATTCGTAAAGGTCTATAATTTTCTTACTGAGCAATGCAATTTATCTAGTTTTTACGATTGTTTTTTTAGTGTGCTTGCAAGTGTTTTTTGTTATTCTTCGTCTATTCAGCTTGTTGCTACACGAGTTCCTTTTTCTTTCTGCTTACTTTCATCTAAAGGGCTTTGGGTATATTGTTCTGAGACTTATTTGGAAATGTAGGATGGTGTGAATCACACAACATCTACTTCGAGGCATTCATCTCGGCCAGCTAGCCGTGCATTTGATGATGTGGTAGATCCTTCTGAGTCCCAATTTGCTCATCTTCATCGCGAGTTGGCATCTTTGGATGCATTACATTCTCAGGCAAAGATTCAAGGCACATCTGCACTCCAAAAAGTCAACACATCAGGCTCTCAATCTTATGCTTCTGCTTTGGGTGCATCATTGTCACAAAGTACCACCTCTGACCCTCAGCTTGTAGCTAGACCTAGTCCTCGTATTCCTTCTGCTGGAGGAGGGAGGATAAGCTCACTAGACAAAAGAAACCTAGATGTCCCTAACGCATCAGAAAACATTTCATCTAATATGGGGGAGCATGCTGATCTGGTAACTGCATTTTCTGGCATGGGTCTGTCAGTGAATGGTATGGGAGATGAACGAAAATATCAAAATGCTCAAACTCATAATGAGATTGACTATCATCAGAACCTCTTTCATTTGCAGAAGGATCAAAATCCTATGAAGCAGCATTCCTATTCGAACAAGTCTGAATCAGTTCAGTTTCATAGATCTGCATGTTCCTCTGCCCCTTCATACTTGAAAGGGCTTTCTACCCCAACTCTCAGTAGTGGAGGAAGTTCACCATCTCAATATCCAACTGTTGATAGTCCTAATTCAATGTTTTCTCCATATGTTTTAGGAGGTTATGGTATGAACCCTTCATCACCACCGATGTCGGAAAACCAACTTGGTGGTGGTAATTTTCCTTCAGTTTTTGAAAATATTGCTGCTGGGGCAGCAATGAGTGCCTGTGGAATTGATCCTAGAGCAATTGGAGGAGGCCTGAATTTGGGTCCTAATCTGTTGGCTGTTGCTGCTGAATTGCAGAACATTAATAGACTTGGTAATCAAACCTCAGGTGGTTCGCTGCAATTGCGTCAGATGGATCCCATGCACCTTCAATACTTGAGATCAACCGAGTATCTTGCTGCTCAGCTATCAGCTGTCAATGACCCAACTGTTAACAGGGAATCTCTAGGCAATTCCTACATGGATTTGCTCGAGCTTCAGAAAGCATATATTGGGGAGCTGCTTGTGTCTCAAAAATCACAGTATGGTTTTCCTTGTCTTGGAAAATCTGGTGGCTTCAATAATGGTTTCTATGGTAATCTAGCTCTTGGTGTTAATATGTCGTATCCTGGAAGTCCTTTGGCTGGTGCAGCACTTCAGAATCTCCCCTTTGGGCCTGGTAGTCCAGTGAGATATGGGGAACCGAACATACATTTTCCTTTAGGAATGAGGAACTTATCTGGTGTAATGGGAGCTTGGCATTCTGACTCTGGTTCTAACTCGGGAGAAAGGTTTGCTTCTTCGTTATTAGATGAGTTTAAGAGCAACAAAAGCAAGTGTTTTGAGTTGTCGGAGATTGAAGGCCATGTTGTGGAGTTCAGGTAAACTTTACTCTTATACTTTGTTCTTCCATTTCACCTGGACTTTTATAAGTTCATAAGTTGATCGAATGTCTTCTGTTATCAGCGCGGACCAGTACGGAAGCAGGTTCATTCAACAGAAATTGGAGACTGCTACCACAGAGGAGAAGAACATGGTCTTCTGTGAGATTATGCCACAAGCTCTCTCATTGATGACTGATGTGTTCGGTAATTATGTGATCCAAAAGGTATGATGTCTTTTTCGCTAGCATTTTTGGATGTTCTTGTTAGCCTAAGTCAATATTTGGCGTATCTTGTTGTTCACTTTGTGAGCGAAATGCTCTGAATCATAAGGAATCAGAAACATGATCTTATTTGTTCTCTTTTTTCTTTCTTTTTCACTTTTTCAGTTTTTTGAACATGGAAGTGCATCGCAGATTAGAGAACTAGCTGACCAGCTCAATGGGCATGTACTAACACTTTCTCTTCAAATGTATGGTTGCCGAGTGATCCAGAAGGTATTAATTGTGTTTGTAATATTATCTGTTCATAATTAAACATTACAAGTTTCCAATTTTTTATTTATTTTTTTAATTTTTTTTATCTGTTCATAAATTGATCGCCATACCATCTTTCGTGCTCTCTTTTATAATCTGGATTTGTTACATTTTCTAATTCACTATAATGTATGATGTGTAGTGTCATTCAGGATGATATTTATCTCATGTTCCTTATATGTCCTTTTAAAAGCCTGTTTGCCAAGCTGCCAAAACTGCTTATGCTTAGAAGCGCTTTTGTCAAAATAACTTTTCAGAGAAGTACTTTTGGAGAGTTGCAATTTTGCGTAAGGTAGAGGTAAGGTCTGCGTACACTCTACCCTCCCCAGACCTCACTTTGTGGGATTTCACTGGGTATGTTGTTGTTGTTGTAGTTTGTGTTTGGCCAATTCATTTGAGAAGTGCTTTGTCAATATTTGATAACCAAATTGTGTTTGACCAATCTTTTCACAAAGTGCTTGAGTGTCAAATAACGAAAGAACTAGTATCAAGGTCATATTACAATTAGTATTATGTAAACATAGAAATAAATTTAAAATATTCATTATGGAAAACTTAATTAAATTTTCTATTTTATACTTAAAAATTAAATGAAGGTACGACAACGCAAGAACACATGCTCTTTCATATGTGTAAATACGCCCTAGACAAAATTGCGGCAAAAGTAGAAACTGGAGATGATTTAACTGATATACTACAAAAGAAGAAAAGAAATCATACCTCGTGAAAATTGTTTGATTTTGGCGATTAGCTTTGTTATTTCAAAGAGGCGAAGAAGAGGAAGAAGAGAATAAACAGTAGAAAAGGAAAAGAAAAAGGGTGTCTTATTTATAGCTGGATTGATGAGGAGGACAAGGATAAGGAATGATAGAAACAAAAAAGGAAAAGGAAAAGGTTATTAAATTAAAAGGATAGTTTAGTAAATATAATTTTTTTTTTTTGATTAAGCACCGGGTGTCCGAGTCTCTTTGAGCCCCGACTAATCCCGGGGGTGCACAGGCCCTCGGCAAGGAGTTTCCCGCAAGTGCACCACGGGTAATTCGGGGGTTTCCCCGATCCGATGGCCCTCGAAATTGTTTGCACCCGGCGGGTTTCGAACTTGAGACCTTGAAAGGGAGCACCCCAAGGCTCAAGTCAATTGCCACCAGGCCAACCCCTGAGGGTTTAGTAAATATAAATTTACAGTAAGAATATTTTTCCTTCTGTTCCTTCTGCCTTTGTTATTTCAAAGAAGAAGAGAGGAAAAAGAGAAGAAACGGTAGAAACAAAAAAGAAAAAGGAAATCGTATTTATAGTTCAGAGACTATCCCAAAAAGGACGAGGAGAAGGATGAGGAATGGTAGCAACACAAAAGGAAAAGGTTAAATTAATAATGGATAATTTGGTAAATATAAATTTATGGTAAGACTATTTGTCTTCAAAAAATTAATTTTCTTGGTCTGCCTTTGTTATTTCAAAGAGGAAGAAGAGAAGAAACGACAGAAGAGAAAAAGAATAAGGAGATTGTATTTATAGTTGAGAGACTATTCCAAAGAGAATGAGAAGGAGAAGGATACGAAATGGAGAAACAAAAAAGGAAAAGAAGAAGGTTAAAGTAATAAGGGATAGTTTGGTAAATATAAATTTATAGTAAGAATGTTTTTGTCTTGAGAAAATTAAATTTCTGCTTCCGCGTCTTGGCAGAAGGCAGAAATGTAGCTTCCTCCACAAAAGCAAAAACCTTTTCTACTGCTGCTCAAAAGCATTTCTCCGTTTTGGCCCAACACCTCAAATCTCAAAAAAGTGCTTTTTTTGGGGAAAAACAAAGGAGAGCACTTTTAGCCTCCCAAAAAACCTGGCAAACAGGCTATTCGTTTTGTTTTCTCCTGGCTTATGTGTGGTAATTTAGCAAGTAATGTCAGTTGAGAACTTGAAATCACAAACTGATGTAGTTAAATTAGGCCTTCCTTTCGAAACTCCAGTCATTTGACAAATTGAAAGGCTTTGCTGCTGTTGTTTCAATTTCCCATCACTATTTTCTGATTTTTCTTTTAATGTTTGTCTTTTCCCTTCTCTGCATATTTCTTTCCCTTCTTCCTTGTCTTTAAAAATGTTGTATTTTTGCGATGGAAACCTGCTAGATGATTACCATAGCTATTACTGAAAAAATAGTTTTAATTCGTTTTGGAGAGAATTATGTCACTGTATTGGCTATGTATTGCTAGAGCAGTGGAAAAAGTTGACATCCTTGCAACTTGGCTATTCTCGTGGCATGTAAAGCGGAATCTCATTTCTTTATAAGCTGAATTACTGGGGCTATCCTATCCTATCATCCTATGGTAGATTGTCTCCCCTGGAAGCTACATTAGCTGCTTCTTGTCCTTGTTAAAAATGGGTATACTATGTGATAAGGAACTGAACGTCCAAAATATTTCTTGTTTCCTATGATCGGACTGTTATGACATAACACCTTTCTTTCTCAAATAATACGCAAAGTTCTTGTCTTAGTATGCCAAAATTCACTTTACCAAGAAAATGGAAACCGTCTAAGCTGATTTTTGTATTTAGTTAATGGCATACCCTTTGTAAGTTTGGAAAGTTGATACCATCTTGGTCTAATACGAACGGAATGGTTTTGAATTGTTATATGAAACTGTTGCCTGCTACAATATTGACTTTTAGGGTTCACTGGTGTCCAAAGGCTTCCGATAGGGTGGCCTCGTTTCCTGTCTCTAATTGCATTGCTCTAGAACTATTGATGCTGTATTTATGGATTTGTTGATTGGGCTTAGGTCTGAATTCTGTACTTAGTGTCTCACCGAATGGAAATTGGCATATTTATAATCCAATGTACACAGCTTCTATGCATCATACTGTTATAAGGATTTCTTCTATGGCACTTCAGTGCTAAATATTTGAGGTTCTCTCTTTTCTTATGCCCTCTTGAATATGTCAGGCCGTAGAGGTGGTAGATCTGGATCAGCAAACCAAAATGGTAAGAGAGCTTGATGGTCATACTATGCGCTGTGTTAGAGATCAGAATGGGAATCATGTTATCCAGAAGTGTATCGAATGCATTCCAGAGGATGCCATCCAGTTTATCGTTTCCACATTTTATGATCAAGTTGTGACATTGTCCACCCATCCATATGGATGTCGGGTGATACAGGTCAAAACTGAATTGCTTGTAAACTTTTATTTTTCTTCGGTGTTCTGTGTCCACGGGATGATTTTTATTTCAATTTACTTTCTCATGACAGAGAGTCTTGGAACATTGCCATAATCCTGAAACACAGAACATTGTGATGAAGGAGATTTTGCAATCTATTTGCATGCTGGCGCAAGATCAATATGGGAATTATGTCGTTCAGGTCTGCTGCATATCTCAACTTCCATAGCTCATTACCAATGTGATGTTTCAAGATTGCTAATTTACCAGAAGATGTGAACTAGTCTATTAAAGCTTAAAAAACCATCACTTCTTTTCCATGCTGGTTTCTTTTTTTTTTTTTTTTTTTTTGGAAAAAGATTGGTACATCCAACTTTTTGGGGTTTAATTTATTCATCTGTTAGATAGTGCATTGTGGGGAAGGCCTTTTCTGAAATACCACCATTCTTTATATTTAAGGACTTTTCATTTGTCTCTCATTGAGCCAAATAAATGAAAATTGATGCTAACTCTTGTTTAAATTCCATGTTGACTGGTGTACAATTTTTATTTGTAAAGTTTATGCATTCTCATTATTGGCAGATCTTAGCAGTTTCCATTTGCCATACTAGAATGCATTCTCATGTCTCAATGTTGTACAGTTGATAAGAATTGGACCGAGGTCATTGGCTTTCCCATTTTGGGGGGTTGGGTAGAGGGATTTATTCTGTCATAATGTCTTTGCTTAGATGTTCGACTACTCCCCTAGTACTGATATGTTTTGTAACAGCATGTTTTGGAACATGGAAAGCCAGAGGAGCGCACTTCTATAATTAATAAGCTGACGGGGCAGATAGTTCAGTTGAGCCAGCAGAAATTTGCCTCAAATGTTGTAGAGAAGTGTTTAACCTTTGGAACTCCTGAAGAACGCCAAACCTTGGTGGATGAGATCCTTGGCTCCGAAGATGAAAATGGTCCTCTTCAGGTTTGTTAGTTTTGAGAAGCTTCTTTCACTAGTGGTATGCTCAAGCTTACTTAAGTGTTCTCTGTACTTTTGGCTGTCTAATATAAACCACATCAACTCAGATGTAATTGCTTTGCTTTGGTGGCCTTGAGCTTTAGTGTAGATGGTTTTCTGAGAACAAATACTCCTTGTTCACAAGCACTCGGCCTAATGCGCAGCTTGGGCTTTTCCAATGGGGTGGGGGAGGGTTGTCCTTCTTCTTGTGCTAATTAACATGATTGAGTAAGCTTTTTGAACCCTCTGGGATGCATTTCTTTCAGTTTGTTGGTTTGCTAAGAGTTGGTTTGCTAAGAGTACTTCAAATTGAAAATACTACTGGCTCCTTTTAGAGCATGGCTGTGGGTGATCCTAGCTACTAAAGATCCTAGCTACTAAAGATAGAGCATATCTAAAGTGGTAGCAAAAGGAGGAGATCTTTTAGCTCTTTATTTCATTATTTAGTTAAAAGACTTTCTTTTCATTTGTATCTGCGTGGGAGAAAAAATAGCGGTAATTATACAGATAGAGGGACAGCTGTAACATAACATTGAGAAAAATGTAAAACAGAAAATATAGAAATCAATTGTTGACTTAAACAAAGAAACAAAATACTAAGTTCACGTCTAACATAAGTAAACAAATTATGGAAATGATTCATATAAAAGTAGAAGATGCTAATAGAATAGGTATGGTTGGACCACGAAACTTTTTGTATCTATCTTATTGAATAATCTGTTAATATCTTTATTATTTTAGAATCTACTTTTGGTTGGTGGGATAAGAGTCAATAATTTCGGGATAGAATACAACAACAACATACCCAGTGTATTCCCACATGGTGGGGGTCTGGGGAGGGTAGTGTGTACGCAGATCTTACCCCTACCTTGGGAGGTAGGAAGGTTGTTTCCAATGGACCCCCGGCTCAAGAAAAGGTGCCAAGACAACAATAATAATAATAGGCAGTAATAGCAAAATTTCGGGATAGAATATGTGATTATTTTATCCCATGTTTTGCTGAACTTTTGATTCCGGGTTTAGCAATCCCGGAATTAGTCACACCACAATTGTGGTATCATTTACCTAATCTCGGAATTAGTCACACCAAAATTGTGGTATTATCAGTGTTTTAAAAGACGAGGGCGTAAGGCGGGGCGTTTTACGTCTGCCTCGGTGAGGCGTAAGCCCCGAGGCACGGAGCGTAAGCCCCATGGGGTTTTAATTTTTAGTATTTTATAAAATGATATAATTATAAGAAATACTTTTAAATAGGTGAAATAGTGTAAAAATTGAACAAAACTATAAATAAGTAATATATATATATATATATATATATATATATATATATATATATATATATATATATATATATATATATATATACCCAAAAAAAAAAAAAAAAAAACTAATTAGAACAATCTATTAGACGTCTCTCTCTCTCTCTATATATATATATATATATATATATATATATATATATATATATGCTCCACCCCCACAAAAAAACTAATTAGAACAATCTATTATACGCTACTTACAAGTACAAGTATCGCTCGTTACTTTTTGAGATAGTAAAAGACAAGATAAATAATTGAAAAGAACATATATTAGGCATTCTAGCAATAAAAAAGGTCTTGACTTTTAAATTTAATATTTCAGTTCCTTTTTAAAACATTTGAGTAATTACATGTTGACTTTTGAGAATTTGGGCATTATACTAAGGACTTATTTAACAAATTTCGTTTTAGTTTGAAGAAGTTTTCTGGGCTTACGCCCCAACACGCCCCAACAAAAAAACTCGCCCCAAAACGCCGGCGTACGCCCCGAATTGCTGGGCGTACGCCTTTTGGGACTTTCGCCCCGACCCATCGCCCTGGGGCATTTTTGGTACGCCTTGCCCCAAGGCTCGCCCCGGGGCTCGCCCCGAAAACGCCTTTTAAAACACTGGGTATTATTTACCACTCAATGTGTGATAACAATCCCGAGATTACTAGTCACGGGATAAAACACCAAAATGGCAAAGATGTTCTTCATCAAAGCTAATCTCAAACGCCTTTTAAAACACTGGGTATTATTTACCACTCAATGTGTGATAACAATCCCGAGATTACTAGTCACGGGATAAAACACCAAAATGGCAAAGATGTTCTTCATCAAAGCTAATCTCCCAAAGCTCTTTAAAAAAGTCAAGGTTAAAATTGGAAATAATACTTTATCCAATTTCTTTATGGTAAAACCAAACAAATGCTTTATATACCGTATATTCCGTTTTCAGTCCAATGAACCAAACATCTACCATATATCAACTAAATAATCCCGTCATTCTTTAATTTACGTAGTATAATCCCGGTATAACTTGTTCACCAACCAACGACCCTTAAATGAACAAAGGAAAAGAAAACTGTTCGAAGTGGCAAGATGGAGGATAGCTACTTTGTAAACCACATTTCTTCCATCAAATATGGTTATGGTGGAGATTTCATATGTTATCACTTTATGCCTGTTTTTCTTTCTTACCTTATGTATTCAAAATTTTATTTCAGAACTTATCGTGCATACTTCTTGGACATGGATAGTCGATTTCCTTATGTTTTATGGCAGTTACTATTTGTGGAGTCAAATAACTTCTTCTGTTCAATTATGATTTCTTTAAAAACATTTTTATTATGTTTAATTACAAAAATTGTTTTTTATAATACTTTGTGTATAGTTTCTAAGTATGTGATATTTATATTAAGAAGTAGGAATTGATGTCTAGATTCATGCTGAAAATTGCGTACTTTCACCTTGTACTCCAAACCCTATCAATTTTGTTTATGTGATGGAGAGGCTATTTGTGAGCAATTGTCTTTCAACTTCAGGCAGTAGGAAAACTATGTTGCTGGTATTCATAGGGAGCTTGTGTATTTATGATTTGATGTGCAGGTGATGATGAAAGATCAGTTTGCAAACTATGTAGTACAGAAAGTGCTGGAGACGTGTGATGACCAGCAGCTTGAACTAATTCTCAACCGAATTAGGATTCATCTAAATGCTCTGAAGAAATATACCTATGGAAAACACATAGTTGCCCGTGTAGAGAAACTAGTTGCTGCTGGAGGTATTCTTTCTTTTGCCTCCACTCTTCCTAGCTTATGATAACTCATGTCTTTACCCGACTGTTAAGACTGACATCTCATTTTATGTTCACGATGGGTTATCAATATTTCTTCCCTAGTTTACTCGATTTCTTCTCTAATTTTTGTTTTGCTATACTCTAGTTTTGTACTTGATTAAGCTGCCTTGCCCACTGCCCACCGTCAATTTTGGAACTTTGCACCTAATATTGGATTTGTTTATGACTGAATTGCAATAAATAAGTGGAAGTGCATTTCTAACTAGGTGTTGCATGTTTTGCAGAGAGGAGGATCAGCTTTCTGGCTTCGTATTCTGCTTAGATGGCATAGGAAGGAAACTGTACAGCTAACTGAGGCCAGGTTGAGTGTCCTTGTCTTTGTTCTGTTGTCTTAGATTTGGCTCTACCTGTTACCGTGGAGCATGTTAAAAAAATAAAAATGTTTGTAATACTTGAGTTGTACATTATTAGTTTGAGGTATACCTAGAGTTGGGTTAGCCATTCGGTGAGGCCCAGATGGTAAACATACCTGAGATAAAAGTAACTGTACAAGGGTGTAAAAAGTAAACTGTAGAGGTCTGTTCGTGACTGCTGCCATGTGCAGAGCACATGTTTTTTAGGTTAACATCATGTCTTCCAAATGTATGGGTAATTAATTATTTTCCTTTAAATAAAAGAAACCTTTTCTTCTAAACTGTTCACTGCACCAGATTTTCCTTTAATCATGGTAGTAGAATGCAAGTTTCTACATGGCCTTTTCATCTCCAATTTCCTTTTTTGGCAAGTCAATTTTTCTTTTTAAGAATTCAATGTGCATTTTTTGTAGGGAAAATGGTCAAATTTGCCCCTATGTGAAAAGGATCGATTTTATCCTCTGGTATACTATATGTACAAAAATACCCTCTTTTCTATTATATATAAGTGTCTTAAGAGGACTAACAGAGCATTCAATATTTATATCAGAAGCTATATAAATTGTACACTTTAATACAAAGAATGAATATTTGTATCAAAAGTTATATAAATTGTACACTTTAACCAACTATTTCTTTATCTCACGTGGACATATGTCATAGTATGAAATATTTATTCTCTTCTCATGTATACACGTATGCACTTCAATTTTAATTTTCGGACACATCTATTTCCTCCGTGCACTTTTACTTATTCACTTTTGACTTTTCACGTTCTTTAGGAATTAATAAATGAAGTGCACCCTCCGTCCCATATTACCTGACCAAATAAGTGTCTTAAGAGGACTAACACAAAAGATTCAATACTTGTACTAGAAGCTATATAAATTGTACACTTTGACACAGCAATGAATACTTGTACCAAAATTTATATAAATTGTACACTTTAACCAACTATTTCTTTATCCCACGTGGACATATGTCATAGTACTGAATATTTATTCTCTTCTCATGTATACACGTATGCATTTCGATTTTAATTCTCAGACACATTTATTTTCTCCGTGCAATTTTACTTGTTCACTTTTGACTTTTCACGTTCTTTAGGAATTAATAAATGAAGTATACCCCCCGTCCCATATTACTTGGCCACATTACTAAAAATATATGTCCAAATTACTTGTTCATTTACAAAATCAAGATAAAATTAATTAAATCGTTCTCATCTTAGCCTCTCCGTCCGATATTACTTGGCTACTGAATATTTATTATCTTCTCATGCATACACGTATGCACTTCAATTTTAATTCTCCGACACATTTATTTCCTCCGTGCACTTTTAGTTGTTCACTTTTGACTTTTCACGTTCTTTAAGAATTAATAAATGAAGTACTCCCCCCGTCCCATATTACTTGGCCACATTACTAAACTATTTTTTTTATCCCATGTGGACATATGTCATGATACTGAATATTTATTCTCTTCTCATGTATACACGTATGCACTTCAATTTTAATTCTCCGACACATGTTTACTTTTACTTGTTCACTTTTAACTTTTCACATTCTTTAGTAATTAATAAATGAAGTACTCTCTCGATCCCATATTACTTGGCCACATTACTAAAAATATATGTCCAAACAGTGTTTTAAAAGACGGGCGTTTTACGTCTGCTTCAGCGAGGCGTAAGCACCGAGGCACGGGGCGTAAGTTTCATGGGACTTTAATTTTTAGTATTTCATAAAAGGATATAATTATAATAAATACTTTTAAATAGGTAAAATAGCGTAAACATTTGAAGAAAACTATAAATATATGCTCCATCCTCACAAAAAAACTAATCAGAACAATCTATTATACGCTACTTACAAGCACAAGTGACTGCTCGTTACTTTTTTGAGATAGTAGAAGACAAGATAAATAATTGGAAAAGAACATATATTAGGCATTCTAGCAATAAAAAAAGGTCGTGACTTTTAAACTTAATGTTTCGGTTCCTTTTTAAAATATTTGAGTAATTACTAGTTGATTTTTGAGAATTTGGGCATTACATTGAGGACTTATTTAACAAATTTTGTTTTAATTTGAAGAAGTTTCTGGGCTTACGCCCCAACAAAAAAAACTCGCCCCAAACGCCCAGACGTACGCCCTGAATTGCTGGGCATACGCCTTTTGAGACTTTCACCTCGAACCATCGCCCCGAGACATTTTTGATACGCCCAGCCCATAGGCTCGCCCCGAAAACGCCTTTTAAAACACTGTGTCCAAATTACTTGTTCATTTACAAAACCAAGATAAAATTAATTAAATCTTAATTTTAATTTCTTTGTAACAATTCTTTTTATCTATAATTGTTAATATAAAAAATTATAATGTAACTAATTTACCCCTTATTAACATATTTTTTAATTAATTTAATAAAAATATTTTATTAGTTTTGCGTTTAAAAAATCCAATATATACAACAATGATTCTTATGTTTGGATCTGAACAGTTAATTAATTGAGATGGATATCAACTTGTCGGTATACATATAAGATATTAAAGAATTTAAGAGAAAAAATCTAGAATCAAAATATTAATTTCCCCTCATATTCTTACTAATTTTCTTTTTCATATCGATGAGCAACTTTCATTGTCATGACAATGAGAAAAAAGTCAGACTCTTTCCATCTCAAAGACTTAATTCCATCATTTTTTAACTATAACTAAAGTGATGGTACATAAAATACATTTTGTATATATTGCTATATATAACAACAATTAGAATGTTTTTAAAAGTTATTTACAAAATACAAACCTTAAAGACTGGCTAATCAAACTGACGGAGTTTAAGAAATAAATATAGACTTTTGAATCTTGTGGTTCTAAATTAAAACGTGTATAATATAATAAAATATCCTTTAAATCTTGTGATTATAAACTTGACATGTTGGATATTTGAATTGTCAACTTACTAAATATAAAAAGAGGTGGATATAACCAAAATAAGACAAATATTAACAACAATTGAGAAAGTAAGGGGAAAAATAAGAGGAAATAAATAAAATATAGAGACTCACCAAAGAGAATCACGGTATCCTTTGCAAAATATACAAACCATAAAGACTAACTAAAGTGAGTAACTAAATTAATCATGTTGGGCCCCGTGCTATGCACGGGCATAATTTGCTAGTAGTTATCTAAATGGTTCAAATATATTCCTCTGTTAGGGGCTCAACTCATGTAGCATTGACATTTTGGTTAGGTGGACGCCATTTGACATGCCACCTCAGAGCCCAACGAATTTTACACCCTCCTTCCACTTGTTCTTCATCCTATTTTTCTCCGAAGATATTGGTTATCACATGATTAATGATTTTAAGAATCTCAAATAAGGAATTTTTAACATTTTGGATGCAGGTTACTTCTTTTTTTAAAGTTTTAAGTATCCCGTGATATACTCAAACTAATTTGCATAGTGTTTGTTTAGAAACTCTCTTAGAAGCGTCTTTTCGATTTTTAATTACAACATTTTTAAAGCAGTCTTAAATATGTATTTAGAGAAGAAATTGTCATTCTTAAATTTACACAGAAAAAAGATTCTTCTTGAGATCAGATACAATAAAAGCACCTTTTGGTTTCAAGTTCTTTCCAATTTTTATTTTCTATGTGAGTAATGGGTAGTTTACGTCCTTGCTGCTATTGTCCGTGACCTCAATTGTAGTAGCCTCGACCCCTCTCTTGATTCTTTTGTGCTATGAATGCATATTGGCGTTGAGATGTGTCTGTTAATCTTGCTCGTCAGCATCCTGTAATGACCCTCCCGGTCATTATGGAAAATATAGGATCACCCCACCAATAGAACCTTCCCAAGGGTAGAACGAGCTAATAGAAACTCGATTGTGTAAGTCTAAGAACTGAAAACTTGACTTGTTTGTGATTGTTGTCTGATTTTGTGTTGAGTCCATTGGGGGTGACGTAGAGAATTAGAGCTCCGTTGCGAATTCCGAGGCCATGGGTGGATTCGTATGGTGTTTTTATGTCTTTGTGCATGTTTGTTTATGTTTGTGAGGCCTCGGATGAAATGTGGAGTGATAGAGTGAAAAACTAAAAAAAATTTCGTACTCACTGCCTCAGTAGTACCGCTGTGGCGGGAGTTGTACCACTGCGGCGGTACCGCTGTAGCTGCAGGCCTCTCGCTGCGAGCGGGCAATTGTTGTTCATTGTGTCCGCTGTGGGGGGCAATGGCCCGCTATGGTGATGTCGCTATAGCGGGATATGGCCGCCATAGCGGAGGTTGGATTTCTTTTTTTTTTATAGCGGGCACTTGGCCGCTATAAGCGAGACACGCCGTTGCGAAAATGACCGCTGTAGCGGTCGACGGAAAACAGTAATCCCATTTTAAACACTTAGTTCTGAATTCTTTATTCACAAAACTCCAACACAGTTCCCCACAAGTACCTAGGGAGAATTTCCAAGCTAAGGCAAGAATATTCTTGAGAGGTAAGTCTCAACCATTCCCTTCAATCAATACGTTATCTTCTTCATGATTATCATCCCTTTTATGGATCTTCAATGGTGAATTAGTAGTAGTAACCCTAGAACCTAATAGACCTTCTATAATTGATGGGTTATAATTGTTATCATTTATTTATCATCTAATGGCTTGGGTTAACTCCTCTTAATCAAGAATTGAACCATTAGAGTCCTGAACTAAGTGAATTGAGACTTAGGGTTTCATAAAAATGGTAGCTTGACCATGGAAACTTCTTGTAATTGATGTGTTGATGAAATATTGTTATAAATTAATGCTTAGTGGTTACTAAGGCCATTGTTAGGTTGTTTTACACCTAGAAGTCATTCACCATTGGAATGGGGTTAAAGGGAAGGGTATTCTTGAACTAATTTTGTGACTAGAGTAATTGTGACTCATTGAGCATTCTAATTTCTAGACTTTGAGCGTTCTGAGGCTTTACGGAATGGAAAAGCTGTAGCGGAGTGATTCGCGTGGTTCCAGTTCTACGTTTGAGGCAGGTTACGGTCTACTTGAGTTAGAATTTGATTAGTTGATTGTATGTGTTGTGAATTCAATAGGAGAAAGCATGTTTAGTCTTCAAACATGATGTGTGTGTGGTTGATCTCCTATATGCAATTGATTGAGTGACTGTGTAGGCCTCGTGCCACTATTCATGTGTGTTGATTCTACAGTTTGATGTTGTTGTGATGAGAAGTTAATGTGATCTTCTCGGTGAAATTGTGATACAAAGTGATGATTTGAGCATTGATAATAAGAGGGCAAGAAATACTATTATGTATAGATGTATGAAAAGGAACAGTTGACCGAAATGAGGATGTGACCTAGATTATGGGCTCGTGATCTGAGGCTCGTTCCGAAAATGAGTGGTTCTTGATGTGGACCGCGTCCGAGGTTCTTTCCGGAGCAGAGATTTTATGCTCGGGTTCGACGAGTATCCGGAGCGCGTGGTACATGGACACCATGGGTCCCCTGCAGGTCATGACTACTGAGCAATGACATCAGTTAGCATGTGTGTACAGCGAGGTTATGGTTATTGTTGGTAGACTTGTTCCCATCTATTGTTTCTGTTGATCTGATCCTTGATATCGTTGGGTGACTTGATTCGTGATTATCCTTGGTTTACTTATTGATTGGATTATTGATTTCTTGTTCTTGGCTGACTTGTCTATTTTATTGATTTTATGATGTATGCATGCTACTAATCTTAGTCGGCCTATGATATCTGCCGGTACATAGTGTTTGTACTGATACTAACTTGCTGCATTCTTTTGAGTGCAGATTGTGATCTAGAGACTGCTACCCGTCCTTATATCTAGCGTGAGGCCGTTGCTGACAGATTTTAAGGTAAGTTTCTATCCATGCCAGGACGCCCGAAGATCTTCTTTATGATGTCTATTTCTACTCCAGACATTGTGGTTATTGTTAGACAGATTTCATTCCTTAGACATGTTTTAGATTAGAGTCCTTATACGGTGACTTTCAGATTTTGGGATTTGTAATAGTTAGGACTTCTGCATTTATTTCATTGTTTTATGGCATGACTTATTTTTGATTATCTTGTGCTTGAATGGGTAATAACTGATCGAATTAGTTAATATAAAAATGGACTTGAATAAATAGGTGACACGTGTGTTGGTTTACCCACTAGGAGTCAGTCTGGGTACCAGTCATGGGGGGTTGGATTGTGATAGAGTTAGTATCAGAGCCTTAGGTTCATCGATCTCATCATACAAGGACACGTCTAGTAGAGTCTTGCGGATCGGTACGGGGACGTCTGTATTTATCCTTAAGAGGCTACCGGACACTAGGAAAACTCTATTTTCTTCTTTCCTTCGTGCTACTTGATTCCAATTGGTATCTGATGATTCAAATTGGTATCTAACTATCCTTCATTCTCTCGCAGATGGCTAGAACACGCGCGATAGCAGCTAGAGACAAAGGTAGAGGCAGAGGAGGTGGTAGAGCGGTGGCCCCAGCTGGGGGCGGAGTGCCAGTAGTTGATCCTGTGCCTCCAGTGTTTCCTAATGAGGCCGTGCGAGATGCAGCTACACCAGCCCAGCCAATAGTAGTACCAGTTCCGCCAGGGGCTGTAGTTGCTTCTGGCATACCAGATGCGATGGCACAAGTGTTGAATTGGTTGCTATGTACGAGTCCCGTTTCCATTCCTTGTCCCGATATGCTCTTCAGTTGCTGCCTATTGAGGGGGAGAAGATCCAGCGGTTCGTGAAGGGATTGAACACTGGACTTCAGCTATCAGCTCTACAGCTTATAGCCACTGGGCTTCATTTCGGGAGGTACTGGAGCATGTCCGTGTTGTTGAGGGAATTAAACAGGAAAGTCATGCAAAGAAGATATAGAAGAAGGATCGAAGGGGTGGGAATATCAGTAACTCTTTCTCGAGGGGTCAGAGTTCGCAGGTACATTCAGGCGTCCGGTTCAATCAGCGATGCAGGTGTCCGTTGGGGGCCCATCAGGGGCCAATTATCAGTCTTCAGGTCAGCATAGAGGTTATACTGCTTCATCAGCTTCTGTTCAGCGACCTACGCTGGACCGTGCATGTTAGGAGTGTGGTGAGATAGGGCATATTAAGAGGTATTGCCCCAAACTCAGATAGGGTGGACAAGGGACTCAGTATCAGTGTCACGACCCAACCGGAGGGCCGCGACGGGTACCCGGTGCTATCCCACCCGGGCACCTCTTAACATGCTTTCACATCACATCTAGGTGAGCCACATAGCTAAATCATGCTTTTCATTCATCATCATTCTAATATCATTAGGCGACAATTTACTTATATCATCAATAAACATCTATGCCCATATAATTGTACATAAGCCGACAAGGCTAACAAACAATATCCCAAAATATAGGCCGACAAGGCCAAACATACCTAACCATATACACATGTCTACGAGCCTCTAAGAAGAATACGTCATATCATAACATATGGGCGGGACAGGACCCCGCCGTGCCCATAATATGTACACAAAAGAATCTATACCAAAAGCTGTAGCTCCGAATGAAGTGGAGCTCCGCTATGTAGTCCCTGAGAAATATAGCTATGGATCGAGTCTGTCTCCCTGGCCACCTGCGGGCATGACGCAGCGTCCACAAACAAAAGAACGTCAGTACGAAGAATGTACTGAGTATGTAAAACGTGATCAATATCATTATGAAAGCATAATAGATAACATATGAAATAGCATAGGATGGGAGATAATAGTATCATCGTCATAGCACTTACTTACTTTTCATAGGGACAATCCATTTCTATTTCGTATCCGTGTACATACGTCCATATCCTTACTCATTTACCTTTCGTATCCATTTCCGTATTCGTATTCATATTTCCATTCATACTCATATTCATATAATTTACATCTTATATACATTGCATATACATAGCCTTTACATAACATTATACTTAGCATATTTGTACTCATATTGATGTCATATACATAGCATTTATATAACATACCCGACCATGAAGGTTCGTTGTTTCACATAGCTGGCCCTATCAAGGCTCAGTGTCATACCTGGCCCTACCAAGTCTCAGGGTTATCCGTACCCAACTGCAGTGGTGCGCGCGCATATATATATATATATATACATATATTCACTATATTCTACCCCGCCATATAAGCTCGGGGTTCACATTAGCCACTCATGGGCACATATACATATATGCTCATAACTATCTTTAGCCTTTTTACTATCGTCATTCATTACATTCTATCCTTAGAGGATTACTCGTCGCACGAGGAACTTAATACGTTCGTATCATATCGAGAATCATAAGCTTAGTAGCTTTTAGAGATAGGATCATTGAAGAATATCATAGGCTCATAGAAGGATAAATATTTGGCCAAAGAACCATGCCTTATGAAAGAAGGGTTAGCCTTACATACCTTTCCGTGCAACTATTCTATCACTTGTACGTTCTTCTTTAAGGCTCACGTTCTACCTTCATTAGAGTGCATACTAACATTAGAGAATTGATAGCTTAGCATTCATGATTAAAGCTAGGGAAAATTGGACAGCATCTCCTTTATTTATACAACTTCCTCCATATCATATATCAACTCCCAAACATCAATAATAACATTCACAACATCATCACAATAGCCTTTATTCACCTACATTAGCCTTACTTCTCAATTCACTTCCAATCATCCATATTCATGGTCATATCACACGATTACGTTCATTCATATACGACATCTATCTCATGTTCTCAACATCATTTATAACATGATTATAATCATAATGTATCAAGAATCATAACTCAATTCAAACATTTACTCAAAAGTGACACTATTCCACATTTATGACCCATTCTCTATTTCCTTATATAATCCAAGTGTTTCAACTTTCAAATACCTTAAACAACATGGAAATGTCATAAAACTTACCTTAGATGGTGTAGGAATGAACCTTGGGTGCAAATACTTCACTTGAGAAAAACCCTAGTTTCACCTTCACTTGGATTTCTTGTTTTGGCTGAACTTTGATGGGTCTCTTATACTTGATTCACTTGATTTGATGAAGTTGAACATTAATTTCTCTTGAAATCTTGTGGGAGAAATGTAGAGAGATGTTTTAGAGAGAAGTGGAGTGAAAGGTGAAATGGAATAAATGAAACTTGGATCCTTATTAATAACACAATTCAGCCCCGACCAACATCTACGGACCAACATACGGTCCGTATAATTTATACTGACCGTATGTCTGGCCGTAGATTTGGTCCAGAGAGGGGTCTCATTACGGGCTGAACCTACGCTGGACATACGGTCCGTATGTTTTATACGGCCAGTATGTTTGGCCGTATAATGTCCAGTGATTCCGAACTTGTTCTCGTCGACTCGTTTGATCTCCAATCCTTATGGAACCTTCTTGACACTTGTTTATCACCTCATTATCAATCTAAGGGGCGTTATAACTCTTTTCCAAAGCATCATTAAATCATCATTAACTTATTACTCGTAAATCTCTTCCGATACTTATCACATGCATTGCCTTCTCTTGGCAACTTTCTCGTCTAACATCGAATGTCTTTGAAATCTTGCTTAAGGTCATCAAATGTCATTCCTTACTTATTTAAATACCATATACAACGTGCTCTTCGTTAGTCTATTCACTGTGCATCAATGAATTTTTTTTCGAGGTGTAACATTCTTCCCTCCTTAAGAACATTCGTCCTCGAATGTTAAGCACTCGGGAATTCTATGAAAATTTTGCCAGAGTTTCCCCTATAATATGGCACTACCATCCTATCACAACAACCCATAATAACAATGCCTCATAGGGCCACAACATAATAGCAATAGAATTTGGCCACACACGACCCAAATGCATAAAAAGGAAAACATACATACCTTATGATCTTGATGTCTCATCTTGGCCCTCTTCCGGGGGCTGAAATAAGTGGGGGTACTTGGATTTCATAATTTCTTCCGCTTCCCATGTCATCTCTTCTCGGTTATTATTTCTCCACAAAACTTTAATTGAGGCCACTTCTTTGTTTCTAAGCCTCCGTACTTGCCTATCTAATATGGCAATGGGTATCTCTTCATAAGTCAACTTTTCTGTCACTTGAACATCATTTACTGGGACGATCCTAGTAGGATATCCAACACATTTACGAAGCATCGAGACATGGAAAACTGGATGAACTGACTCCAAATCAGGAGGTAGATCTAATTCGTAAGCCACTTTGCCTACCTTTGCGCACAATTTCATAAGGCCCAATGTACCGGGACTTAGCTTCCCTTTTTGCCAAATCTCATAACGCCCTTCATTGGCGACACTTTCAAGAATACCCAATCTTTAACTTGGAACTCTAAGTCCCTTCGACGATTATCCGCATAGGACTTTTGACGACTTTGGGCTGCTAACAACCGATCTTGTATGAGCTTAACTTTCTCTATGGCTTGTTGGACCAAGTCTGGCCCTATCAATTTATTCTCTCCTACTTCAAACCACCCAATTGGGGATCTACACTTTCGCCCATATAAAGCCTCATACGGTGCCATTTGAATGCTAGAATGATAACTATTATTGTAAGCAAACTCAATGAGTGGCAAGTGATCATCCTAATTTCCTCCAAAATCTAACATACATGCCCGTAACATATCCTCAAGAGTTTGAATGGTACGTTCAGCTTGTCCATCAGTCTGTGGATGAAATGCCGTGCTAAGGCTCACTTGAGTCCCCAAACCCTCTTGGAAGGACTTCGAAATTAGCCGTAAACCGAGTTCCTCTATCGGAGATAATAGATACCGGAACACCATGAAGTCGCACTATCTCTTTAACATAGAGCTTTGCATAATCTTCTGCTACATATGTCGTTCTGACTGGTAAGAAATGAGCTGACTTCGTGAGTCTATCCACAATCACCCATATGGAATCATACTTACGTCGAGAACGGGGTAAGCCTGTAATGAAATCCATGTTAATTACTTCCCACTTCCAAGTTGGGATTTCTATAGCTTGCAACAATCCGCCCGGCTTTTGGTGCTCGATTTTCACTTGTAGACAATTGGGACATTGAGCTACAAATTCCGCTATATCTTTCTTCATCCCATTCCACCAATATATACGAACTTAAGATCATGATACATTTTCGTTGCTCGGGGTGGATAGAATAACGGGAACAATGAGGCTTCTCTCAATATTTGGTGGCGTAAACCCGCCACATTAGGAACACATAATCGCCTCGACATCGGAGAACTCCGTCTCCGCAATCTCAAATGATGACTCCTCTTTTTTGAGGAGTGTATCTCTGTAATGCATTAGCATGGGATCTTCGTATTGTCGCTCTTTCACTTCCACTACTAGCGACGAGACCGCCGAATTCCGAATGGTAGTTCCCCGCTACCCGAGTCCACTACTCGAACTCCTAGGCTAGCTAACCACCGGAGCTCACGAGCCATTTCTCTTTTCTCTCGGTTGTACATCACACAAACTTCCCATAGATCCGCGCTAAGAGCATCAGCCACAACATTTGCCTTTCCGGGGTGATATAGAATGTCAACATCATAATCTTTTAGCAATTCCACCCATCGTCGCTATCGCAAATTCAACTCTTTCTGCTTGAAGATATACTGAAGGCTCTTATGATCTGTGTAAATATCCACATGGACACCATATAAATAATGTCTCCACATCTTTAATGCATGAATCACTGCAACCAATTCAAGATCATAGGTTGGATAATTCTTTTCATGTTTCCGTAATTGCCTTGAAGCATACGCAATCACCTTGCCATGTTGCATCAATACACAACCTAACCCAATAACTGAAGCATCGCAATAAACAACATAACCTTCCAATCCCTCCGGGAAGTGTCGGGGACGGCGCAAAGTCAATCTATTTTTTAGTTCTTAGAAACTACGTTCACAAGCATCCGTCTATTGAAATTTTGCCGATTTCTCGGGTCGCCTTGTGAATGGTGCCGAAATGGAAGAAAAACCTCAACAAATCTCCCGTAATATCCCGCTAAGCCCGTAAAGCTACGAACCTCCGTAGAGTCATGGGCCTTCGCCAAGTCTTCACGGCCTCAATCTTTTGGCTATCTACCCGAATACCATCGGCCGAAACAATGTGCCCCGTAAATGTCACTGAGTTCAACCAAAACTCACACTTAGAAAATTTCGCAAACAACTCTCGAGTTTGAAGAACTCCAAGGACAATACGCAAATGATCCGCATGTTCAGCCTCGGATCTAGAATACACCAAGATATCATCGATGAATACAATCACAAACAAATCTAGGAAGGGCCTGAACACATTGTTCATCAAATCCATAAACACTGCCGGTGCATTAGTTAGCCCAAATGACATTACCCGGAACTCAAAATGGCCATATCTTGTTCTGAGTCGTCTTAGGGATATCTTTCTCCCTAACTCTCACTTGATGATACCCGGATCTCAAATCTATCTTTGAAAACCATTTGGCACCTTGTAATTGATCAAATAAGTCATCGATCCTCAGAAGAGGATACTTATTCTTAATCGTCACCTTATTCAATTGCCGGTAGTCAATACACATTCTCAAGGAGCCATCTTTCTTTCAGACAAATAATACGGGTGCTCCCCACGGGGATGAACTAGGCCTAATAAAGCCTTTCTCAAGCAAGTCTTTCAATTGCTCCTTCAACTTTTTCAATTCTATGGGAGCCATTCTATAAGGAGGAATAGATATAGGCTTAGTGTCTGGCAACACATCAATAGCAAAATCAATCTCCCGCTCGGGAGGAAGGCCTGGAAGCTCTTCCGGAACACATCCGAAAATTCATTCACTACGGAACCGACCAAGAGTCGGCGGTTCAAATTTCTACATCTTGAACCCGCACTAAATGATAAATGCAACCTTTTGTGATCATTTTCCTTGCCTTTAAATAGAAATAAACCTACCCTTTGGTGACGTCGTATTTCTTTCCATTCTAAAACTGGTTCTCCCGAAAATTGAAAACGAACCATTTTCATTCTACAATCAACATTGGCGTAGCAAGAAGCCAACCAATCCATGCCCATAATAACATCAAAATCCACCATTTTTAACTCATGCAAGTCAATCATAGTACGACGATCACAAATCACAATTACACAATTTCTATATACTCGGCTAGCTATTACCGATTCACCAACGTGTGGACACCTCAAAAGGTTTGATCGACTCCGGTTTGACTCTAAATCGACCCGCAATATACGGAGTAACATATGACAATGTGGAGCCCGGATCTATCAAAGCATACACATCATGAGAAAATACCGATAATATACTCCGTGACAACATCGAGATGACTCAAGATCTTGGCGTCCACCAAAAGCATAAATACGGTGCCGAGGACCGCTAGAACCGGGACTCTCCCCTCGCCTCTACCATGGCCGACCGGCGCATGTGAACCCGGGCCCCACAGGGGCGTATAGAAGATGAAGATTCGGCTATCGACCCTAAAGGCTGGGTCCTACCTCTGCCATCAACTGAGGGGCAATCACACATAATATGGCTTGGTCGACCACATGAATAGCAAACCTCTGAACCCAATCTGCACTGACCCCAATGTAACTTCCCACACTGGGAACATCATGGTACGGGTGGTCTCGCTCGACCCGAATCACCCCTGAACCGAGATCCCGAAAAGCTCTGGCTCGGCCCGGGATGAGTAGATCTATCAAATCTATGGCCTGAAAATCGTGGAGGCGCACTAGTCATAGAATGGCCTGAATGCCTTGAAAACTGCTGTCTGTGCCCGCCTCTATACTCGCTTATCGGACTCGAAGATCTAGCCCTCTTGTTATGCCCCCTATCATGCTCGCGCTCACTTCTTTGTTGTTGTAGACTTTCTTCCAGATTTTGAGCATGGGCTTGGATGCGTGAAATGTCCATATTGTCCTGAAGGGACGCAGTCAAGCACCTATCCATCAAGTGTGGCCCTAGGCCCTTCACAAACCTATGCACTCGGTCACCCATATCCGCTACCATGGCCGAAGTATACCTAGCCAAGGAATTGAAGCGGAGACTATACTCTAGAGCACTCATGCTCCCTTGCCTCAAATTCAAGAACTTGTCGGCTCTAGCTCGCCGAACTTCTGGAGGAAAATAATGTCAGAGAAATGCATCCACAAACTCTTGCCATACCGGAGGAGGTGCATTGGCTCCCCGTGAAGCCATCCAAACCGTGAACCAACATACCAAAACATCCCGTAATCTATAGGACGCTAGCTCCACCGATTCGGTATCCGAAGCATGTATCAATCGGAGCGTCCTCAACATACCATCAATAAAATTCTAGGGGTCCTCATCCAGCTTTGATCCAAAGAATTTCGAAGGGTTCAGACTAATGAAATCACGGGCCTTTCCACTAACAGCCTTATCACCTTGCCCTGTACTTTGCCGCTGAGTATGGGCAGCAACCAATTGAGTTAGCAAATGAATGGCCTCTTTTACATCTTGTCTTGAAGCATCCGGTGAGGAACCGAGGCCGGAGCGGAGAGGCCCCTCACGCTCCTCTAATATAGGCACCGAACGGGGAGGACCGAGATTGAGCCGCACTCGGGACTCACTTTCCTCTCTCACCGGTGGCGGTGCACTTTCATCCCGCTTTTCTGCCACCGTCTTTCCCTTTTGGGCTGCTGTAGCCTTTCTCTTTACAGGCATTTCTGAAATACACAACACACGGTTAAGGAACAAGAAGTTCTTACGTCATAGCTCTATAGCACGATTCTTATGAAGAAAGAAGGTCAGTCATTCCTAAAATGCCCGCAGGTTCTTGTTTATAAGTGTGGCACGCAACACACCCATAACCAAGATTCTACTAGACACGGCTCGTAGACACACCCTAGGACAGAACTGCTCTGATAGTATCAGTGTCACGACCCAACCGGAGGGCCGCGATGGGCACCCGGTGCTATCCCACCCGGGCACCTCTGAACATGCTTTCACATCACATCTAGGTGAGCCACATAGCTAAATCATGCTTTTCATTCATCATCTTTCTAATATCATTGGGTGACAATTTACTTATATCATCAATAAACATCTATGCCCATATAATTGTACATAAGCCGACAAGGCTAACAAACAATATCCCAAAATATAGGCCGACAAGGCCAGACATACCTAACCATATTCACATGTCTACGAGCCTCTAAGAAGAATACGTCATATCATAACATATGGGAGGGACAGGACCCCGCCGTGCCCATGAATATGTATACAAAAGAATCTATACTAAAAGCTGTAGCTCCGAATGAAGTGGAGCTCCGCTATGTAGTCCCTGAGAAATATAGCTATGGATCGAGTTTGTCTACCTGGCCACCTGCGAGCATGACGCAGCGTCCACAAACAAAAGGACATCAGTACGAAGAATGTACTGAGTATGTAAAACGTGATCATTATCAATATGAAAGCATAATAGATAACATATGAAATAGCATAGGATGGGAGATAATAGTATCATCGTCATAGTACTTACTTACTTTCCATAGGGGAAATCCATTTCTATTTCGTATCCGTGTACATACGTCCATATCCTTACTCATTTACCTTTCATGTCCATTTCCATATTCGTATTCATATTTCCATTCATACTCATATTCATATCATTTACATCTCATATACATTGCATATACATAGCCTTTACATAACATTATACTTAGCATATTCGTACTCATATTGATGTCATATACATAGCATTTATATAGCATACCCGACCACGAAGGTTCGGTGTTTCACATAGCTGGCCCTACCAAGGCTCAATGTCATACCTGGCCCTACCAAGGCTCAGGGTTATCCGTACTCAACTGTATCGGTGTGCGCGCATCGTCATATATAGATATATGCATATTCACTATATTCTACCCGGCCATATAAGCCCGGGGTTCACAATAGCCACTCATGGGCACATATACATATAAGCTCATAACTATCTTTAGCCTTTTTACTATCGTCATTCATTACATTCTATCCTTAGAGGATTACTCGTCGCATGAGGAACTTAATACATTCGTATCATATCGAGAATCATAAGCTTAGTAGCTTTTAGAGATAGGATCTATCGAAGAATATCATAGGCTCATAGAAGGATAAATATTTGGCCAAAGAACCATGCCTTATGAAAGAAGGGTTAGCCTTACATACCTTTCCGTGCAACTATTCTATCACTTGTACGTTCTTCTTTAAGGCTCACGTTCTACCTTCATTAGAGTGCATACTAACATTAGAGAATTGATAGCTTAGCATTCATGACTAAAGCTAGGAAAAATTGGACAAAGATCTCCTTTATTTATTCAACTTCCTCTATATCATATATCAACTCCCAAACGTCAATAATAACATTCACAACATCATCACAATAGCCTTTATTCACCTACATTAGTCTTACTTCTCAATTCACTTCCAATCACTCACATTCATGGTCATATCACACGATTACGTTCATTCATATACGACATCTATCTCATGTTCTCAACATCATTTACAACATGATTATAATCATAATGTATCAAGAATCATGAATCAATTCAACCATTTACTCAAAAGTGACCCTATTCCACATTTATGACCCATTCTCTATTTCCTTCTACAATCCAAGTGTTTCAACTTTCAAATACCTTAAACAATAAGAAAATGTCATAAAACTTACCTTAGATGGTGTAGGATTGAACCTTGGGTGCAAATATTTCACTTGAGAAAAACCCTAGTTTCACCTTCACTTGGATTTCTTGTTTTGGATGAACTTTGATGGGTTTGTTACACTTGATTCACTTAGTTTGATATAGTTGATCACTAATTTCTCTTGTAATCTTGTGGGAGAAATGTAGAGAGATGTTTTAGAGAGAAGTGGAGTGAAAGGTGAAATGGAATAAATGAAACTTGGATCCTTATTTAATAACAAAATTCAGCCCCGACCAGAACATACGGACCAACATACGGTCCGTACATTTTTCACTGGCCGTATGTCTGGACCGTATGTGTCACGACCCAACCCCGTAGGCCGTGACTAGTGCCCGAATTGGGCACCCTAACTCATTCATAAATTCGAGTCGCAAACAGATGGCTTATACAAACACAAATATCAAACGCTGTCTCAGATTTTATCAAACTGCCTCAAACAAATCTCAAACACAACCGTATATATATCAGAAGCCGACAAGGCTATCAAATGGCGCAACGGCCTAAAACATATACAAATGCAAGCAGACGAGGCTGCCACGGCGAATGGGATCGCCCCGGAACATATAACATACAAACACAACCGTACGTAACGGGCATAACCCACATACATGTTCACGTACCTCTAAACCGACAAACAAATCATATGACGGACAGAGCCCCGCCGTACCCCCGAACGAATATATACAAATGCAACGAGCGAATATATACCAAAACGTGGCTCGAATAAGGGAGCACTCCAAACAAGACGAAGAGGGTGTCCTAAACAGGTAGATCACCGAACTGCGCGTCTGTACATGCGGGCATGAAACGCAGCCCCCGAAGAAAGGGGGTCAGTACGAAATATGTATTGAGTATGCAAAGCAGAAAATGTAGTATACAAATCTGAGTCGTAATCGAAATAGAGGTACAGAAAGTAAATGCATTTCAAAAATATCAAAATGTTTACTTTAAAAAAAAATACAAGTCATGCATAAGGCTCAGAAAATATGGTCGCCCGCCCGTCGATGGCGCCATAACACAGCATAACACCAGAAGGTTTCAAATCTCCGTATCCCCGTCACATATCATACATAGCATAACGCCATACACAGCATAACACCAAATATAAGCAGAACCCGGACATCGAGCGAGGGGTTCGGTGAACCATAAACACAGCATAACACCGGAATATAACAAAGTGCGCACGACAACAGAACCGGCCCGGGACTCGGCGAAAGATATAACAGAATGCACGAACGGAGTCGTGAGTAACCATATGCATAAAATCATTATCATAGAATCAAATGATAAGTAAAATGACCATACTTAAAATCGGGATATTAGTCATATCATATTTTGTCAAAAGTCATCAGAATTACAAAAGAAGAGTCGCGGGGCCCACGGACGGGTGTTGACCCGAGTCGGGCCCGCCTATGAAAAACATACTTATCATACATCATACAATCTCCTACGAGCATATCGAGGCAATCCGAGCCTTTCTGTTAAATATACGGGCGTTCGTAGTTACGGAACTCTTTAAAGGCCAAACTTTTTGTGCAAAGGTTGAAAATCAAATATTTCAAAGACATAAAGGCCAATATTTCATCATATCAACATACAAATTGAAAGAAGCGAATAAGAGTCATAAACATGCTCGGATTGCGAGAATCGAATTTCCTCGAGGCTCGTGTCATAGCCTACTTGAAGCTAAGGCATGCCAAAAGAAGAAAGGATTGGGCTTTACATACCTCGTACGCACTCAACGCTAGCTCAAACTCAAGATAAATCCAACCTACGTCTCGGGTTGCCCAAGGTCTACAAACAAGCCATAATATGCCAAACATTAGCTATAGACATTTGGGCATTTAATTCCAAATTAGCCCTTAATTCTACAGAAATTTGGGCAAAGATTTCCCCTCAAATAGGCCAACCCCGAGAATTTAACTCGGCCAAATCAACAACAACAACAACAACAACCAACCTAGCAACATTAATAATCAATCCGAAAGGCAATACAACATTAATAACTCTCTTTTCCATCATTCAACAACTTTCAATATATTCAATTTAACGGCTTACTTTCAAGCCAACATCAACGCTTATACATTCGAATACTAACCCGAATCCATACCAACAATATTCAAAGACATTCTAAGCAATTCATAAAACATTTCAAACATTCCAAATAATACTCCCACTCACCCGAAACCGCCCAAACCCGAGAGCCTCAACTATAACACATTCCTCATTTCCAAATCATGATTTGCACCAACGATTCACATTCTAACAATGCTATTCTCATCAACATACAAATTACATTAAATGAACAATAACCTCCAAATCAGTCCGCAACAATTACAACATCATTTTGAGTCATTAAACTCTCATTCTCATCATGGAATTCATAACGACAACAACTAAAACATTAAGCGATATTAATTCATTCTTTGTCACACAAATGGCCTACATTCGGCCAACACCTCCTACAAACATATGTTGATGATCTCATTCATTTCTCCACTCTACAACAATCACAACATGCTAACTAGACTTTAATTCATTGCTTCAATACCACACAACACACACACACCTCACACGGCTATGCACTACACACACAACCTCAATTCCAACTTACTATATTTCATGATTTTCATTCATTTTAGCTTACTACAACATGCATACAACCTTTATAACATACAAAACATGATCAATTCTTACCTTTCTTTTTCGACTCCACAATTTGCCTAGGGTTTGCAATTGACACAACGAATGGTTGGATGACCCGAACAACACTTCCACGTTACTTAGGGACCTCAAATTAGTGGCTTTGCATCAACAAAATAATTTTGGAATGGATTGTTTGGGAATTGATTTTTCTCCCTTCTTGGCCGAGAGCTCCCTTTTGCTCTTCAACTTCTTGTCTTTTTTTTTTCTAAGTGTTGGATGAAAAATGAATTGGTAGTCATCCTTTGAGCTAATATAAGACTTATACAAGTGTCCCTTGGCCCACACAAGTGTTGGACCAATTAAAATTGTCCACAAATTGTGTGGGCCAACCACCACACCACACGGCCAAGGGCCTTATTTTTGCATGATTTTCAACTTCCATTAATTCCAATTTTTGTCCCAAATTTTCCTAATTGTTCCCTACCAACAAATTCATGAACAACTTATGTCTCAAAATAAAATCGAAGGTCAAAAGTCCCGACTTTGCATCCCGGAATGATTTTGTCTCCAACTTATCACAATTAATCCGGATTATCCCAATGCACAAAATACGGGATATAACAGTATGTTTGGTCCAGTGAGGTATGCCATTCTGGGCTGAACCTACGGCTAGACATACGGTCCGTGAATTTTATACTGCTAGTATGTTTGGCCGTATAATGTCCAATGGTTCCGAACTTGTTCTCGTCGACTCATTTGATCTCCAATCCTTATGGAACCTTCTTGACACTTGTTTATCACCTCAATATCAATCTAAGGGGCATTAAAACTCTTCTCCGAAGCATCGTTAAATCATCATTAACTTATTACTCGTAAATCTCTTCCGATACTTATCACATGCGTTGCCTTCTCTTGGCAACTTTCTCATCTAACATTGAATGTCTTTGAAATCTTACTTAAGGTCATCAAATGTCATTCCTTACTTATTTAAATACCATATACATCGTGCTCTTCGTTAGTCTATTCACTGTGCATCAACGGAAAATTTTTCGAGGTGTAACAATCAGGCTCCCCGAGCTCCATTTTCACTAGATAGAGGAGGTAAGGACCATGCACCGGCATGGCGGGGCGGCCACACCGCAGGTAGGGGTGGCGCTCAGCCTAACCGAGGAGGTCCTCAGGCAAGCAGAGACGGACAGCAGTCCAGCAGAAGCGGGGCTCAGACTAGACAGGGTAATAATGGTGGTTCACAGGCTACAAGAGGGCGCGGTCATTTGTACACTTTCCCAGTGCTGTCATCACAGGTACTATCTCAGTTTATGACCGGATGGCTTCTGTGTTATTTGATCCGGGCTCTATTTTTTCTTATGTGTCTACATATTTTGCTGTGGGTTTGGATATAATGTGTGATACACTTGATGACCCTATTTATGTATCTACTCCGGCTCGGGATTCGGTGGTGCTAGATAGCGTCTACCCTTCTTGTGCAATTACATTTATGGGGTATAGTACTTGGGTGGATTTGATGATCCTAGAGATGGTAGATTTTGATGTCATTTTGGCCATGAGTTAGTTGTCCTCGCATTATGCCATTCTTGATTGTCACTCTAAAGCCGTTACCTTAGCTATGCTCGGGGCATCTATACTTGAGTGGAAGGGTAACCTTAGTCCCCTCCCTAAGAAAGTCATATCCTTCGTTCATGCTAGGAAGCTAGTGGAGAAGGGTTGTCTAGCTTATTTGGCACATATTCGTGACACCAGTACGGATACTCCATCTATTGATTCGGTTCCAGTGGTACGCGAGTATGCGGATGTGTTCCCCGCGGACTTGCCTGGTATGCCACCTGACCGTGACATTGACTTCCGTTGATTTAGACACAGGGACTCGTCTATCTCTATTCCACCTTATAGGATGGCGCCCGGCGAACTCGGGGAATTGAAAGAACGGTTGCAAGATCTTTGGAGTAAGGGGTTTATTCGCTTGAGTGCCTCTCCTTGGGGTGCTCCTGTATTGTTTGTTAAAAAGAAGGATGGGTCTATGCGTATGTGTATTGATTACCGTTAGTTGAATAAGGTAACTTTTCGGAACAAGTACCCCATTCCTCGTATTGATGACTTGTTTGATCTGTTACAGGGAGCTTCTGTGTTCTCTAAAATTGACTTAAGGTTTGGGTATCACCAGTTAAAGATTCGGGTAGAGGACGTTCCTAAGACAGCTTTACGGACAAGGTATGGACACTATGAGTTCTTGGTTATGTCTTTCGGGCTTACTAATGCCCCAGCTGCGTTCATGGATTTGATGAACAGTATGTTTAAGCCTTTTTTAGACTCTTTTGTGATAGTGTTCATTGATGACATCCTAGTGTATTCTAGAAGTAAGGAGGAGCAGGAGAAACATTTGAGGATTGCTCTTGGGGTGTTACGGGAGAAGGAGCTGTATGCTAAATTCTCCAAATGTGAATTTTGGTTGTCGTCTGTGTCGTTCTTGGGGCATGTAATTTCGAAGGAAGGTATTATGGTAGATCTGCAGAAAATTCAGGCAGTCAGGGAATGGGCTAGGCCCACATCAGTGATCGAGATCCGCAGTTTTGTGGGTCTGGCTAGCTACTATCGTCGGTTTGTGAAAGGGCTCGCCTCCATTGTTTCTCACTTGATCCGTTTGACTCAAAAAGAGGTACCATTTCAGTGGTCCGATGACTGTGAGAAAAGCTTTCAAAAGCTCAAGACCTTATTGACTATAACGCCTGTTCTAGTATTGCCTGTGGAGGGCAAAGATTTTGCTGTGCATTGTGATGCTTCACGTTCTGGTTTGGGTGCTGTTTTAATGGAGGAAAAGAAGGTGATTGCTTATACTTCTCGGCAGTTGAAAGTGCATGAGAAGAACTATCCTACTCACGACTTAGAACTGGCAGCAGTGGTGTTCGCGCTGAAGATCTGGAGGCACTACTTGTATAGTGTCCATTGTGAGGTGTACACTGATCACCGCTTTGCGGCAAAGACGTGTTTACTCGGAGGATGCGAACTACAGGCAAATGGAGATGGATGGAACTGCTAAAAGATTATGACATGACTATCTTGTAACATCCCAAAGAAGGCAAATATAGTGGCTGACGCGTTGAGCAGGAAGTCGGCTAGTATGGGAAGTCTGGCTCATTTGATCTTCGGAGCGTCTATTATCTAGAGAGGTTCAGACTCTGGATAACAGTTTTATGAGGCTGGATATTTCTAATACAGGAAGGGTGTTGGCTTGTGTTGAGGCTCGGTCATCACTTCTGGAGCAGATTAAGTCTAAGCAGTTTGAGGATGCTAAGTTGTGCAAAATACGTGACAAGGTGTTGCGTGGTGAGGCCAAGGAGACCGTGATCGATGAAGAGGGTGTATTACATATTAAGGGGCGAGTTTGTGTGCCACGTGTAGGTGATTTGATTAAGACTATTCTGATAGAGGCTCATAGTTCGAGGTCCTCTATCCATCCTGGCGCTACTAAGATGTATCGCGATTTGAGACAACACTACTGATGGGCTAGGATGAAGCGTGATATAGTAGAGTTTGTTGCTTAGTGTTTGAACTGCCAACAGGTAAAGTATAAACATCAGAAACCTGGGGTACACTTTAGAGGATGCCCATTCCTGAATGGAAGTGGGAAAGAATAGCCATGAATTTCGTGGTTGGACTTTCGAAGACGTCGGGGAAGTTTGTTCTATCTGGGTTATTATTGAGGGGTTGACTAAGTATGCCCACTTTATTCCAGTGCGGATAACTTATTATGCAGAAAAATTAGCTAAAATCTATATTCGTGAGGTGGTTAGGCTTCACGGGGTTCCTATCTCCATTGTGTCTGATAGGGGCACAACGTTCACATCTAGATTTTGGGAGCATTTGCATGAGGAGTTGGGTACAAGGTTGGACCTTAGGACGAAGATTCACCCACAGGAGCGACGGCGGTCGAGCGGACTATTCAGGTTCTTGAAGATAAGCTTCGTGCTTGTTTGATAGACTTTGGTGGTCATTGGGATCAGTTCTTACCTTTGCCCGAATTTGCATATAATAATAGCTACCACTCGAGTACTGATAATGCTCCGTTTGAGGCATTGTATGGGAGGAGGTGTAGGTCTCCTATTGGGTGGTTTGATGCGTTTGAGGTGAGATCGTGTAGTACAGATCTTCTGTGAGAGTCCTTATAGAAGGTGAAGGTGATTCAAGCTAAGCTATTAGCAGCACAGAGTAGGCAGAAGGAATATGCAGACCGTAAGGTCAGAGATCTTGTGTTGGAGAGGGAGAGCAAGTGTTGTTAAAATTCTCACCCATGAAGGGTGTGATGAGGTTTGGAAAGAAGGGAAAGCTTAGCCCGAGGTACATTGGGCCGTTTGAGATTCTCAAGTGTGTGGGGGAGGTAGCTTATGAGTTGGCTTTATCTCCGGGTCTATCAGGCGTTCATCCGGTATTTCACGTTTTGATATTGAAGAGGTACCACAGCAATGGTTCGTACATAATCCGTTGGGATTCAGTGTTGCTAGCTGAGAACTTGTCATATGAGGAGGAGCCTGTTGCTATCTTAGAAAGGGATGTTCGTAAGTTGAGGTCCAAAGAAATAGCCTCCGTGAAAGTTCAGTGGAAGAATCGTCCGGTGGAGGAAGTTACATGGGAAACAGAATCTGATATGCGTATCAAGTATCCTCAGCTTTTCGTTGAGACAGGTAACTTTTCCCTAGATTCTTCTTCATTGTCCGTTCGGGGACAAATGGTATTTTAATTGGTATCTGGTGTAACGACCCTCCCGGTCGTTATGGAAAATATACGATCACCCCACCAATAGAACCTTTCAAAGGGTAGAATGAGCTAATAGAAACTCGATTGTGTAAGTCTAAGAACTGAAAACTTGACTTGTTTCTGATTGTTGTCTGATTTTGTTTTGAGTCCATCGGGGGTGACGTAGAGAATTAGAGCTCCGTTAGGAATTCTGAGGCCACGGGTGGATTCGTATGGTGTTTTTATGTCTATGTGCATGTTTGTTTATGTTTGTGAGGCCTCGAATGAAATGTTGGGTGATCGAGTGAAAAAAGCGGGAAAAATTTCGTACTCACTGCCTCAGTAGTACCGCTGTGGCTGGGGTTGTACCGCTGCGGCGGTATCGTTGTAGCGGCAGGCCTCTCGCCGCGAGCGGGCAATTGTTCTTCATTGTGTCCGCTGTGGGGGGCAATGGCCCGCTATGGTGATGTCGCTATAACGGATATGACCGCCATAACGGAGGTCGGATTTCTTTTGGTCTGCTATAGCGGGCACTTGGCCGCTATAGCGAGACCAGCGCAGCGGCGAAATGACCGCTGTAGCGGTGGACTGAAAACAGTAATCCTATTTTAAACACTTAGTTCTGAATTCTTTATTTACAAAACTGCAACACAGTTCCCCACAAGCACCTAGGGCGAATTTCCAAGCTAGGACAAGAATATTCTAGAGAGGTAAGTGATAAGATTCCTAATGGAAACTCTAGAAATTCAAAAAGGAATTAAAAAGTAAGGAATTAAGATAAAAGCAAGACCCAATTAGTAAAGGAATTATAAGCAAATCTAGGTATGTTAAACCTAAATCCTCCTAATTGATTCCTACTAATGAACCTATACTAATTGATAATCAACAAGGAAGACTCAATGAATCCACAAATGAGCAATTCAATGTAGAAAATCAAGGACAAGAGTTTTAGATTACCAACCAAAGATCCACACAACTATTCACTAAGATAATCTCTAATTAACTAACTAAACAAACTATCACTCATAAGAGGTTTTCTTCAATAATCAAGCTATAGACTAATGAAATGACTAAGGCAACTATATATAGTCTTGTCTTTTACAACTAAGGCCCAAAAGTGACCTTTTGCAAAATTAGCCACAAGTTGGCCGAAAATAGCCAACATTGGCTCTTCTTTGGCCATTTGCACTTCTAGCCACTTTTTATGGCTTCCCTTCTTATGCCTTCATCTTCAACATCCTCCCAAGCAATCATCTACACGTTATACACTCTTGAGAGGTGTTCTTCAAGCGCCTCCAATGCCCCTCTCTTCATAAACATCACTTGCAAGTCTTGGAGTTCCTTGGCTTGGCTACGAGTAAATGGCCTTGAAGGAGTGGTGCCCGTTGGTATCGTATCATCCTTCCCTTCTTGGAGAAGATTCTTCCTCAAATGTAAAGGCTCACCTATAACACAAGAAGATAGATCACTTATATTGAAAACATTATGCACATTATACTCACTTGGCAAGTCGATCTTGTAGGCATTGTCATTGATCTTCTCAAGGACTTTGAAAGGGCCATCTCCTCTTGGGCTCAACTTTCCCTTCCTCAATTGAGGGAATCTTTCCTTCCGGAAGTGGACCCAAACCCAATCATCGGGTTGGAATTCCACTTTCTTTCTTCCATGGTTTTGCCTTTTTGCCACCTTAGTATTGATCTTCTCTATGCTTTCCTTCACTTTGGCATGAACCTTCACCATTTCGGACGCCCTTTGTTTTGCATCTAAACTCACAACAACATCACTAGACAAGGGGGTTAACGTTAAAGGAACCAAGGGGTTAAAACCATATCAAACTTCAAATGGAGTCATGCCAATAGAGGAATGGAGGGACCGATTATAAGCAAATTCAATCAAAGGCAAATGATCCTCCCAAGAAGTGGGTTTTCCTCTAATCATACACCTAAGCATGCTCCTAAGAGTCCTATTCACTGCTTCGGTTTGACCATCCGTTTGAGGGAGGCAAGAAGTAAAGAACATGAGCTTGGTGCCAAGTGTACCCCATAGACTCTTCCAAAAATGTCTAAGAAACTTGGAGTCCCTGTCACTAACAATAGTGCAAGGCACTCCATGCAATTTAAGCACATGATTCACAAATAAAGAAGCAACATGAGATGCATCATCACATTTATGGAATGGTATAAAATGAGACATTTTTGAGAACCTATCTACCACAACAAAGATGCTATCATGCCCCCTTTTGGTTCTTGGAAGACCCAACACAAAATCCATAGAAATGTCAATCCAAGGACCAATAGGAGTGGGAAGGGGAGTATACATACCTTGAGGACGAGGCTTTGATTTTGCTTGCTTGCACTCCAAGCATTGTCCACAAAGCTTCTCCACATCATTCTTCATTTTAGGCCAATAGAATTGTTCATTGAGGATGTCAAGTGTTTTGGAAACTCCAAAGTGCCCCATCATTCCACCGCTATGAACTTCTTTGACAAAAAGCTCTCTCCATGAACTCATAGGAACACACACCCTACCTTCTTTGAACAAGAATCCCTCAACAAGTTGGTAGCGGCCAACTCTCTTCCCTTGAGTCAACTCCTCACAAAGTTCTTTGAAATCAGGATCTTGAGAATAGAACCCCTTGAGGCTTTCAAATCCCATCATTCTAGAAGTCATAGTATTTAGAAAAACATACCTTCTAGACAAAGCATCCGCCACCACATTTTCCTTACCCTTCTTATAATGGATCACATAAGGAAATGCTTCAATAAGTTCAACCCATTTTGCATGTCTCTTGTTGAGTTTGGATTGACTCTTCAAATGCTTCAAGGACTCATGATCCGAACGAATCACAAATTCTTTGTGCCACAAATAATTTTGCCAATCGGTCAATACCCTCACAAGTGCATACAACTCCTTGTCATAAGTAGAGTAATTCAAAGAAGCCCCCTTTAGCTTTTCACTAAAGTAAGCCAATGGCTTGCCCTCTTGCATCAATACTCCACCTATACCAACCCCGAAAGCATCACACTCAACTTCAAATGTCTTCTTAAAATTTGGCAATTGCAACAATAGTGATGAAATCAACATGGACTTCAACTCTTGAAAAGCCTTCTCTTGCTCATCTCCCCAAACAAAAGGAACTTCCTTTTTGATCAATTCGGTTAAAGGAGAGGCAATAGTACTAAATCCCTTCACAAATCGCCTATAGAAACTTGCCAACCCATGGAAACTCCTCACATCGGTTGCATTTTTAGGAGTTGGCCAAGTTCTAATGGACTCCACCTTTTCTTCATCAACATCTACACCATTCACACTCACAACAAAACCCAAGAATTCCACTTTATCAACCCCAAAGGAACACTTCTTGAGATTAGCAAACAACTTTTCATGCAATAAGACATCAAACACTTGTCTCAAATGGACTACATGCTCCTCCATTGTTTTACTATACACAAGAATGTCATCAAAATAGACAACCACAAATTTATTGATAATGGGCTTCAAGACATGATTCATCAACCTCATAAAAGTGCTAGGTGCATTGGTTAGGACAAATGGCATAACAAGCCACTCATAGAGACCAAACTTGGTTTTGAAGGTCGTTTTCCACTCATCACCCAGATTCATACGAATTTGGTGATAGCCACTTCTAAGAGCAACCTTAAAAAATACACTCGAGCCACATAGCTCATCCAATATATCATCAAGTATAGGAATAGGATGTCGATACTTTACCGTGATTTTGTTGATAGCTCTACAATCAATGAACATTCTCCAAGTGCCATCTTTTTTTGAAACAAGAATCACCGGTACGGCACATGGACTAAGACTTTCTTTGACAAGACCCTTCTGAAGGAGCTCTTCAAGTTGCCTTTGCAACTCCTTAGTTTCCCCTGGATTGCTCCTATATGCCGGTTTGTTGAGAATTTAAGATCCCGGGACAAAATCAATTTGATGTTCAATACCCCTCAATGGAGGCAATCCTTTAGGCATCTCCTCCGGAAATATCTCATCATATTCCTGCAAAAGAGAAGAAACAATACTAGGCAAAGTGCTAGTATCTTGGTTAGTGTGCAATAAGAGATCCTTGTTGACAAGGCACGTGTCACGACCCAACCCCGTAGGCCGTGACTAGTGCCCGAGCTGGGCACCCATACGCGCTCACTAACCAGATTCGGCATACAGACGACTCGTACATAAATCAGTGTTAGACGTGGCTCCAAACTGACACATACAATCATATACTGCACAGAAGCCGGCAAGGCTATCATAATATACATAACGTAGCAAAGCATACATACACGCAGCCGACAAGGCTGCCACGGCGGATGGGCCGCCCAAACACAGCTTGCTCAACGCATCCGAATAAAACTGTACATAACCCACGTCTTTGTCTACAGACCTCTAATACAGATCAACAGAGTCATATGGTGGGACAGGGCCCCGCCGTACCCCTGAATACACAAATACATATACAACGGGAGAATATATACCAAAATGTAGGCTCCGGAATAAAGGGAGCTCTCCAACAGCAGGATAGGTGTCCTAGACTGGCGGATCACCGAACTGTACGTCTGTACCTGCGGGCATGAAACGCAGCCCCCGAAGAAAGGGGGTCAGTACGGAATGTGTACTGAGTATGCAAGGCAGAAGATACAGTAAGCAAATCTGAGTCATAACCGAAACAGAAGTACAGAAAGTAAGTGCATATCCAGATGCCAAAATGCTTAGCTTTCTTTTTGTAAAACGTCTCTATCTCATATATACGGACAATCAAACATTTTATATGAGCTGACATTAACCGACTGATCGTAATTCGACGGTCAAAATCACATATACACATACGCGGTCAAGTACCCGGTCGATATCTGCACATACACATACCGCGGTCAACAATCCAGCGGCAACATCACATACCGCGACCAAGAATCCAGCGGCAACATCACATCACATACCGCGGTCAAGAATCCAGCGGCAACATCACATCACATACCGGCCCGGGACTCGGCAAAAAATGTAACAACAGAATGCACGAACAGAATCATAAGTAGGCCAAATACAGTTTAAAACATTTTTAAAGACTTAATAGGTTAATCGAAATGAACCATCATTTATAGGCCAAAACAGTAGTCAAATCAGATTTTCTCCCGAACGTCACTCGGGAACATATCAAACCGAACTTCAGAAACCGTAGTTACGCATCAAAATCACATACATAAAAATTCTTATTTCAGACTCAACAGACAAATAAGTAGTCATACTCGGGGGTCGGGAAGATAGTCATATCGAATTCTTTCAAAAGCCGTCAGAATTATACAGAAGAAGATCGCGGGACTCACGGACGAGCGTCCCTCAATCCGGACACCTCGGAAAATTCCCCTTAGTATATAAGCGAGTAGGCTCGCGAAGGACGGACGTATACGAAGTTGGATAAGCGGGAAGTACAAATTGATAGTCCTAATTAAGATTCCAAAGGCATCCGAGTTGAAGCAAGAAAGTAGTTAAGGGAATCGAGTTATAAGTTAGTATATTGGACGCAAACTAGGAGTATTGAGTTAATGATGCCTTAAGAATGTTGTGGAGAAGAGTTACGACACCCCCGAGATTCATAATGAAATGATAAACAAGTGCTAAGAAGGTTCCATAAGGATTAGAGGTCAAACGAAACGACGGGAACCATTCCGGTGGAACTGTGAGTTCCACGACCATGTTCCACGGACAGCACAATGTTCCACGACCCGTGGCTGTGTCCGTGGAACAGCCAGCAGAAAGTGTGGCTGGCTGGTCGTGAACCACGACCAGTTCCACGGCCAACAAAGGGTTCCACGGACCGTGAAGCTGTCCGTGGAAGTCCCGCTCGGCTGAACATCTCCAAGCCTTTAAATGTTAAGTCCACTTCATTTTATTCATTCTCAACCACGACTTTAACCTCTCCACACCTCTAGAAACTTCCAAACATTTCATCCACAAGAAAACTAAGGAGATCAAGGATCAATAACAAGATTTGAGGAGAATCAAGCTTAAGAAACTCCATTAAAGCTGCCAAAGGCAAGGAATTCCAAGAGAGAAGAAATAGGGTTTTGTGCTAGAAGGTGTATCATCATTCAAGGTTTATTCCTCTACCATTTGAGGTAAGTTTCATGAACTTTAGATGTTGATTGAAGTATTATTAAGATGAAACACTTAGATTATGAAAGAGTAAAGAAAATGGGTCATAAATGGGGGAAATAATGTCATTGTTGAATAGTAGTTGCGATGAATCACGAAAATGATTATGTGGAGATTGTGAGTATGTTACAAATGATATTTGGAGCATGGAATAAGTATTACAAGTGAATGAATGTGATAATAAACCTTAGTCATGAATATGGAGAATTTAAGTGAAATTATGAAATGCAAATCATGGGAATGAGTGACGATTGTTATTAGCGATATTGTGATGGTTGTTATGAGTGTTGGGAGTTGATATGGAATATGGCGGAAAGTAGTATAAACAAAGGAAACGCTGCCCAATTTTCTTTAGCCTTAAGAGGCATGGTTTTATAATTGCCTAGCTAACGACGATACGAACTCTCTTGAAGGTAAAGACGAGGACAACAAAGGAGGACGAGCAAGCTATAAAGTAGTTAACGACAAAAGGTATGTGAGGCATTACCCTTCCTTCTAAGGCATGAATCTTATATACGATTTCCCTCTTCCTTCACGGATCTTTTATGTTCCTTGAGATGAAATGTTTACGTCCATGAGTACGATATTGGATAAGAAATACGCTATGAACGCAATAAAGACTCTAGAGACCACGATATAATGTTCTTATGAGATCAATGATGAGAATCACGATCCATTGGTATTTTCTCTCATACGTACTCGCCTTAAATCATAAATTCCTCCAAGGTGAGATATGACTCTTATGCTATTCCATAACATGACCGGGGTTTACGACCTTACGTCACCCCGATATAAATATAGCCACTCGCAAGCTTAATGTATGTACATGTGTATATAACTAAGAATGTTAAACTATGGTAACATCATGATAAGCCACGATATGTCTATGAATTGAATGTTAATGGTGACAAATGTATGAAATGCATGGTATGTGTGATAATATGATTCCACCGCGCCTAATTGGCCGGACATGTCACCGCTACGGCGGGCTGCTATGATTCCACCGTGCCTAATTGGCCGGACATGTCACCGCTACGGCGGGCTGCTATGATTCCACCGCACCGAGAGAAGGGCGGACATGTCACCACTAGTGGGCTGCGCAGGATGGTTACCCGGACGCGGGTAACGATATAATGACATATGATTGATGTAACAATGCTTGCATGCTGTGATTATGTATGTGATGTATTTACGTATGATGAATGTACATGAAACTGGTTCATATGTAAAGATGGCACAGGTTATGCCCTCATCTCATGATTTACGATTTCCAGGTTATGTTTGCTTCATTTCTGCCTTACATACTCAGTACAATGTTCGTACTGACGTCCCTTTTCTTTGGACGCTGTGTTCATGCCCACAGGTAGGCAAGGAGACGGTGCTGATCCCTAGGAGTCAGTGGCTGATTTGTGAGCACTCCATCGTCCGGAGGTGCTTTGATTATTCTTTTGGTATATATTTGTATATGCACATTTTGGGCACGACGGGGTCCTGTCCCGTCTATATGTCTAGTATTCCATTAGAGGCTCGTAGTCACGTATGTGTGGGTAGTATGGCCCCATGGTCTCCATGTATATGTATGTGTATTTGTATATATATTATTTTGATAGCCGAAGGGCTTATGTTTATAAAAGTTAACGTATCTCAGAAAATGACAGTCTTATATGATTACGAGTATATAGTATGAATGATAGCAGATAAGCAGTAATATGAGCGGTGTTCGGTGGTCAGCTCCGGATGCCCGTCGCGGCCCGTAGCTCGGGTCGTGACAAAAGTGGTATCAGAGCAGTTCAGTCCTAGGAAGTGTCTACGAGCCGTGTCTAGTAGAGTCTTGTTTATGGTGTGTTGCGCGCCACGCTAATAAACAAGGGGCTACAGGGCATTTAGGAAAAATGACCATCCTTCTTCATATGAGATCGTGCGATAGAGCCGTGTATAAGATATACTCCTCCCTAACGAATGTGCTATGATTTCAGAAATGCCGCCAAAAGCTAAAGCCGCCCAGAAGGGCAAGACTACGACAAAGAGGCGGGCGGAAAGAGAGCCGCCTATGAATATAGAGGAAGGGGAATCACATCACGAGGCTTTATCTAATGCCTCCACTACTCCTCCTATCGCAGAGGGGCAAGAAGGGGCTTCTTTCCGGCTCCCTATCCCTCCGGTTCCTCCACCGGCCGCTTCGGCCAACAAGTAGCCGAGGCTATTAATTTATTGACCCAATTGGTTGCTTTGCTCAGGCACAGAGGCAAAATGCGGGCCCAAGTGATCGTTCATCTAGTACTAGAGCCCGTGACTTCATGAGCCTTAATCCTCCGAAATTCTTTGGGTCCAAGCCGGATGAAGACCCGCAAGGCTTTATTGACGAAATGTTGAGGACGTTGCAGATTATTCATGCTTCTGAGACCGAATCGGTGGAGTTGGCATCATATAGACTCCGAGATGTGGCGGTTTTATGGTATAATAACCGGAGAGCATCGAGGCAAGAAAATGCGCCTCCTCCCGTGTGGCAAGAATTTGTGGATGCTTTCATTCGCCACTACTTACCACCCGAAGTCCGCCGAGCTAGAGCGGACGGATTTCGAATTTAAAGCAAGGGAATATGAGCGCCGGGAGTACGACCTTCAATTCAACTCTTTGGCTAGGTACGCTCCTACAATGGTAGCCGATATGGGCGACGGGGTATACGGGTTTTGTGAGTGGCTTAGGACCACATCTGTTTAAGGATTGTTTGACGACTTCTCTACAAGACGGGATGGACATTTCCCGCATCCAAGCCCATGCCCAAAATTTGGAAGGGCGGCCCTCCGCGAGAGGGTGATCGTGACGTTGATAGAGGGCAAGGCAAACGGGCAAGATCTATGGGCGCAGGAGGTGATTATAGAGGTGGATCCAGGCAGACATATTCCGACACTCAGGTCAGTCAGTGACGAGTGCACCTCCCCGTTTACAGGCAGGAGATCTGATCGTTCCTATCGATCCCGACGGGTAGAGTTCGAGAACGCCAGGTCCCCAGTTTGGGGGAGATTACAGTCAGGGGAGACCACCAGTTCCCCGATGCAATCAGTGCAGAAAATTGCACTCAGGGCCATGTCGCCAGGGCACCGATGCATGTTACAATTGTGGGCAGGTAGGACATTTGATGCGAGACTGTCCCTCGAGGTATGACAGAGGTGGGGCTCAGCCCACAGGGTCTGCAGCAGGTTCTTCTTCCGTACGCCCGACGGGGCAAACTCCCCAGACTTCATCAGGCCGAGGTAGGGGCCGAGGGGGAGCATCTACGTCAGGTGCCACCCAGCCCCGATTATATGCTTTAGCCGGACGGCAGGATCTCGAGTCGTCCCCAGATGTGGTTACAGGTATATTGTCTGTATTCTCTCATGATGTATATGCATTGATAGATCCCGGGTCTACGCTATCTTATGTCACTCCATATGTTGCTAATCGTGTTGGGGTGAAGCCTGAGCCGATTAAACCTTTTGAGGTATCTACTCCGGTTGGTGATCCCGTGATAGCGAAACAAGTGTATAAAGATTGCATAATTGTCTTATGCGGTCGCCAAACCAAGGCTGATCTAGTAGAGCTTGAAATGATAGACTTTGATGTAATTATGGGTATGGATTGGTTGGCCTCGTGTTATGCTAATGTTGATTGCCGAATGAAGTTAGTTCGATTCCAATTTCCGGAGAACCCGTGCTAGAATGGAAAGGTAATACGGCAACTCCGAGAGGTAGGTTTATTTCCTACCTTAAGGCGAGAAAAATGATAGCTAAAGGCTATATCTACCATCTAGTCCGAGTGCACGACACGGAAGCAAAGTCCCCAACTCTCCAATCTGTTCCGGTGGTAAACGAGTTTCCGGACGTATTCCCAGATGAGCTCCCAGGCCTCCCTCCGGAAAGGGAAATTGAGTTCACTATTGATGTGCTGCCGGACACCGAACCTATCTCTATCCCTCCTTATCGAATGGCTCCGGCGGAACTGAAAGAATTAAAGGCCCAGTTGAAGGATTTGCTCGAGAAGGGGTTTATTAGACCCAGCTCCTCTCTGGTGGGGAGCACCGCTTTTATTTGTGAAAAAGAAAGATGGCTCCCTACGAATGTGCATTGATTATAGACAGCTCAATAAGGTGACAATAAAGAATAAATATCCTCTTCCCGGATTGACGATTTATTTGATCGGCTACGGGTGCCAAGTGGTTTTCAAAAATAGACACGAGATCCGGTTATCATCAAGTTAGAGTCGAGAAGAAGACATTCCCAAGACAAAGATTCCGAACGAGATATGGTCATTATGAATTCCGAGTGATGTCATTCGGGTTAACGAATGCCCCGGCGTTGTTTATGAATCTAATGAACAATGTATTCGGCCTCTTCTAGATCTATTTGTGATAGTATTCATCGATGATATTTTGGTGTATTCTCGCACGGAGTCGAACATGCGGATCATCTACGTATTGTCCTTGGCATTCTTCGAGCTCGAGAGGCCGTATGCTAAATTTTCAAAGTGCGAGTTTTGGCTAAACTCGGTGACATTTACGGGGCATGTGATTTCACATGATGGCATTAGAGTCGACACTCGAAGATTGAAGCGGTAAAGACTTGGCCAAGACCTACGACACCTACGAAGTTCGCGCTTCTGGGTTTGGCGAGTTATTATAGAAGATTCGTAGAGGGCTTTTCTTCTATTTCAGCCCCATTGACGAAGTTAACCCGAAGTCGGCAAATTCCGGTGGAATGACGCTTGTGAGCGCGGCTTCCCAAGAGTTGAAAAACGGTTGACCTCAGCCCCAGTCTTGACACTCCCCGAAGGACCGGATGGCTATGTGGTATATTGCGACGCTTCGGGTGTCGGGCTGGGATGTGTGTTAATGCAACATGGAAGAGTTATTGCTTATGCTTCAAGACAACTGCGAAAACATGAAAAGAACTACCCAACCCATGATCTCGAATTGGCCGCAGTTGTTCATGCGTTGAAAATGTGGAGACATTACTTGTATGGTGTACATGTCGATATCTATACGGATCATAAGAGTCTTCAATATATTTTCAAACAGAAGGAGCTGAACCTGCGACAGAGGCGGTGGTTAGAATTATTGAAGGATTATGATGCTAATATTTTATACCACCCCGGAAAAGCTAATGTAGTCGCCGACGCACTTAGTCGCCGTTCAATAGGCGCTCATGTGAAGTTCCCCCGGAGAGAAGAAAGAGCCGATTCATGAACTCCACCGGTTGGCAAATACGGGAGTGCGTATAATCGACTCGGTGATGCGAATTAGTGTTAATGATCCTACGGCTTCATCCTTGAATATGGAGATAAAGGAGCGACAATGCGAGGATCCCAAACCGGAATATTATAAAGGTGTGAAATTTCCAAGAAAAGGTCACCATTTGAAGTCTCGGCGGATGGGGTTCTTAGATATCAAGGCGGGCTATGTGTGAATGAATGTGGCGAGAATTACGCCGTCGAGTCCTAGAAGAAGCTCACTACTCTCGGTACTCCATTCATCCAGGAACAACAAAAATGTACCATGATCTTAAAATGATGTACTGGTGGGACAACATGAAAAGAGACATAGCCGAATTTGTGGCCCAATGTCCAAATTGCCAACAAGTAAAGGTAGAACACCAGAAGCCAGGGGGATTATTGCAAGCGATGGAAATTCCTACATGGAAATGGGAAGTGATCAATATGGATTTCGTTGTAGGACTGCCTCGTTCCCGAAGTAAGTATGATTCGGTGTGGGTGATCGTGGATAGATTGACAAAGGCAGCTCATTTTCTCCCAGTCAGAACTACATATTCGGCGGAGGATTATGCAAGGTTATATCTTAAGGAGATTGTGAGGCTTCATGGTATTCCAATATCTATCATTACAGACGAGAGGAGCACAATTTACAGCCAAGTTCGGAAATCCTTCCAAGAGGGTCTAGGTACTCAAGTGAAGCTCGGCACGGCATTCCATCCGCGGATCGACGGGCAAGCCGAGCGCACTATACGACCTTGGAAGATATGTTAAGGGCATGTGTTTTAGATTTTGGTGGTAGTTGGGATGACCACTTACCCTTAATCGAATTTGCCTATAACAACGGTTATCATTCCGGTATTCAAATGGCTCCGTATGAAGCTCGTATGGAAGAAAATGTAGATCTCCGATTGGATGGTTTGACGTCGGAGAAGTACAATTGATAGGCCCCGAATTAGTTCAACAAGCGGTGGAAAAGTCAAAATGATCCGAGATCGATTATTGACGGCCCAAAGTCGCCAAAAGTCTTATGCGGACAACCGCCGACGAGATCTAGAATTTCAAGTCAACGATTGGGTATTCTTGAAAGTATCGCCAATGAAAGGAGTGATGAGATTTGGCAAAAAGGGAAAATTGAGTCCGCGATATATCGGACCCTACAAAATCATCCGTAAGGTGGGTCAAGTAGCATATGAGTTAGACTTGCCTTCGAGCTCGAATTAGTCCACCCAGTGTTCCATGTTTCAATGCTCCGCAAATGCGTTGGGGATCCTACAAAGATTGCACCCGTCGAGGATGTTCAAATCACAGAAAAGCTAACCTATGAAGAGGTCCCTATTGCCATATTAGACAAGCAAATACGAAGGCTTCGGAATAAGGAAATAGCTTCAGTGAAAGTCTTATGGCGAAATAACAACCGAGAAGAAGTGACTTGGGAAGCAGAGGAGAAGATGAAATCCGCATACCCGCACCTATTTCAACCCCCAGAAGAGATACATGATGAAACATCGGAACAATAAGGTATGTATGTTTTATTTTTATGTATATGGGTCGTGTGTGGCCAATCTATATTGCTGTTGTGTTGTAGCCCTGTGAGGCAATGATATTATGGGCTGTTGTGACAGGATGGTATCGCCCTATTACAGGGGAAACTCTGGCGAAATTTTTTTCAGAACCCTCGATGACTTAACATTCGAGGACGAATGTTCCAAAAGGGGGGAAGAATGTTACACCTCGGAAAATTCCCCTTAGTATATAAGCGAGTAGGCTCGCGAAGGACAGGACGTATACGAAGTTGGATAAGCAGGAAGTACAAATTGATAGTCCTAATTAAGATTCCAAAGGCATCCGAGTTGAAGCAAGAAAGTAGTTAAGGGAATCGAGTTATAAGTTAGTATATTGGACGCAAACTAGGAGTATTGAGTTAATGATGCCTTAAGAATGTTGTGGAGAAGAGTTACGACACCCCCGAGATTCATAATGAAATGATAAACAAGTGCTAAGAAGGTTCCATAAGGATTAGAGGTCAAACGAAACGACGGAACCATTCCGGTGGAACCGTGAGTTCCACGACCATGTTCCACGGACAAAGACACAATGTTCCACGACCCGTGGCCGTGTCCGTGGAACAGCCAGCGAAAGTGTGGCTGGCTGGTCGTGAACCACGACCAGTTCCACGGCCAACAAAGGGTTCCACGGACCGTGAAGCCGTCCGTGGAAGTCCCGCTCGGCTGAACATCTCCAAGCCTTTAAATGTTAAGTCCACTTCATTTTATTCATTCTCAACCACGACTTTAACCTCTCCACACCTCTAGAAACTTCCAAACATTTCATCCACAAGAAAACTAAGGAGATCAAGGATCAATAACAAGATTTGAGGAGAATCAAGCTTAAGAAACTCCATTAAAGCTGCCAAAGGCAAGGAATTCCAAGAGAGAAGAAATAGGGTTTTGTGCTAGAAGGTGTATCATCATTCAAGGTTTATTCCTCTACCATTTGAGGTAAGTTTCATGAACTTTAGATGTTGATTGAAGTATTATTAAGATGAAACACTTAGATTATGAAAGAGTAAAGAAAATGGGTCATAAATGGGGGAAATAATGTCATTGTTGAATAGTAGTTGCGATGAATCACGAAAATGATTATGTGGAGATTGTGAGTATGTTATAAATGATATTTGGAGCATGGAATAAGTATTACAAGTGAATGAATGTGATAATAAACCTTAGTCATGAATATGGAGAATTTAAGTGAAATTATGAAATGCAAATCATGGGAATGAGTGACGATTGTTATTAGCGATATTGTGATGGTTGTTATGAGTGTTGGGAGTTGATATGGAATATGGCGGAAAGTAGTATAAACAAAGGAAACGCTGCCCAATTTTCTTTAGCCTTAAGAGGCATGGTTTTATAATTGCCTAGCTAACGACGATACGAACTCTCTTGAAGGTAAAGACGAGGACAACAAAGGAGGACGAGCAAGCTATAAAGTAGTTAACGACAAAAGGTATGTGAGGCATTACCCTTCCTTCTAAGGCATGAATCTTATATACGATTTCCCTCTTCCTTCCCGGATCTTTTATGTTCCTTGAGATGAAATGTTTACGTCCATGAGTACGATGTTGGATAAGAAATACGCTATGAACGCAATAAAGACTCTAGCGACCACGACATAATGTTCTTATGAGATCAATGATGAGAATCACGATCCATTGGTATTTTCTCTCATACGTACTCGCCTTAAATCATAAATTCCTCCAAGGTGAGATATTATTCTTATGCTATTCCATAACATGACCGGGGGTTTACGACCTTACGTCACCCCGATATAAATATAGCCACTCGCAAGCTTAATGTATGTACATGTGTATATAACTAAGAATGTTAAACTATGGTAACATCATGATAAGCCACGATATGTCTATGAATTGAATGTTAATGGTGTCAAATGTATGAAATGCATGATATGATTTCACCGTGCCTAATTGGCCGGACATGTCACCGCTACGGCGGGCTGCTACGATTCCACCGTGCCTAATTGGCCGGACATGTCACCGCTACGGCGGGCTGCCATGATTCCACCGCACCGAGAGAAGGGCGGACACGTCACCACTAGTGGGTGCGCGGATGGTTACCCGGACGCGGGTAACGATATAATGTCATATGGTTGATGTAACAATGCTTGCATGCTGTGATTATGTATGTGATGTATTTACGTATGATGAATGTACATGAAACTGGTTTATATTTAAAGATGGCATAGGTTATGCCCTCATCTCATGATTTACGATTCCAGGTTATGTTTGCTTCATTTCTGCCTTACATACTCAGTACAATGTTCGTACTGACGTCCCTCTTCTTTGGACGCTGTGTTCATGCCCACAGGTAGGCAAGGAGACGGTGCTGATCCCTAGGAGTCAGTGGCTGATTTGTGAGCACTCCATCGTCCGGAGGTGCTTTGATTATTCTTTTGGTATATATTTGTACATTCATATTTTGGGCACGACGGGGTCCTGTCCCGTCTATATGTCTAGTATTCCATTAGAGGCTCGTAGTCACGTATGTGTGGGTAGTATGGCCCCATGGTCTCCATGTATATGTATGTGTATTTGTATATATATTATTTTGATAGCCGAAGGGCTTATGTTTATAAAAGTTAACGTATCTCAGAAAATGACAGCCTTATATGATTACGAGTATATAGTATGAATGATAGCAAAAGAAATATAAGCGGTGTTTGGTGGTCAGCTCCGGATGCCCGTCGCGGCCCGTAGCTCGGGTCGTGACACACAGACATGGTCGGATCGCGAGAGTAGACTTTCCTCGAGGCTCGTGTCATAGCCTATTTACAACTAAGGCATGCCAAAAGAAGGAAGGGTTGCGCTTTACATACCTTATCCTCCCTCGAAGCTAGTCCAAACTCAACCTTCGGGCTCTCTAAGATCTACAAATACGTCATAATATGCCAAACGTTAGCTAAAGGTATTTAGGAATTCATTTCCAAACTAATACTTAATCCTACGGAAATTTGGGCAAAGACTTCCCGTGTAAATAGACCAACCCCGAGAATTTAACTCGGCCAAATCAACAACAACAACACCAACAACCAACCTAGTAACATCAATAACCAATCCGAAAGGCAACATAACATTAATAACCCTCTTTTACATCATTCAACAACATTCATTATTTCAATTCAACGGCTTACATTCAAGCCAACATTATCGCTCATACATTCCAATACCAACCCAAACCCATACCAACAACATTCAAGAACATTTTAAACAATTCATACAATATTTCCAACAATCCAGCAAAGGCCCCAATTTGCCCGAAAACAAATTCCCAAACCCGAGAACACTTCCACAACACATTCCTAACTTCCGAATCATGATTTGCACCAACAATTCACACTCTAACAATGTCATTCTCATAATTATACAATTTACATCAAATGCACAATAACCTCAAAATCAGCCCGCAACACTTACAACACCAATCTTGAGTCATTAAATTCCCCATTTCCAACATAGAATTCATAATCAACATTCAAAATTCCAAATGGAATTAATTCATTTTTGTCATATAATATGACTTATATTCGGCCAACACTACACATGCATATATTGATGATTCTCATCCATTTCCTCACTCTACAACATTCAAAACATGCTAACTAAACTTCAATTCATTACTTCAACACAACACAACACACACACACCTACACGCCTATACACTACACACACAACCTCAACTCCAACATACCATATTTCATAAATTTCCTCCATTTTAACATACTACAATATACATACACCATTCATAAAACATAAAACATGATTAAATCTTACCTTTCTTCTTCAACTTCACAAATAAGCTAGGGTTTGAGATCTACACAACGGATGGTTTGATGACCCAAACAACACTTCCACGCTACTTAGGGACCTCCAATTAGTGGATTTGCATCAAAGAAATAATTTTGTGATGGCTCAAATTGATCTTCAATTTTTTTTTTTTTGGCCGAGGTGGCTATTGTTGTTCTTCAACTTTCTTGATTTTTCTAAGTATGAGGAAATGAGGAAAGATGACTACTTGATCATCTTTTGTGCTTATATATGTTGTCCAAGTGTCCATGGCCCACACATGGGTTGGACCAATCAAATTTGGCCACAAAATGTGTGGGCACCACTCCAAGCCACATGGCCAAATGGCCAAATTTTTCATGATTTGCCAACTTTCAAATATTTCAATATTGGTCCCAAATTTTCCTAATGGTTCCATACCAACAAATTCATGAACAACTTAGGTCTTAAAACGAAATCGAAGGTCAAAAGTCCTGACTTCATATCCCGGAAATGGTTTTGGCCCTAACTTATCATAGTCAATCCGGATTGTCCCGACGTACAAAATGCGGGATATAACATCCTCCCCCCCTTTAGAACATTCGTCCTCGAATGTTAAATTAGCCTTACGGGATCTTATAAACACTCGGGGGAGTTTCTTTTACAATTATCACAAACAGTTCATACATCAATCAAAGATAACCAATTAATGAGTCTAAATTACCTGTACCCGCATCTCGTGGCGCCTCCTGATCCTGTCCACGGGTCAACGCATATAGGCGGTTCGATGGACCGCCGAATCGGAGGCTCGCCACGACTCTCCCACGGCCGGGGCTCGGTGTGCCCGCCCCATCGGGCGCATAGCTACGGAAGGGGAAGACGAACCAGCAGCTGACTCAGTAAGCTGGGCTGCACCACCTGGACCGCCCCTGTACGGACACTCTCTCTTAAAATGACCCTGGCCACCACAGGTAAAACAAGCGCCCGTGGCACGATAACACTCCCCAGGGTGATGCCTCCCACAGTAGGAACACAGAGGTCTGGGCGGCCTCATCTGACTACTGGAACCTCTGTCCAACTGTGAGCCTGAAACCCTGGAGCTCTGGCCTGCCCCTGAATATCCCGCACCCTCTGATCTCCTGCTGGCGAACCGGCGGGTGTACTCGTGGCTGGGCCGGGCGGTGTCTGCGGCCGCCGCTCGAGGCCGCCTGCCTCGAGACTCTCCAGAATACCCAGCAGATCTAGCCCTCTTGGGCTGGCCCCCATCATAATCCCTACCGGGCTGACGCCCCCTATGTCGCTCCACCATACCCTGGGCATGTGCCTGAATCCGTGCGATGTCCATCCCTGTGTTACGACCCAACCCCGTAGGCCGCGACCAGTGTCCGAATTGGGCACTCATACGCCCCTGACACTCAGAATTAACATACTAATTCGCATAAATATAAATAATCACATATAATCTCAGATTAGCGCATAAAAGTCAACATACGTCACAAAAGCCGGCGAGGCTGTCACAATATACATAGCATATCAGAATAAGTATACGTACCGACAATTGGCTACCCGCGGTAAGACCGCCAAATATAAAAACGTACGAACATGTCCGTACGAACAACCATAACCCACATACATGTCTACGTACCTCTACCGTAGTAATGTAGAATCATATGACGGGACGGGCCCCATCGTACCCCGAATGAATATATACATACGCAATGAAAAGTATATATATGCAAAATACGTGCTCGGCGAAGGAGCACTCCCGTAAAAGCATCAGTGTCCTAGGTGGGTGATCACCAGCCGAGCGTTCGTACCGCGGGCATGAACGCAGACCCCCGAAGAAAGGGGGGGGTCGCATTTAATATGTGACCGAGCATGCAAAGCAAGAAATATAGTAACAGAATCATAATCGAACAGAAGATACAGAAAATAAGTACAATATGCAAAATGTCAAATTATTTAGTTTAAAAACATAAATCATGCATAGGCTCTTAGAACGATGGTCGCCCGCCTGTCAATGGCGCCATACCGCATCATACTCCAGAAGATTTCATATCTCCGACACCCGACATATCATATCACATCATAACGCCGTACACCCCATAACGCCAAATATACACGGTACCCGGCCGAAGGGGACTCGGCGTACCGAACACATCATACTCCGAAATATATCCAAGTGCGCACGAACATAACCGGCCCGGGATCCGGCGAAGGAAGTACCAACCATATGCACGAGCGGAGTCGTGAGTAGCAAATTCCATAAAATCATAATCATAACTCATTAAATACATAAGAAGTCCATGCTCGGGAGTTAAGGTGAAAGTCATACTAAGTCTTTCCCGAAGGTCATTAAGAACTAACATAGAAAAGTCGCGGGACCCACGGACGGGTGTCAACCCCATCCGAGCCCGCTTATGGAAGTTAGGGGATGTTATGCCTTATGGAATCCCCTACGAAAGTTTCGGGGCGATCCGAGCTCGTCTACGAAAGTTACGAGCGTTCGTAGTTTCGGAATCTTTTAAAAATAAAATTCTTTCAAAACCTTTGAAATTCAATCAAATGAAAACATAAAGACCTTAGTTAGGCTACATTAAGAGAGTATATCTTCCGATGCGAATAAGACACACATATGAGCTCGGATCTCGAGAGTGGAGTCACCCCGAGGTTCGTGTCACAACCTAATCAATTCTAGGACATGCCAAAAGCAAGAAAGAATAGGCTTCGCATACCTTGTCCGCTCTCAAACTAAGCTAGCCCTCAAGTCTCGGCCACTCCAAGATCTACATAACACCAATATACCAAACATTAGCCATAAACATTTAGGCATTAGGCATTCAATTCCAAACGGACATCAAATTCTACAGAAATTTCGGCAGCATTTCCCCTATAAATACAACACCCCGAGAATTCAACTCGGCCAAATTCAACAACAACCAACCCAACAACCAAGTTACAACATCCACAATCAATTCAAAAATACATTCTACATTAAATATACTTCTTTCTACATAACTTCAACTACATTCAAACATTCCAACATACTTACTTCAACTACTTACATTCAAACTAATATCAACGTTTATACACTTGACTACTAATCCAAACCATTCAAACAATATTCAAGAGCGCCTTAAACAATTCGTACAATTTTTCAAGCAATCCAAACATTGTTCCAATTTACCCGAAATTGCCCCCAAACCCGAGAGCAACACCATTCACATTCCTTTCTTCCAATTTCATGAATTACACTAACAATCCATGCATTAACAATGTCATTCTCTTAAGTACCAAATTTCACATTAACGTACAATGACTTCCAAAACAGTCCGCAACCATCACAACATTAACTTAGATCATCCAAAAGCTCATTATCAACATAGAATGCACAACGACAACCACTAAAGCATTAAGTAACATTCACTCATCCTTGGCACAAACATGGCCTATATTCGGCCATCTTCATACACACACATATATGTAATTCCCATTCATTCAACACACTACAACAACAAGGAAACATGCTACATATAATTCAATCTCTCAATTCTACATAACATTGCACATACACGGCCACAAACCATGCATACTCCATGTTCACGGTTTGGCTCCCAACACATAGATTTTCATGTATTTCATTCATATTTACATACTACGACATGTCCACACCATTCACAACACATAAAAGAGAATTAATTCTTACCTTTTCCTCTTCACTTCACACGTTAGCTAAGGCCCCCAAGAGTGAAAACGGATGACTTGATGATTCAAACAACGATTCCACGTTAATAAGCACCCTTGAATTAGTTGTTTTGCTAGAAGAATCAATTTTTTTGATGGAAGTTCCTTGGTCTTGAATTTGAGGAGTTATGGCCGTATGCTTGCTTCTCCTTATTCTCTCAAAGTTTCTTGAAAATTCTCTAAGGCAAGAATGAAGAGAAAGATGACTTAGTCATCTTTTAATTTCCCATATAAAATAAATTCATGTGGCCTTGGCGCACAACTAAATGGCCGGCCACTTTGGCCCCTCATTTTCCATGAAATACAAGTTTTTCTTAGTTCATTTTGCCCCCAAATGTTTCATTTATACTTTCATGCTACTAAGGTCATACCCCACTTATATTTTTAAAACAAAATCATGATTAAAAATCCCGACTTTATGTCCCGGAATAGTCTTGTTCCTAACTTGTCATAATTAACTCAGATTGTCCCGTTGTTCAAAATACGGGATATAACACCCTGACTGGGCCGCCATCACCGTACAACTGTCAACCAAGTAGTCATCCAGCCCTATCACATACGGCATCCGGTCACCATATCGCCACACATAAGCGGCGCATATCCGGCCGCCGAATCAAACTCCGTACTATACTCCCGACGCTCTAGTCCCCCGCCCCCCGGCATAAGTGAGGAACTTCTTCTTCACCCCCGGCTCCGCCTCACCGAGGTAGAGAAAATGGGCCGCGAAGGCCCTCTCGTAAACTCGCCCATACCGCCGGAGGGGGCACCCTCACCCTCGGACAACATCCAGGACTCGTACCGCTAGCCGCTACATCGTGCAACCGATAGGATGCCATCTCAACCGACTCATCTCTAAGCACTAATCAATCGCAAGGTACGCCGCATGCATTTGACGAACTCCCGAGGGTCCTCTGGGCTTTGACCCGAAAAACTCGGTGGGCCACAAAGCAAAAAGTCACGAGCCCTCTCGATCGTCATATCTATTTGCACGATCACCCCCCGATCCGCGCCCTTCCGTGAACCCGGGCCGCCATCACTCGGTCAATAACGACCGCATCTCGCATCGCCCGATCCTCCGCCCTCGGCCGAGGAGCCGGAGGCTCGGTGCTCGAACCTCGTCTCGGTGGAGCCGCCCCTCGTCCCTTTGTACCGTGGGTCGCTCCAAATCCCTCCGATACCGGGCAGGGCAGCGTAACCAGCCATCGGAGGCACACCCTCTGGTGACGGCACGGGCCCCGTAGCTATCCGGCCCGCCGATCTCACCGTCGTCGTAGACTTGCCCTTCGGGCAGCCGTGGCCTTCGAGGGCATCGCTGAAATGATAACAATCCGTTAGGGAGGGGTCATCCTAATACAGCTCTATCGCACGATCTAAGATCAGAAGGAAAGATAGCATCCTAAATGCCCTGTAGCTTCCTGCTTATAGATGTGGTGCACAACACACCGATAAAAAAGACTCTACTAGACACGGTCCGTAGACATTCCGAGGACGAATGACTCGATACCACTTCGTCACGACCCAACCCCGTAGGCCGTGACTAGTGCCCGAGCCGGGCACCCATACGCGCTCACCGACTCGCATTCGCATACAACGACTCGTACATAACCGCACGTTCGTGGCCCCAAACGGACGCATACAAATATATATGCGTACGTGCCGGAATGCTATCATAATATACATAACGTAGCAAAGCATACATACACGCAGCTCCGCAGTGCGCTTTTACGGACCGCCCAAACACAACTTACTCACGCATCCGAACAAACCGTACATAACCCACATCTATGTCTACGTACCCCAATGCAACAACGTAATCGATGACGGGACAGGGCCCCGCCGTACCCCTGAATATACATAGACATATACAACGGAAAAGTGTATACCCAAAATATTGGCTCCAGAACAAAGGGAGCACTCCGGATGAGAATGGAAATCCTACACCTAGCGGATCACCAAAACGTGTATCCGTACCGCGGCATGAAACGCAATTTCCGAAAACAGGGGGTCGACGGAATATGTACCGAGTATGCAAAGGTTTAAGGTACAAGAATACAGAACTGAGTCATAATCGAAACAGAAGTACAGAACGTAGGCATAATAACTGAAATACCAAAGCGCTTGCGTCTGACATAAAAATCATACATATGAGATACAGAAGACAAATATAATGTTCACCATATACCTACCGTAACACATCATAACATCCTAACCGATCGTATGAGATGTCGTTAACCGATGTGGGATTGGCCTAAACCAATGTGGGATTGGCCTAAACTTGCCAAGGTGGAATGTTACCTCACTACTGGGTTTGCCCCACCATTGGGTTTGCCCCACCACCGGCTCCGATTCCAATTGATCATATTACAGAACTCATACATATAACGTAACATATATACACAAGCATGAGCTACGAAAGGGGCTCGGCGTACCGGCCACATCATAACATCATAATACACACCCGGTTCCCGGCCAAAAGGGGCTCGGCGAACCGATCTGATACCAACTGATCATATCATCATACATCATATCATATCATGCATATATCATATCGGACTTCGCATCATATTCATATTTCGAAATACACATCATACTTCAGAATATAGCATAGTGCGCACGATAACCTAACCGGCCCGGAACTTGGCGAAAAATGTACAACAGAGTACACCCATTAATCATGAGTAACCAAATACGCTAAAATAATTTTACGTCACGACCCAACCCCGTAGGCCGTGACTAGTGCCCGAGCTGGGCACCCAAACACATTCATTAATCCGATTCACAAACAGATAGCTTACGCGTATACAAATATCAGACGCTGTCTTCAAACACATCTCAAACACAAACATATATATCAGAAGCCGGCAAGGCTATCAAATGGCGCATCGGCCCCAAAACATATACAAATGCAAGCCGACAAGGCTGCCACGGCGAATAGGTCGCCTGTAGCGTATAACATACAAACACACATGTACAAAGGATAGGCCTAACCGACATATATGTCTGTCCCTCTAAACACCACCCGTGAATCATATGACGGGACAGGGCCCCGCCGTACCCCCGAACAACAAATACATATACCACGAACGAATATGTACCAAAAAGTGAGCTCGAACAAGGAGCACTCCAAGACCGCCACGGAAATCCTAAGTCGGCGGATCACCAAAATATATATTACGAAACGCAGCCCCCGAAGAAAGGGGGTCAGTACGGAATATGTACTGAGTATGTAAAGCATAGAATACAATAGACATAATCGTACCGAACTGGAATTTACAGAAACAAGTATAGTAATCAGAATACTCAAAAGACTTGCCTTTTAATCATATATCATGCGTGTCCATATCATATCATCGAACCACAATATACGCACATCATACCCGGCCCTCCAACGAGGGACTCGGTGGATAAGGTCATATAATCATCACGCATAGTCATCATATAATCATACATACATGCATACCGTACCCGGCCCTCTAGTGGGGGACTCGGTGAGTAAAATCATATCATAATCATGTCATCATGCCATCATACATATGCATATACCGTACCCGACCCTCTAGTGAGGGACTCGGTGAGTAGCGTACCCGGCCCTTTCGGGACTCGGTGGATAGAATCACCATATGCCATCCTGGCCGCCATCCCCATATCATCATATCATCATATATATATCGTACCCGGCCCTCTAGTGAGGGACTCGGTGAATAATGCAATAGTCTGTGCACGAATACATACCCGGCCCGGGACTCGGTGAATAGGAATAATAACAGCTCGCACGAGCAGAGTAGTGAGAAACGACACACACAAATGATCATCATAGACTCAACAACATAATCAAACGAAATCTCATTTAAAATCTAAATAACCGTCAAGTCAAGTTCCTTCCAAAAAAAATCATTCGAGAACATGTCAAGTAGCACTTTAGAAATTGTAGGCACGTGTCAAGATCATATGACATAGCTTGTGGAAATCAAAACATAGTCGTCATTACAGACTCAATAGAATAGTCGAAGCGAACTATTATTTCAAAGCCAAAGCAATAGTCAAATCAAATTTTCTTTTGAACACCACTCGGGAACATATCAACCCGAACTTCAGAAACCATAGTTATGTATCAAAATCATATGCGTGAAATCATTATCATAGACTCAAAGGTAAGTAAACTGATCGTACTTGGAATCGGGATCATACTCATGTCATATTCTTTCAAAAGTCGTCAGAAGTACATAAGGAAAGCCGCGGGACCCACGAACGGGTGTCGACCCGAGCCGGGCCCGCCTATGGAAAACATAATCACCATACATCATGGAATCATTTTTGAGCATATCGAGGCGATCCGGTTCTGTCTGTGAAAGTTACGGACTTTCGTAGTTTTCGGAGTCATTTAGGAACAAAACTCTTTTAAAAACCAAACTTTTATGCCACTTTTGAAACTTATTCATACAAAAGACTTAGGGCCAATATTTCATCATATCATGCATACGAAGACCAAGAAACAAATAATAATCACAGACATGGTCGGATCGCGAGAGTAGAATTTCCTCGAGGCTCGTATCATAGCCTATTTACGACTAAGGCATGCCAAAAGAAGGAAGGGTTGCGCTTTACATACCTCAAACGCTCTCCAAGCTACTCCAAAATCAAGCTAATATCAACCTACGTCTCGAGCTGCCCAAGGTCTACAAATAATTCATAATATGCCAAACATTAGCTATAAACATTTGGGCATTTAATTCCAAATTAGCCCTTAATTCTACAGAAATTTGGGCAGCATTTCCCCTGTAAATAGACCAACCCCGAGAATTTAACTCGACCAAATCAACAACCAACCTAGCAACATCAATAATCAATCCGAAAGGCAATATAACATTAGTAACTCTCTTTTACATCATTCAACAACTTTCAATATATTCAATTCAACGGCTTACCTTCAAGCCAACATCAACGCTTATACATCCAAATACTAACCCGAACCCATACCAACAATATTCAAAGACATTTTAAGCAATTCATACAACATTTCAAACATCCCAAATAATACTCCAACTCACCCGAAAACAGTCCCCAACCCGAGAACATATCCATAACACATCCCTCACTTCCAAATCATGATTTGCACCAACAATCCACATTCTAACAATGTCATTCTCTTAAATATAAAAATTACATTAAATACACATGATTCTCCAAATCAGCCCATGCAATTACAACATCAATCTTGAGTCATTAAACTCTCATTTCCAACATAGAATTCATAACGACAACATTCAAAATTCCAAATAGAATTAATCCATTCTTGTCATATAATATGACCTATATTCACCACACTACACATATACATATATTGATGATTCTCATTCTTTTCTTCACACTACACAACTAAACATGCTACACAAAATTGATTCATCACCTCAACACAACACACACACTTACACGACCATACACACCCTACACGGCTCAACTCCAACATGCCATATTTCATGATTTTCATCCATTTTAACATACTACAACATGCATACAACCTTTATAACACATAAAACATGATTAATTCTTACCTTTCTACTTCAACTTCACAAATAGGCTAGGGTTTGCAAGGATGAAAACTAGCGGTTTGATCGCTCCAACAACACTTCCACGTTACTTAGGGACCTCCAATTAGTGGATTTGCACCAAGGAATTATTTTTGGGATGGCTTAATTTGGACTTCAATTTTTTTTTTTTTTTTTGGCCGAGAGTTTGGGGTTTGTTGTTCTCCAAGTTTCTTGATTTCTCTAAGGTTGGAGGATGATGAATTATGATGACTTAGTCATCTTTTGAGCCCTTATATGAATTGCACAGGTGTCCATGGCCCACACACATGTGTTGGACCAATTAAAATTGTCCACAAAGTGTGTGGGACCATTTCCAAGCCACATGGCCAACATGACAATTTTGCATGATTTGTCAACTTTTCATATTTCAATTTTTGGTCCCAAATTTTCCTAAATGTACCATGCCACCAAATTCATGAACAACTTAAGTCCCAAAACAAAATCGAAGGTCAAAAGTCCCGACTTTGCATCCCGAATGGTTTTGTCTCTAGCTTATCATAGTTAAACCGGATTGTCCCAACGTACAAAAATGCGGGATATAACAATTTCAAAGACTTAATAGGTTAATCCAAACGAACCATCATTTATAAGCCCAAACAGCAGTCAAATCAGATTTTCTTTCGAATCTCACTTAGAACATACCAAACCGAACTCCGGGAATCATAGTTACGTATCGGAATCATAAGTGTACGAATCTACGTTTCAGACTTAGTAAATAAATATATAGTCATGCTCGGGGGTCGGAAAGGTAGTCATATTAAGTTCTTTCAAAAACCATCAGAACTATACAGAAGAGAGTCGCGGGACCCACGGACTATCGTCAACCCAATCCGGGCCCGCCTATGAAAATCATAGTCATCATGTGTCACCAAATCATTATTACGAACTCAAAAGATTAGTAAACTGATCATACTTGAAATCGGAATAATAGTCATGTCATATCCTTTCAAAAGTCGTCAGAAGTACCCAAGGAAAGTCGCGGGGCCCACGGAGGGGTGTCGACCCGAGCCGGGCCCGCCTATGGAAAACATAGTCATCATACATCATGGAATCATTTTTGAGCATATCGAAGCGATCCGGTTCTGTCTGTGAAAGTTACGGACTTTCGTAGTTTTTGGAATCATTTAGGAATAAAACTTTTTTCTTTTTTTTTTAAAAACAACTTTTCTGCAACCTTTGAGACTTAGTCATACAAAAGACATAAGGGCCAATATTTCATCATATCAAGCATACGAAGACCAAGAAACAAATAAGAATCACAGACATGGTCGGATCGCGAGAGTAGACTTTCCTCGAGGCTCGTGTCATAGCCTATTTACAACTAAGGCATGCCAAGAGAAGGAAGGGTTGCGCTTTACATACCTTATCCGCCCTCGAAGCTAGTCCAAACTCAACCTTCGGGCTCTCTAAGATCTACAAATACGTCATAATATGCCAAACGTTAGCTAAAGGTATTTAGGAATTCATTTCCAAACTAATACTTAATCCTACGAAAATTTGGGCAAAAGACTTCCCGTGTAAATAGACCAACCCCGAGAATTTAACTCGGCCAAATCAACAACAACAACACCAACAACCAACCTAGTAACATCAATAACCAATCCGAAAGGCAACATAACATTAATAACCCTCTTTTACATCATTCAACAACATTCATTATTTCAATTCAACGCTTACATTCAAGCCAACATTATCGCTCATACATTCCAATACCAACCCAAACCCATACCAACAACATTCAAGAACATTTTAAACAATTCATACAATATTTCCAACAATCCAAAGAAAGGCCCCAATTTGCCCGAAAATAGTCCCCAAACCCGAGAATACTTCCACAACACATTCCTAACTTCCGAATCATGATTTGCACCAACAATTCACACTCTAACAATGTCATTCTCATAATTATACAATTTACATCAAATGCACAATAACCTCAAAATCAGCCCGCAACACTTACAACACCAATCTTGAGTCATTAAATTCCCATTTCCAACATAGAATTCATAACGACAACATTCAAAATTCCAAATGGAATTAATTCATTTTTGTCATATAATATGACTTATATTCGGCCAACACTACACATGCATATATTGATGATTCTCATCCATTTCCTCACTCTACAACATTCAAAACATGCTAACTAAACTTCAATTCATTACTTCAACACAATACAACACACACACACCTACACGCCTATACACTACACACACAACCTCAACTCCAACATACCATATTTCATAAATTTCCTCCATTTTAACATACTACAACATACATACACCATTCATAACACATAAAACATGATTAAATCTTACCTTTCTTCTTCAACTTCACAAATAAGCTAGGGTTTGCGATCTACACAACGGATGGTTTGATGACCCAAACAACACTTCCACGCTACTTAAGAACCTCCAATTAGTGGATTTGCATCAAAGAAATAATTTTGTGATGGCTCAAATTGGTCTTCAATTTTTTTTTTTTGGCCGAGAGTGGCTATTGTTGTTCTTCAACTTTCTTGATTTTTCTAAGTATGAGAAAATGAGGAAAGATGACTACTTGATCATCTTTTGTGCTTATATGTATGTTGTCCAAGTGTCCATGGCCCACACATGGGTTGGACCAATCAAATTTGGCCACAAAATGTGTGGGCACCACTCCAAGCCACATGGCCAAATGGCCAAATTTTTCATGATTTGCCAACTTTCAAATATTTCAATATTGGTCCCAAATTTTCCTAATGGTTCCATACCAATAAATTCATGAACAAATTAGGTCTTAAAACGAAATCGAAGGTCAAAAGTCCCGACTTCATATCCCGGAAATGGTTTTGGCCCTAACTTATCATAGTCAATCCGGATTGTCCCGACGTACAAAATGCGGGATTAACAACTATAGTTAGCGAAATTATCATCATTATATACATATCCCACTATAGTGGGGACTTTATTACTATATATTTTTACCACTACAGTTGGGGATGTTATTATTATATCTATATACATTGAGCTATAATCAGGCGGATGATGGCCCTATGTGGCATATGTATCACCAGGATGTCCCTTATGCTCTTTTTTACGTGATGTATCTTTCATATGTTATTCAGTTGCCTTACATACTAGGTACATTTAAGTACTGACGTCCCTTTTACTGGAGGCGCTGTATCTCATTACGTAGGTTCAGATAGACAGCCTGACAGACCTCCTCAGTAGGCGGTTATTCGCATTCTACAATTGATCAGTAAGTTCCATGTCTTCCAGAGTTAGCTGAGTCTAGAGGTTTTAGTTTTGATTATGTATAGGCCATAAGGGTAGGTCGGGGCCTTGTTCCAACCATATCACTGTTGTTGTACTCCTAGAGGCTTGTAGACGTATGTGCTATTGTCTTGCAGCTCCTGATGTTGATGTATCGGTACGTATACTGGCCTTGCCTACCCATTTAAATATATACCTTTTGGGTTGTTTATATAACAACGTTGTCATATTCTTCTTTTCTCCAGGTTATCATGTGTGTTGGTGTTACACCTCGGAAAATTTTTCGTTGATGCACAGTGAATAGACTAACGAAGGGCACGAAGTATACGATGTTTTGATAAGTAAGAAATATCATTTGATGACCCTAATTGAGATTTCAAAGACATTCGAGGTAAGAGAAGAAAGTTTGACAAGAAAGGCAAGGTATACGTTATGTATCGGAAGAGATTTACGAGTACAAAATTAATGATGACTTAATGATGTTTTTGAGAAGAGTTATAACATCCCTTAGATTGTTAATGAGGTGCTAAACACGTGTTAAGAAGGTTCCATAAGGATTGGAGATCAAACGAATCAACGAGAACGAGTTTCGGAATAGATGGGCATTATACGGTCCAACATACTGGCCGTATAAAATATATTGGCCGTATGTTAGGCCGTATATTCTGCCCAGAATGGCAGCCCTCTCAGGACCAAATCTACGGCCAGACATACGGTCCATATAAATTATACGGACCGTATGTTGGTCCGTAGAACTAGGTCGGGACAGATTGTGAATTATTAAAAAGGGGACCAAGTTCATTTCATTTCATTTCATTTTCACTCCCCTTCTCTCAAGAACTCTCTAGAATATTTCTCCACACCTCTTCCACAATAATTCAAAGGAAATTAATGATCAACATCATCGAACCAAGAGAATCAAGTGTAAGAAACTCATTAGGGTTCATCCAATGCAAGACACCCTATTGGAGGTGAACTAGGGTTTTGGCTTAAGTCAAGTGTTTCCACCCAAATTCCATTCCTACACCATCTAAGGTAAGTTTTATGCTCTTTTCATGATGTTTAAGGTATCGAGAGGTTGAAAGACTTGGATTGTAGAAGGAGATAGAAAATGGGTCATGAATGTAAGAATAGTATCATTTTTGAGTAGTAGCTTGGAATGAGTCATGATTCTTGATATGTTGTGATTATAATTACGTTATAAATGAAATTAAGAACATGGGATAGAAATTGTATATGAGTGAATGTAATAGTGTGCTATGACCATAGATATGGATGATTAGAAGCGAATTGGGAAATATGGATAATGTAGGTGAAGAAAGACTATTGCTTGTGATGTTGTGAGTGTTATTATAGACGTTTGGGAGTTCATATATGATATGAAGAAAGTTATATAAACAAAGGAAATGCTGCCCAATTTTCTCTAGCTTTAGTCAAGTATGCTAAGCTATCGATTGTCTAATGTTAGTATAAACTCTAATGAAGGTAGAAACGAGAGCATTGAAGGAGAACGTCCAAGTGATAGAATAGCTAAACGAAAAGGTATGTAAGGTTTACCCTTCTTTCAATAAGGTAGGCTATATATCTATCCTCTCATGAGTTCTATAATGCCCTCCAAATGATTCTATCTTTAAAGCTACTAAAGCCCATGATTCCCGTTATGTTTATGATTCTACTAAATTCCTTATATGATGGGTGACCCTCTAAGGATAGATGTAATGAAACGATGATAGTAATGATGTCAAAGATGCTTATGAGCTCTTATGTATAGGTGTCTATATATGACTATTATGTAACACCGAGCTTATATGGCCGGGTATGATATGTATTGCGCGCACACCACTGCAGTTGGGTGCGAATAACCCTGAGCCTTAGTAGGGCCAGGTATGTATAATCACCGAGCATGCCATGGCCAGGTATGTGAAACATCGATCCGTGATGGTCGGGTATGCTATGAATACGAATATGAATACGATTATGAATATGAATATGGATATGAAAATGTATATAAATACGGATACGAATACGGATACGGATATGGATGTATGGATATGTACATGTGTATGTACACAAACACGCATTAGAAATGGAAGGTCCCTGTGAAAGACAAGTAAGTGTTTATGACGATGGTTCTACTACTTTCCATCTTATGCTATTTCTTATGTTGTCTCTTGTGCTTCTATAATGATGTTGATTATGCTTTACATACTCAGTACATTTTTCGTACTGATGTCCTATTGTTTGTGGACGTTGCGTCATGCCCGCAGGTGGCCAGGGAGACAGGCTTGATCCATACCTTTATTACTCAGGGACTACGTAGAGGAGCTCCATTTCATTCGGAGCTACAACTTTGGTATCTATTCTTTTGTGTACATACTTATGGGCATGGCGGGGTCCTGTCCCACCTATATGATGTGACATTCTCTCTTTAGAGGCTCGTAGGCATATGGATATGGTTAGATGTATTTAGCCTTGTCGGCTTATATTTTGTATATCATTTTTTTAGCCTCGTGAGCTTATGTACATTGATATGGGTATAGTTGTTGATGGTGATATAAATGTATTGTTGCCCAAGGAGATTAGTATGAATGATGGATAGAAAGTATGATTAAGCTATGTGGCTCACCTAGATGTAAATGTGAATGTACGATAAGAGGTGCCCGGGTGGGTTAGCACAGGGTACCCGTCATGGACCTCCGATTGGGTCGTGACAAAAGTGATATCAGAGCAATTCTGTCCTATGGTGTGTCTACGGTCCATGTCCAGTAGAGTCTTGTTTGTGGGTGTGTTGCGCGCCACACTTATAAACAGGAGGCAGCAGGCATTTTAGGAATGAATGACCTTCTTTCTTCATAAGATCGTGTGATAGAGCCATAATATAAGGATTTCTCTTTTTCCTTAACTATGTATTGTGTATTTCATAAGTGCCTGTAAAGAGAAAGGCTACGACAGCCCAAAAGGGCAAGACAGTGGCAGGAAAGCGAGCCGAAAGAGTGGCCAATGGTTGTAGAGGAAAGTGAGTCCCAGAATGCGGCTCAATCTCAGTCCTCCCACTTATTGCCTATTTCTGAGGAGCATGAGGGAGCCTCAGCCCCAGCTCCAGCTCCCCCGCCTCCTTCACCGGATGCTTTAGGCAAGGATGTAAAAAAGGTCATCCATTTACTTACTTAGTTGGTTGCCGCCCAAACTCAGCGGCAAGGTACAGGGCAAGGTGATAGGGTTGTTAGTGCAAGGGCCAGCGATTTTATTAGCTTGAACCCTCCGAAATTCTTCGGATCAAAGCCAAATGAGGACCCTAAGAATTTTATTGATGGGATGTTGAGGACACTTCGATTGGTACATGCTTCGGACATCAAATCGGTGGAGTTAGCATCCTATAGATTGAGGAATGTTGTGGTTCATTGGTACACAGTTTGGATGGCTTCACGGGGAGCCAATGCACCTCTCCTGGTATGGAAACAATTTGTAGATGCCTTCCTCCGACATGAATTCTATGCTATAATTTCTTTTCTATATTCCATGATTTTATTACATCCTAAGAGTGAAAGTTCATGATTCTCAGGAATTTCTTAGGAGATACAGATGAGATATGCTCTTTGATAACGATGATGATAATGATGCTCTCATGAGTTGATAATCTTATTTCTACGATTTCATTGATGTTACTTCTTGATGTTGCCTCACCTCATGACATTGGTCCTTTCAAGGTGAGGCATAGTGATGATGATTATTCCATAATGTAATCAGTGGCCCCCGACCTTACGTCACTCCGATAGAGTTATACCTTTTACTTGAGCTCCCATGCATGCCTCATGTTATGTATATGTATGATAACACCGTGCCGCACTATAAGCGGCCGGGCAAACACACCACTGCAGTGGGCAACATACGCCGCAGACGCGGGAGGCCTGGACGCGGGCGAATGATGATCACACCGTACCTATATGGTCAGGAAGCTTATATATGTATGATATGATATTATTTTAATTATAAAAGTTAGCATGCATGACTCCGCCTTAAGAGGCAATCAGTTACAGGTTTGCTCTTTATCTTATGCTCCTTTATTTCTTTATTATGTTGTTGTACATGCGTTGCATACTCAGTGTATTGTTCGTACTAACGTCCTTTCTTTATGGACGCTGTGTTCGTACCCACAAGTAGATAGGGAGACGGCGCGGACGCTTAGGAGCTCACTCAGCGATTTTGTAGGAGCACCCCACTACTCCGGAGTTGCCATCCCTTGGTATATTCTTTTGTGAACATATTGGGGGCTTGGCGGAGTCCTGTCCCGCTCTTATGATTTCAGTACTTTAATTAGAGGCTCATAAATGCTTATGTGTGGGTTGTAGGGGCTATGTGAACTCTCCATTGTATACTCTATATATCATTTTTGTAGCCTTATGGGCCTATGTATGCACGCATGTATATGATGAGTTTGTGTTGAGAACGATATATGCCCAGGTTGAGTATGATAGATAGCGTGATGGGTGATGCTCGGTAGTCAGCTCCGGGTACCTGTCATGGCCCACTAGTTAGGTCGTGACAAAGTGGTATCAGAGCAGTTTTGTCCTAGGGTGTGTCTACGAGGCGTGTCCAGTAGAGTCTTGTTTATGGGTGTGAAGCGCGCCACACTTATAAATAAGAGGCTGCGGGGCATTTAGGAATAATGACTGTCCTTCTTCTTTATAGATCGTGCAATAGAGCTATGTTATAAGATTTCCCTTTCTCCTAATTGTGCGTTATGATTTCAGCGATGCCAGTAAAGAGGAAAGCAACAAATGCCTGAAGGGCAAGCTCGTGCGGTGGAAGGCGGGTTGAACAGGAGCCGCTGGTACATATAGAGGAGGGTGAGTCCCATAAGGAGGCTCCATCTCATACCTCTCACACTCCGCCTATATTAGAAGGGGATAAAGGGGCCTCAGTGTTATATCCCGTAATTTGTACGTTGGGACAATTTTGGGACAAGTCGTACATAAGTATTATTGGCATGGAATATTAAGGTCAAGCTTGGAATTTGGAAATTTTCATTATGCATGACTTCTTGGAAAAGTCAAGTGGCCGTGGGACCCACCCATGGATGGCCAATTGCTTCAAGCCATGGAAGGGGTGTATGTGTCCATCTTATATTTGTAAGGGTTAAATATATACATAGACAAATATGACTATGCAAGGCAACAATTCATCTTTTATGGCTTAAAGAAAATTCTAGAAAATTGGAGGAAATTGGAAAAGAAAAAAAAAAGGAAAATTTTGCACATGACCGGCCATGTGCCTATATTTGTATATATATATATATGTGTGTGATGACACCACAAGGCACAACTCATCATTCTTCATCCTAGAAAATTCAAGAAACATGAAGAGAAAAAAAAAAAAAGAGGACCTTCGGCCAAGAGGAGGGCTGGCCGAACATGTCCCTCAAATTTGATCAAGAAAAATTATTTCTTTCAAGCTTTTCTCCTAAGTGGAAGGTCCTCTACAACGTGGAGTAGTTGTTGGAACAAGAAAACCATCCGTTCTTGTAAGTGGAACCTTGGCCGAAAGAGAGAGTTGTGAAGTCAAGTGGAAGAAGGTAAGGTTCTATCCTCCTTTACATGTTTTATGGATGTTTTGGACGTGTTGTAGCGTATGGAAATGGATGTAAATCATGAAATGTTGTGTGTGGGTGTGTGGCCGTGAGTGGGCTGCTTTGGTGTAGGAAGAATGAATCAAATTTACCTATTATTTTGGTTGTTGTTTGTGGTGGATTATGTAATGAAAGTGGAGGTTTGATGACTCAAATGGAAGTCGTAATTTTTGTGGGCTGATTTAGAACATAATGTGATTTTAATATAGTTGCTTGAATTGATGAAAATGATATTGCTAACGCATGGAATTGTTGATATAGTTTATGAATTCGGAAGAACAAAATGTGTCATTCATGTTCCTAATGTAGTTGGAAGATTTCGGGTGGAATGGCCCATGGTTTGGGTTGTCTTGAATATTGTGCGGGTTGCTTGAAACGTTCTTAAATCTTGTTTGAATGGTTGCGGATTTGTAAATGAATATGTGAGCATTGGTGTTGACTTGAATTTATGTAGTTGAATTGAATATAAATGAAATGTTGTCAAATTGTGTAGAAAGGAAATTATTAACGTTAGAATGCGTTTTGAATCACTTATGGATGTTGTTAGTATGGTTATTGGTATGGTTGTTGTTGATTTGACCGAGTTAAATTCTCGGGGTTGTTGGATTTCTAGGGAAGATGCTGCCCAAATTTCTGTAAATAAGTGATGGCTTGGAATTGAGTTCTTCGGTGTTTATGACTAATGGTTGATGCCTAATGACATTTTTGTAGATCGCGAGAAGCCGAGACTTAAGTTTGGGATAGCGTAGGAAGCGATCGAGGTATGTAAAGCTCAACTTCTCTTTCTTTGGCATGTCTTAGTTAAAAGTAAGTTATGACACGAATCTCGAGGTAACTCTATTCTTGCAATCCGAGCATGTCTATGATTCTTATTTGTTTCTTGATATTCGTATTCTTAATGTAGTCGAATATGGTTCTTATGTTTTTGTATGACTAAACTTCAAAAGTTGCATAAAAGTTTTGTTTTCAAAAGAGTTTTGCTTTTAAATGATTCCGTAACTACGAACGATCGTAACTTCCACAGAAGGGCTCGGATTGCTTCGATATGATTGTAGAAAGTCCTTAAGTGAGTAATGTCCGTAACTTTCCGAGGCGGGCTCGGATTAACTTGATATACGACTATGATCCCTACGGTTTTTTTATAAGCTTATGATGTTTGTTACGTTTCCGAGTAGTGTCCGAAAGATATTGGATATAACTTTTGCCCGATTTTCAAATAACGACTCACTTTGATTACTTCATTGAGTCTTTGATAATGTTTTATGTGCATATGGTTTCTCACTACTCTGCTCGTGCGAAGCTCAATATGTCTTTCACTGAGTCCCGGGCCAGGACACGCATTCGTGCACATTCCATTGCATTATTCACCGAGTCCCTCACTAGAGGGCCGGGTACGCTATATATATATATATATATGATGTATATAGATATATATATATATATATATGGCATATATATATATATATAGCGGGGGGATGTCGGGACACGCTATTCACCGAGTCCCTCACTAGAGGGCCGGGAACGGTATATATATATATATATATATATATATATATATATATATATATATATATATATATATATATATATATTTATGCATGCATACATGATGATGACATGATTTTATTTACCGCGTCCCTCATTAGAGGGCGGGGCACGTTATATGTACATTTTATACATGTATATTATGATTTTACTTACCAGTCCCTCGCTAGACGGCGGGACACGCTATATGTTTTTACGATGATTTTATGAACATTGACATGCATGGTATATGTTTTCAAAGGCAAGTCTTATGATTTTCTATACTCTTTTACTTCGGTATGATCCCGCTTACCGTATTTCATGCTTTACATACTCGGTACATATTCCGTCTGCGACCCCTTTCTTCGGGGGCTGCGTTTCATGCCGCGCGGTACACCCGGATGAGTGAAGATATTAGTAGAAGATGTTCCGGCGGGATTGGCGAGCTCCATTTCTCGGAGTCTTTGCCCGAGTCGAGTATTATGTTATGGTGTCATGTCCCATGTTAGAGACTTTGCAAACCGTATCATGTACATAGTATGTCAGTTTGTAAGCGGCTCCATAAGCCGACGTATTGTTACGCATTATTTTACAGATTTTATATGATTATAGACTTCCTTTGATTTGAAAAAGTATGAAAAGCATATTTGATTTCCGAAAACCTTTCATGATTGTATTTATGTTGTGATTTAAAGGCCCAGTATGATTATGAGTGTTACGAGAGCCAGCGGGTTCGCTCGGCCCTACGTAAGGGTTGGGTGCCCATCACACGCTATCGAATTAAGGGTGTGACAAATTGGTATTAGAGCAGTTCGTCCTAGGGGTGTCTGCAAAGTCATGTCCGGTAGAGTCCTGTTTATGGTGTGAAGCCGGCCACATTTATAAACAGGAGGCTACGGGACATTTAGGGTGGTTACTTTTCTTTCACCTCTTAGATCGTGCCATAGAGCCAAGTCATAGGAAATGGGATTTCTTATACTAACTTTCGATTTCGGCGGAAGAACGACATTGATCGAAGAAGGTGATCGACGATATTGGAAGCTATAAAGCACGCGAGGTAAGTAAAGGTACGAAAGATATATGTTGAGTATGGTATTGATGTACGATTGAAATGTAAAGTTGAAAACTGAAAAGGAAAGTAAAGAGGAAAGTGTAACGGGTGCGAGTTGAGTTGGGCGTACGAAGTATGTTAATTATTTTTACTATTGATGATATTGGGAGCCCCGTGTGTGCCATGATATAATATGATACATATATATATATATATATATGTGTTGGCCCCCGTGAGGCATTGTTGGTATTTCTGCGTGCGTGTTTTGGGATAGTAAGGAATACGGAGGAAACTCGCAAAATTTTTCTAGAAACAATATGAGAATGAGATATAAGTTTGGAATATGTTTTGAAAAGGGCGTGTCAATAGTAACAATGGGATTTGACTGAGCCGTGAGTACGGCTGCCTTTTAGGAATAAGTTAATTGCGGAATTAGCGATAATAGTAAACAGGAGGTCGATGGGGATATGGTAATAAGGAATTTAGAATGGACTAGCGATACTAAGAGATGATCTAGAAAGGACTGGTAGGTTTGGATAGAGTGATATGTATTAAGGCATCGACTGAGTCGATAAGTAGGAGAAAAATATGATGAGATTATAGTTAAAGGAAGTAATGGTGCGATTAAGATAAGGGTATGGAAAAAAAAAGAATTGTGACGAATAGGAATGTATGGATAAAACAGTTGATGAGATGTGTTGTGAGGGCGTTTTGGAATATGTTAAGATCTCAATTTACCCCAGATCATGTGACGAAGGTCATGCGGTGAGGTAGACGCAGTCAGGAAGGCGTTAAAGCGTCGTATTTCATCAAAGTTTTAAAGTTAAGCGTGCTGGAGTGAGAGAAATTTTGGGATGGGTGACCCCCCTGGGAAGTTTTCTGAAAAGTCTTACAAATTCAGGCGTAAGAGGCAAATGAGAAGTTAGATTAATCTAAGGAAAATTAGAACCTGCGGAGTGAGCAGAAACCTTAAGAGGTCGCGTAGGACGGGGCGGATCAGGTCGGTGAAGGGAAGGAGTTAACGAAAAGAAGGAATAAGAAGAAAGCAAGGCAACAGCATAGTAATAGGTTATGACGTGGATGACAGAGGACACGAGTGCCATAAGTGACGGGACTGCGGTAGGCCAAGTTATAGGAAGATGAGAAACAAGGTAGAATGAGTGCTAGAAGATGACTGGTATGATACGGATAAACGTGGGCGAACAGCATACGTTTTGAAAATGAGAGAAGGATTAAGGTAGGAGTAGTGTGTTCTGAATTACACAGAGGGGGCATAAGATTTTTCGTGCGTGGAGTAAGAGCCAGGCATAAACGGGAAAAACGACAAGGGGATACCAAAGGAAGCACCCGAGATAGGTTGGGATAAAGATAATATTCCAAGAAGACTTTGGATACTTATCGTCGGAATGAAAGTACTGCCTAATTGAGATTGGAAATAAGGACATGGGGCAAAATATAAACGGATAATGGTATAAGCACACCCCTAAAGGGGGAAGCGGGTGAGAGAAATGCAAGGATGAGGTAGAAACAATTGACACTGTAATATGTTTAATGCGGATGCTTAGGCTACAAATGAGACCCCTTTACTGAAATAAGTTAGTAAGATCGGGAAACTAGCAATAAGCGGATAAAAGTCAGGATGGTATTTAAGGCAGAGCGAGGAGTTTTTGTAGAGACTTTGAATGACGTGACGCTAGGAAGTGGACGTGTATAAGGAAAAGAGTATGACAAAATAGGACGAGCGGGCTTTGGTATGAATAAGGTACAACTAAGATAACGGGAAGGATAAAGGACCATGTCTAAGATTGAAGGGCGTACTTTATACAAGGTGTACAAGGATAGCGATGTCACCCGACTATTGGTATGCTAAGAATAAGACTAAGTAAGTATTTGGTAAGAAGAGCGAAGGCTTAGCAAGGACAATGCAGTTGTGGTATTTCGGGTACATTACAGAGGAATGTAACAATAAGTTTAAGCCAATTACTAAAGTAGAATTAGCGCTAAGAACGGACGGGGCATGACTATGGTTGAACTAAGGATCTGTTTCGATACCGGAGGCCAGACGAGAGAAGAGAAGACAAAAGAACATAAGGATTAGTAAGATTGACGCGGAGGTATTTCTTGGGCTATAAGTTGTATTTTTGCAGAGATTGCAACATAATGTATGACGAGGAGAATAAGAGCGAGAAAGATCTTCGAGTTAAAGGTACAAAAAGGGTGTCGATAAGATAATAAACCCGAGAAGACACTTGGAAGGACGGTGACGGATAGTAAAAAGGAACGGCGAGGAGTAGTTGGAAAATTTTTTTTTGAAGGGAAGAGAGCTACGAATGAAAATAAAAGAGTCCACCGGATGTTAGAAGAAGGTTTATGGACCACTAAGTAATTTAAACAAGAGGGCACTGAAGGGATGATACATGAACGGTGCGCTGGATACGAGTAAGGTAATGACCTAATGGCAAGGAGACACTAATGTGAAAACGGCATTCAACTACAAGGATAAAAAGGTCTGTATCGGAGAGCTAACAAAGAATAAGGACTAACGAAAGGACCGCTGATATAAGGAAATCGGAGATATGAATACTGGTGTTGTAAGATAATCATAAGGGAGTAAGAATTTCCACGACCCTATGCTTTGGAGTTGTATGGCAAGATTTGAGGGATAGTAACAAAGATGCGAAAGAAAGGAAACTTCGAGCGATAAGTTATAGACGATCGCAACGGCTATGATAAGAGTAAAACTTATAAAGGAGATAAAAATTTGGGTAAGAATGAGGCACTAGTTAAATTCTGGTCAAATACACAAGAAGCAAAGAAGTGGAAGAAGTGGGCCGCAGACAATAAACGAGTTGAGTAAGAATAAGAAGAGACTTACGTATGTTTTAAGGTAGGATTAAGCAACTGATAATTGAACCCTAAGGAAAATAAAATGTCCCCGGGGAGAAAAAATATTACACCCCGTAATTCCCGCACATTGGGATCTGTTGGAGTTATTGTCAATAAGATGTAAAGTCATAGGTGCTTGGGTTGCGATTATGGGGGTCCGAGTTCGTGTAGCGGAACAATAGCCGGGAAGAGACGACTTGAGAAGCTGAAGAGGAAATGAAGAAGAGATATATCGATAGATGAGATTATATGCCGTGGTAATAAAGGAAACCCCCCAAGATCCTTAGAAGACCTTACGAGGCCAGTTGAACATTCGAGGACGAATGTTCTAAAGGGGGGAAGGATGTTATATCCCGTAATTTGTACGTTGGGACAATTTTGGGACAAGTCATACATAAGTATTATTGGCATGGAATATTAAGGTCAAGCTTGGAATTTGGAAATTTTCATTATGCATGACTTCTTGGAAAAGTCAAGTGGCCGTGGGACCCACCCATGGATGGCCAATTGCTTCAAGCCATGGAAGGGGTGTATGTGTACATCTTATATTTGTAAGGGTCAAATATATACATAGACAAAGATGACTATGCAAGGCAACAATTCATCTTTTATGGCTTAAAGAAAATTCTAGAAAATTGGAGGAAATTGGAAAAGAAAAAAAAAAAAGGAAAATTTTGCACATGACCGGCCATGTGCCTATATTTGTATATATATATATATATATGTGATGACACCACAAGGCACAACTCATCATTCTTCACCTAGAAAATTCAAGAAACATGAAGAGAAAAAAGAGAGAGAGACTCGGCCAAGAGGAGGGCGTGCGAACATGTCCCTCAATTTTGATCAAGAAAAATTATTTCTTTCAAGCTTTTCTCCTAAGTGGAAGGTCCTCTACAACGTGGAGTAGTTGTTGGAACAAGAAAACCATCCGTTCTTGCAAGTGGAACCTTGGCCGAAAGAGAGAGTTGTGAAGTCAAGTGGAAGAAGGTAAGGTTCTATCCTCCTTTACATGTTTTATGGATGTTTTGGACGTATTGTAGCATATGGAAATAGATGGAAATCATGAAATTTTGTGTGTGGGTGTGTGGCCGTGAGTGGGCTGCTTTGGTGTAGGAAGAATGAATCAAATTTACCTATTATTTTGGTTGTTGTTTGTGGTGGATTATGTAATGAAAATGAGGTTTAATGACTCAAATGGAAGTCGTAATTGTTGTGGGCTGATTTAGAACATAATGTGATTTAAATATAGTTGCTTGAATTGATGAAAATGATGTTGCTAACGTATGGAATTGTTGATATAGTTTATGAATTCGGAAGAAGAAAATGTGTCATTCGTGTTCCTAATGTAATTGGAAGATTTCGGGTGGAATGGCCCATGGTTTGGGTTGTCTTGAATATTGTGCGGGTTTCTTGGAACGTTCTTAAATCTTGTTTGAATGGTTGCGGATTTGTAAATGAATAAGTGAGCATTGGTGTTGACTTGAATTTATGTAGTTGAATTGAATATAAATGAAATGTTGTCGAATTGTGTAGAAAGGAAATTATTAACGTTAGAATGCATTTTGAATCACTTATGGATGTTGTTAGTATGGTTATTGGTATGGTTGTTGTTGATTTGGCTGAGTTAAATTCTCGGGGTTGTTGGATTTCTAGGGGAGATGCTGTCCAAATTTCTGTAAATAAGTGATGGCTTGGAATTGAGTTCTTCGGTGTTTATGACTAATGGTTGATGACTAATGACATTGTTGTAGATCGCGAGAAGCCGAGACTTAAGTTTGGGCTAGCGTAGGAAGCGATCGAGGTATGTAAAGCTCAACCTCTCTTTCTTTGGCATGTCTTAGTTAAAAGTAAGTTATGACACGAATCTCGAGGTAACTCTATTCTTGCAATCCGAGCATGTCTATGATTCTTATTTGTTTCTTGATATTCGTATTCTTAATGTAGTCGAATATGGTTCTTATGTTTTTGTATGACTAAACTTCGAAAGTTGCATAAAAGTTTTGTTTTCAAAGAGTTTTGCTTTTAAATGATTCCGTAACTACGAACGATCGTAACTTTCACAGAAGGGCTCGGATTGCTTCGATATGATTGTAGAAAGTCCTTAAGTGAGTAATGTCCGTAACTTTCCGAGGCGGGCTCGGATTGACTTGATATACGACTATGATCCCTACGGTTTTTTTTATAAGCTTATGATGTTTGTTACGTTTCCGAGTAGTGTCCGAAAGATATTGGATATAACTTTTGCCCGATTTTCAAATAACGACTCTCTTTGATTACTTCATTGAGTCTTTGATAATGTTTTATGTGCATATGGTTTCTCACTACTCTGCTCGTGCGAAGCTCAATATGTCTTTCACTGAGTCCCGGGCTAGGACACGCATTCGTGCACATTCCATCGCATTATTCACCGAGTCCCTCACTAGAGGGCCGGGACATATATATATATATATACGATGATGTGATGAGATGGGGATGGTGGCCGGATGGCATACCGAGTCCCTTGCAAGCGGGGCCGGGACCGCTATTCACCGAGTCCCTCACTAGAGGGCCGGGTACGGTATATATATATATATATAGATATATATATATATATATATATATATATATATATATTTACATGATGATGACATGATTTTATTTACCGCGTCCCTCATTAGAGGGTCGGGGCACGTTATATGTACATTTTATACATGTAAATTATTATTTTACTTACCGAGTCCCTCGCTAGAGGGCCGGGACACGCTATATGTTTTCACGATGATTTTATAACATTGACATGCATGGTATGTGTTTTCAAAGGCAAGTCTTCTGATTTCTCTGTACTCTTTACTTCAGTATAATCCCGCTTACTGTATTTTATGCTTTACATACTCAGTACATATTCCGTACTGACCCCCTTTCTTCGGGGGCTGCGTTTCATGCCGCGCAGGTACACCCAGATGAGCTGAAGATATTAGTAGAAGATGTTCCAGCGGGATTGGCGAGCTCCATTTCCTCCGGAGTGCTGCCGAGTCAGAGTATCAAGCTATGGTGTCATGTCCCATGTTAGAGACTTTGCAGACCATATCATGTACATTGTATATCAGTTTGTAAGCGGCTCTATAAGCCGACGTATTGTTACGCATTATTTTACAGATTTTATACTATTATAGACTTCCTTTGATTTGAAAAAGTATGAAAAGCATATTTGATTTCCGAAAACCTTTCATGATTGTATTTATGTTGTGATTTAAAGGCCCAGTATGATTATGAGTGTTACGAGAGTCAGCAGGTTCGCTCGGCCCTACGTAAGGGTTGGGTGCCCATCACACCCTATCGGATTAAGGGTGTGACGCTCAGCTCCAGCTCCAGTACCTCTAGCTCCTCCACCGGGTGCTTCGGGTCAGCAAATGACCGAGGCTATTCAGCTATTGACTCAGTTGGTTACAGCTCAGGCTCAACGACAGAGTACGGGCCCCAGTGATTGAGCAGTTAGTGCAAGAGCCCGGGACTTTATGAGCTTGAACCTGCCAGAATTTTTCGAATCAAAGCAAACGAAGACCTGCAGGGTTTTATAGATTAGATGTTGAGGACGTTGAGAATAATACATGCTTCTGATACTGAGTCAGTGGAGTTAGCGTCCTATAGGTTGAGGGATGTAGCAGTTTTGTGGTATAATAATTGGATAGCTTCAAGAAAGGAAAATGCACCTCTCCCGGTTTGGTAGCAATTCGTAGATGCTTTTATTCGCCACTATTTTTCACGACCCGAACTACGGGCCATGACGGGTATCCGGGGCTAACCACCGAACACCGCTCATTCTGTTACTTATCTGCTCTCATTCATACTATATGCTCATAATCATAGAAATCTGTGAACATTTGAAACATAATTACTTTTATAAACGTAAGCCCTTTGGCTATCAAAATGATATATACATGCATATACATACAAACTATGGGACTATACTACCCACACTACGTATCTACGAGCCTATACTAGAGTACTAGACATATGGACGGGACAGGACCCCGTCGTGCCCAATCATGGATATATACATATATGTACCAAAAGAATAATCAACAGCACCTCCGTAAAATGAGTGCTCTCAAATCCTCGCTAGCTCCTATGGAGTCGATCACCTCCCCGTTCACCGTGGGCATGAACACGGCGTCCAAAGAAAGGACGTCGTTACGAATATCAGACCGAGTATGTAAGGTATAAACAATAATAAGACATCAATGAAATAAGGAGGCAACAATGAGGAGCAATCTGTGACTGACTGAATCATAAAGGACGTAATACATGCTGGCTTACTGTCATACTCATCATCATATCATATATGCATAAATGTATAAGCTGCCCGACCATAAAGATGCGGTGTGATAATCAATAACATTAGCAATAGCATTAGCTCGCGTCCGTGCCTCCCGCGTCCGGGGTATCATCTCATTCCACCCACTAGTGGTGTCCGCCCACACTATCCGCCATGGTGTATAACCGCCCGCTCAAGGCGATAATTGCCCGAGCCAACTAGGCGCGGTGTAATATCATTATGTGCTCATCATAATATGCTTATCATAACATGCTTATCATAATATACTTATCATAACTCATCGTAGTACATGCATAGAGACTCATAGACAATCATGCTCTATCGGGGTGACGTAAGGTCGTGGACCCCCGACTTCATTATTGAACATTCATAAGTATCCTACCTCACCTTGGAGGAACAAGCATAAGGTGAGTGTAAATAATGATCAACATCAACGGGCTATGGACAGCTTCATTAGCTTAATTGGAACATCATATCATAGGCTATAGCATCTCTAGGCTTAAGCTTATCATTATCGTTATCATAATCATAACATATCTCTTGTCTCGTATGGCTATTCATGAACAATGACTCATAGTCCTCGTGAAGATGGAACATTCATAATAAAAGAGGAAATTCATGCTATATGACTCATGCCTTAGAAATAAAGGACTAGCCTCACATACCTTTGTCGTTTAACTATTCTATCGCTTGCTCATTCTCCTTTAATGCGCTCGTTTATACCTTCAAGGGAATTCGTGTTGTCATTAGTTAACCATCATGAAAATGTACTTATTAAGGCTATAGAAAATTGGGCAGCATTTCCTTTGTTTATACTACTTTCCTCCGTATTCCATATCAACTCTCAACATTCATAACAACAATCACAATATCGTAAACAATAGGCACCATCAAATTACATTGCCCACAATTCATAATTTCACTACAATTCTCCATAAACATGACCAAAGTCCATTATCACGTTCCTTCTCATACAATACTCATTTCATGTTCTAAATATCATTTATAGCGCATTTATAACATCAACACATCCATTTTCATGATTCAATCCAACTACTACTCACTAATGGCACTATTCACAGATTTATGACCCATTTTCCTTACTCTTTCACAATCCATGTGTTTCAACTTATAAATACTTCAAACAACATGTAAAGATCATGAAACTCACTTTAGATGATGAAGGAATAAGCCTTGAATGGTAATACACCTTTTCACCCAAAACCCTACTTCATCTCTCTGGGATTTCTTGATTTGGATGACTTTTAAGGGGTTTCATACACTTGATTCTACTCAATTCTTATTGTTGATCTTTGATTTCTATGGTTTTCTCATGGATGAAGTGTTTGGAATGTTCTAGATTTTTCTTGAGTTGTGGAGGAGTGAAGATGAAATGAAAATGAAATGAGGGAAGGTCCCTTATATTAATTCAAGTTCAGTCCCGACCAAGATATACGGACCAACATACGGTCCGTATGTTTTCTACGGGCCGTATGTCTGGCCGTAGATCTGGTCCGGTGAAGTATTGTATTCCGGGCGGATCTACGGTTGGACATACGGTCCATACTTTTATACGGCGGTATGTCGGCCGTAGGTTTGTCCGGTTTTCCGAGAATTGTTTCGTCGACTCGTTTGATCTTCGATCCTTATGGAACCTTCTTAACACTTGTTTATCACTTCAATACCAATCTAAGGGACATTATAACTCTTCCTTTGGGCATCATTTATACACCATTAACTCAATACCCGTAATTCTTATCCGTTACTCAACATATGACTCGCTTCGCTTAACAACTTTCTTTCCTTAACTCGGATGTCTTCGGAAGTCTTGATTAGGATCATCCAATACTATTTCTTACTTGTCCAAACCTCGTATACATCATACCCCTCACTCATCTATTCACTGTACGCTAACGGGGAATTTTTCAAGGTGTAACATTCTTCCCCCCTTTTGGAACATTCGTCCTCGAATGTTAAGTCGTTGGGGATTCCAGAAAAATTTCGCCAGAGTTTCCCCTATAATATGGCACTACCATCCTGTCACAACAACCTATAATATCATTGCCTCGCAGGGCCACAACACGATAGCAATATAAATTGGCCACACACGACCTATATGCATAAAGGAAAAGCATACATACCTTATCATTTCGACGTCTCATCATAGATCTCTTCTGGGGGCTGAAATAAATGCGGATATGTGGATCTTATCCTCTCTTCGGCTTCCCAAGTCATCTCTTCCCGATTGTTATTTCGCCATAAGACTTTAACTGAAGCTATTTCCTTATTCCGAAGTCTTCGTACTTGCCATGTCTAGTATGGCAATAGTACTTTCATAAGCTAGCTTTTCTGTGATCCGAACATCATCTACTGGCACGATCTTTGTGGGATCTCCAACACATTTGCGGAGCATTGAAACATGAAATACTGGGTGGACTAATTCAAGCTCTGAAGGCAAGTTCAATTCATACGCTACTTGACCCACCTTGCGGATGATTTTGTAGGGTCCAATATATCGAGGACTCAACTTCCCTTTCTTACCAAATCTCATCACCCCTTTCATCGGTGATACCTTCAAGAACACCTAATCATTAACTTGAAACTCTATATCTCATCGGCGGTTGTCCGCATAAGATTTTTGGCGACTTTGGGCTGTCAATAATCGATCTCGGATCATCTTGACTTTTTCTACAGCTTGTTGAATCACTTCGGGGCCTATTAATTGTACTTCTCCAACATCAAACCATCCGATTGGAGATCTGCACTTTCTTCCATACAAAGCTTCATATGGAGCCATTTGAATACTGGAATGATAGCTATTATTATATGCGAACTCGACTAGGGGTAAGTGGTCATCCCAACTACCACCAAAATCTAAAACACACGCTCTTAGCATATCCTCCAAGGTCTGTATAGTACGCTCGGCTTATCAGTCAGTCTGCGGATGAAACGTCGTACTAAGCCTTACTTAGGTACCTAGACCTTCTTGAAAGGATTTCCAAAACTTAGCTGTGAACTGTGCTCCTCTGTCTGTAATGATAGATATTGGAATACCGTGAAGTCTCACAATCTCCTTAAGATATAATCTTGCATAATCTTGGTGAACAGTAGTGGTTACGTCGGGAAGAAAATGAGCATTAAAAGCACGTGTCGTCAATCTATCACAATCACCCATATGGAATCATACTTGCCTCGGGAACGGGGAAATCCTACAATAAAATCCATATTGATCACTTCCCATTTCCACGTAGGAATTTCCATTGTCTGGCATAGTCCTCCGGTTTTGATGTTCTACCTTTACTTGCCGGCAATTTGGACATTTGGCTACAAATTACTTATATATCTCTTTTCATGCCATCCCACCAATACATCAATTTAAGATCATAATACATTTTCGTCGCTCCGGATGAATAGAATACCGAGAATAATGAGCTGTTCTAGAATTCGATGACGAAGTTAAAAGAAATCGTTTCCAACACATAACTTTCCTCGGTATAACGAGAACCCCATCCGCTAAGACTTCAAATGGTGACTTTTCTTTGGGAACTGCACACCTTTATAATACTTCAATTTGGGATCCTCGTATTGGCGCTCTTTTATCTCTATGTCCAAGGATGAAGTAGCCGAGTTAAGCACATTAACTCCTGTATCGCCCGATTCCATTAAACGGACCCCCAAGCTAGTCAGCTGGTGGAGTTCACGAGCTAATTCCTTCTTTTCTGATGGAACATCACTTCGACTACCCATAGACTTATGGCTAAGGGCATCGGCTAGCACATTTGCTTTTCCGGGGTAGTATAAAATATTCATATCATAATCTTTCAATAATTCTAACCACCGCCTCTGTCGCAGATTCAACTCCTTCTGTTTGAAAATGTATTGGAGGCTCTTGTGATCCATATAGATATCAACATGCACACCATACAAGTAGTGTCTCCACATTTTTAATGCATGGATAACTGCGGCCAGTTCGAGATCATGAGTTGGATAATTCTTTTCGTGTTTTCACAGCTGTCTCGAAGCGTAAGCAATGACTCTACCGTGTTGCATCAATACACACCCTAGCCCAACACCGGAAGCATCGCAATACCCGGTACATGATGCCATCAGGCCCATTAGAGAGTGCTAAGAAGGCTGTCGAGGTTAACTTTTGTCCTTCAACTCTTGAAAGCTACGCTCACTGACGTCATTCCACCGAAATTTCTTTATAAGGTTTAAAGCCGACAATAAGAGTTTAGAAATAGATGAAAAGCCCTCTCGAATCTTCTATAATAGCACACGAAGAAAAACTACGAACAGTAGGCGTCGTAGGCCTTGGCCAAGTCTTCACGACTTCAATTTTCGGTGTCGACTCTAATGCCATCATCTGAAATAACATGACCCAAGAATGTCACCGAATTTAGCCAGAACTCGCACTTTGAAAATTTTGCATACAACTCCCGAGTTCGAAGAATTCCAAGAACAATACGTAAATGATCTGCATGTTCTGACTCTGTGCGAGAGTATACCAGAATATCATCAATGAACACTATCACAAACAGATCCAAGAGAGGCCTGAATACATTATTCATTAAATTCAAAACTTGATGATTTGATTTAAGATTAGTCGGCCCAAACGACATCACTTTCGAAATTCATAATGGCCATATCTCGTTTTGAATCTTGTCTTAGGAATATCTTCTTCTCTGACTCTCACTTGATGATAACCAGATCTCAAATCTATCTTGGAAAACCACTTAGCACCTTGTAGGGATCAAATAAATCATCAATTCTTGGAAGAGGATAAGCTGTTCTTTATCGTCGCCTTATTCGATAAATATAATCAATACACATTCGTAGGGAGCCATCTTTCTTTTTCACAAATAAGGCACAAGCCCCCACAGTGATGAACTGGGTCTAACGAACCCTTTTCGAAAATCTTTCAACTGAGCCTTTAACTCTTTCATGTTGTGCTGTTGAATTTGATAAGGAGGAATAGAAATGGGCTCGGTATCCGGCAACACATCAATGGCGAAGTCAATCTCCCTTTCTGGAGGAAGGCCTGGAAGTTCATCTAGAAATACATCGGGGAATTCATTCACTACCGGAACAGATTGAAAAGTTGGAGACTTTGCTTCCGTATCACGAACTCGGACTAGATGATAAATATAGCCCTTGGCTACCATCTTCCTTGCCTTAAGGTAGGAAATAAACCTACCCCTTAGAGTTGCCGTATTACCTTTCCATTCAAGCACGGGCTCTCCCGGAAATTAAAATCGAACTAATTTCATTCGGAAATCAACATTAGCATAGCACGAGGCCAACCAATCCATACCCATAATAACATCAAAGTCTAGCATTTCCAGTTCAACTAAATCAGCTTTGGTTTGGCGATCACATATCACAATTATCCAATCTTTATACACTTGCTTAGCTATTACGGGATCACCAACCGGAGTAGACACCTCAAAGGGTTTAATTGGCTCGGGTTTCACCCCAATGCGATTAGCAACATATGGAGTAATATAGGATAATGTGGAACCCGGATCCATCAATGCATACACGTCATGAGAAAACACAGTCAATGTACCTGTAACCATATCTGGGGAGGACTTGAGATCCTATCGTCCGGCTAAAGCATATAAACGGGGCTGTGTGGCGCCTAAAGTAGATGATCCCCCTCGGCCTCTACCTCGGCTTTCGCCGGAATGCAGGAGTACGCCACCTTAGGACGCATCAAGAAGAACCAGCCGCGATCTGTGGGTTTGACCCCAACTCTGCCGCTCATCGATGGGAAATCACTCATCATATGCCACTACCCGACCACAAGCGTAACAGTATCCGAACCACAGCACTTTGTCCGAATGTAATTTACCGCACTGACTGCATCGTGGTACTGGAGGTCTCCTCTGACTATAATCTCCCCCAAACTGTGAACCTGAGGCCCTCGAACTCTGACCCTGTCCTGAGCGGAAAGAGCGGTCAAATTTCCTACCTATAAATCGGGGAGGTGCACTCGTCACTGACTGGCCTGAGTATTGGGAATGTGTCTGCCTTGATCCCCCTCTATAATCATTGCCTGTGCCCATAGATCTGGTGTCACGACCCAACCCCGTAGGCCGTGACTAGTGCCCGAGCTGGGCACTCATACGTATCCGTCAACCATAATCGTACCACAAATAGCATAAGCATAGGCGCAGGTAAGTCGTCACCCCGAAGCTGACATATTTATATACATATATACATATATACATAACAGACGTAAGCCGGTAAGGCTTCCAAAACATAGGAACATAAACCCTACAAATACAACTGTACAGAACTCGCCCACAACCCACACGTTTATGTCTACAGACCTCTAAGAGTCATAACAGAATCATATGACGGGACAGGGCCCCGCCGTACCCGTGAACAAACATATATACATACATAACAGAAGTATCTGTACCAAAATACAGGCTCCGGATCAAGGGGAGCACTCCAAACCGCGGGATAGATGCCACTAGGCGAAGGACCACCAGATCGTGTGTACTCCGAACCTCGCGCGGCATGAAACGCACCCCGAAGAAAGGATCGGTACGGAATATGTCTTTGAGTATGTAAAAACGGAAAAACAATAAACGGGATCATAATCAAATCACGGGTTACCGGAACAAGTGTAATAACCGATAACAACTCGCCTCTTTAGATACTTATCATATATATGCATATGTCGGTAAGTCAAACCATATTATAGCTACGTCATCATATCGTCAGACATTCTTATATATATATATATACCGTACCAGGCCCTCTAATGAGGGACTCGGTGAGTAGGATCGTCATACAAACATATAGCGTGTCATTTATCGGAAATCATATGCGGAATTTACAGAAACCATGTATAAACATCAGAATGCCAAAATACTTACTTTTGAACATAAATCATACATATCAAAAACACATGTCATATACGGTCCATAATGGGACCCGGCGGACGGAACGTGGTCGCCCCTCCTGCCTTGGGCGCCACAACTCATCATACTTCGGAAGTTTGTATAGTCTCCGAACATCTCCTCCGAATCACATCATATTTCAGAATCATATCACATTTCAGAACCATATCATATTTCAGAACTCATCATACTTCGTATCATATCATCTATCATAATCAGATCATATTTCAGACGCTCATCATACTTCGGAATCTCATCATACTTCGGATTGTGCGCATGATGAAAACCGGCCCAGGACTCGGCGAAGGAAGTAATAATAGTGTGCACGAGCAGAATCGTGGGATCTATATGCAACTCAAAATATTTATAACCTTATGCAATGCAAACATTTACAAAGACTTAGTAAATTAATCAAAGCAAATCACTATTTACATATTAGGACCATAGTCCAATCAAATTTCCTTTTGAATGCCATTCGGAAACATATCAAACCGAACTTTGGAAATCATAATTACATATCGGATTCATAAGCATAGCAATCCTTAGTTCAGACTCGGTGCATACATAGGTAATCATGTTCGGGGGATTAATTAATAAACATGTTAATTTCTTCACAAAAATGTTAGACAGGTACAAAAGAAAGTCTCGTGGGCCCACGGTCGAGCGTCAATTCCGCCCGAGCCCACTCATGAAAGTTGGGGGATATTATGCCTCATGAAGTTACCTATTAGGTTTCGGGGCGATCCGAGCTTTTCTGCGAAAGTTACGGACGTTCGTAGTTTCGGAATCATTTAGGGATCAAATTCTTTCAAAAACAACACTTTTATGCAACATTTCAGATTTAGCTATACAGAAGAGCATAAGGACCAAATAAGAGTCGTAGACACGCTCGGATCGCAAGAGTAGAGTTGCCTCGGGATTCGTGTCATAACCTATGTTCACCTAAGACATGCCATACGAAAGAAAGGTAAGCTCTACATACCTTGGCCGCTCCTTAAGCCAATCCAAACTCAGGCCTCGGCTCTCCAAAGTCTACACGACGTCAATAAATATCAACCATTAGCTATAAATATTTAGGAAATTCGATTCCAAACTATTTCCCAATTCTACAGAAAATTGGGCAGCACCTCCCCTGTAAATGCGACACCCCGAGAATTTAACTCGGCCAATTTGTCAACAACCATTTTAATAACATAACAATCAATTCAAACGCATTATATCGCTAATAATTCTTCTCCACATATTTCAACAACATGCCAATTATGCTCAACTCAAGTTCATATATTCAAAACCATCCAAACAACATTCAAGAATGCTTTAAGCAACTCGCACAATAATTCCAACTTTCCAACAAAAGCATTACTCTACCCGAAACTTCTCCACCCAACAACACAACATGAACACATTCCATTCTTTCCAAATTCATAAACTATACCATCAAAACACTTTAACAACATTATTCTCCCAAATTCAAGAAACTACATTTAGATCACATTAAGCTTCAAATCAGCCCATACGATTTTTAATCTTCAACTTGGGTCATTAAACCTCATTTTACGTCATAAAATTCATAACGACGACAACCAAAATACTAAATGACATTAGTTCATTTCTTGCATACCCAACAGCCCCTATTCGGCCACTTCTCAACATACATCAATATCTATAATTTCATGAGTTTCATTCATTTTCTACACATTACAACAACACACAAACATGTTGAATGCAATTAATCAATTACTCCCTCTACACAACACACATCACACGGCCACATCTACACACACATGGCCACACTTCTACCTCCACACTTTCATGAATTTCATTCATTTTCATACTTCACAACACACACAAATCACTCATAACATATGAAAAATGAGATTGAATCATACCTCTTCCACTTGATTCTTCAACTTAGCTAGGGCTTGTTTTGAAACTAATCCTTGTTCTTGCTATTCCAACAACCCCTCCATGTTGTTATTCACCTTCTATAGAGTAGAATTTCTAGAGAAATTTTATTTTTTCCTCTTTTTCTCACCCTTGCTCTGCTGCTCTCTCTTTGGCCGAATGGCTTGGTTTATTTTCTCCAAGCTTCTCAATTTTTCTCCAAGCTTCTAAGTGTTTGAGAATGATGAACATGTGATGAATTATTCATCTTAATACTACATATAAGAAGCACCCATGTGGCCATGGCCCACACCTTAGGTGGCCGGCCACATGGCCCTTATTTTTTTTTTTTTTTTTTCTCATCTAATAATACACCTTCCAAAAATAGAATACTTACTAAAATGGAAGTTGACCCCAATTGTTTCCTTAACATTTCCATACCAATAAAATTATATACCATAAAACATACAAAAGTCTCTACTTCATATCTCGAAATGATCTTGTCCTTAACTTATCAAAGTTGACTCGGATTATCCCGACGTACAAAGTACGGGATATAACATCTGGCCCTTTTGCTTTGCCCTCTATCAACATCACGATCACCCCTTTGCAGAGGTTGTTTCCCTTCTAGATTTTGGGCATGAGCTTGAATGCGGGAAATATCCATCCCATCTTGCAATGAAGCCATTAAGCAATCCTTAAATAAATGTGGCCCTAAGCCATTCACAAATCTGTGCACCCTGTCGCCCATGTCGGCCACCATAGTAGGAGCATATCTAGCCAAAGAATTAAATTGAAGGCTATACTCCCGGGCGCTCATATTTTCTTGCTTCAAATTTCAAAATCTATCCGCTCTAGCTCGGCGGACCTCGGGTGGTAAGTAGTGGTGAATGAAAGCATCCACAAATTCTTGCCAAACGGGAGGAGGCGCATTCGCTTACCTCGATGCTATCCAATTATTATACCATAAAACCGCCACATCCCGGAGTCTATATGATTCAGTCTCAGAAGCATGAATAATCCGTAATGTTCTTAGCATCTCATCAATAAAGCCTTGCGGGTCTTCATCCGGTTTTGACCCAAAGAATTCCCGAGGATTTAGGCTCATGAAGTCACGGGCTCTAGTACTAGCTGAACGATCACTTGGGCCCGCATTTTTCCTTTGTGCCTGGGCGGCAACCAACTGTTTCAATAGATTAATAGCCTCGGTCACTTGTTGACCCAAAGTAGCCGGTGGAGGAACTGGAGGCATAGGAGCTGGAGCTGAAGCCCTTTCGTGCTCTTCCGTAATAGGCGGAGTAATGAAGGCATTAGATGGAGCCTCATTATGTGATTTATCCTCATCTATATTCATAGGCGGCTATCTTTCTGCCCATCTCTTTGTCGTAGTCTTGCCCTTCTGGGCAGCTTTAGCTTTTCCTTTTGGCGGCATTCTGAAATCACAAAATACTATTAGGGAGGATAAAAGCTTATGCACGGCTCTATCGCACGATCTCATAAGAAGAAAGATGGTCATTTTTCCTAAATGCCCTGTAGCCTCTTATTTATTAGAGTGGCGCGCAACACACCATAAATAAGACTCTACTAGACACGACTCGTAGACACTTCCTAGGATGGAACTGCTCTGATACCACTTCTGTCACGACCCGAACAACGGGCCATGACGGGTATCCGGGGCTAACCACGGAACACCGCTCATTCTGTTACTTATCTACTCTCATTCATACTATATGCTCATAATCATAGAAATCTGTGAACATTTGAAACATAATTACTTTTATAAACGTAAGCCCTTTGGCTATCAAAATGATATATACATACAAATGATGGGACTATACTACCCACACTGCGTATCTACGAGCCTCTACTAGAGTACTAGACATATGGACGGGACAGGACCCCGTCGTGCCAAACCATGGATATATACATATATGTACCAAAAGAATAATCAACGGCACCTCCGGAAAATAGAGTGCTCTCAAATCAGCCGCTAGCTCCTATGAGTCTAGATCACCTCCCTGTCTACCTGTGGGCATGAACACAGCGTCCGAAGAAAAGGACGTCGATTTAATATTGTGCCGAGTATGTAAGGCATAAACAATAATAAGACATCAATGAAATAAGGAGGCATCAATGAGGAGCAATCTATGATCAATCGAATCATAAAGGACGTAATACGTCGGCTTACTGTCATACTCATCATCATATCATATATGCATAAATGTATAAGTCGCTCGACAATATAGGTGCGGTGGGATAATCAATAACATTAGCAATAGCATTAGCCTGCATCCAGGCCTCCCGCGTCCAGGGTATCATCTTATGCCGCCCACTAGTGGTGTCTGTCCATGCCATCTGGCCATGGTGTATAGCTGCCCGCCTTGGCGATGACTGCCCGGCCAACTAGGCACGGTGTAATATCATCATGTGCTCATCATAATATGCTTATCATAACATGCTTATCATAATATGCTTATCATAACTCATCGTAGTACATGCATAGAGACTCATAGACAATCATACTCTATCGGGGTGACGTAAGGTCGTGGACCCCCGACTTCATTATGGAACATTCATAAGTATCCTGCCTCACCTTGGAGGAACAAGCATAAGGTGAGTGTAAATAATGATCAACATCAACGGGCTATGGACAGCTTCATTAGCTTAATTGGAACATCATATCATAGGCTATAGCATCTCTAGGCTTAAGCTTATCATTATCGTTATCATAATCATAGCATATCTCTTGTCTTGTATGGCTATTCATGAACAATGACTCATAGTCCTCGTGAAGATGGAACATTCATAATAAAAGAGGAAATTCATGCCATAGGACTCATGCCTTAGAAAGAAAGGACTAGCCTCACATATCTTTGTCGTTTAACTATTCTATCGCTTGCTCATTCTCCTTTAATGCGCTCGTCTATACCTTTAAGGGAATTCGTGTTGTCATTAGTTAACCATCATGAAAACGTACTTATTAAGGCTATAGAAAATTGGGCAGCATTTCCTTTGCTTATACTACTTTCCTCCATATTCCATATCAACTCTCAACATTCATAACAACAATCACAATATCCTAAACAATAGCCACCATCTAATTACATTGCCCACAATTCATAATTTCACTACAATTCTCCATAAACATGACCAAAGTCCATTATCACGTTCCTTCTCATACAATACTCATTTCATGTTTTAAATATCATTTATAGCGCATTTATTACAACAACACATCCATTTTCATGATTCAATCCAACTACTACTCACTAATGGCACTATTCACACATTTATGACCCATTTCCCTTACTCTTTCACAATCCATGTGTTTCAACTTATAAATACTTCAAACAACATGTAAAGATCATGAAACTCACCTTAGATGATGAAGGAATAATCCTTGAATGGTAATACACCTTTTCACCCAAAACCCTACTTCATCTCTCTTGGGATTTCTTGATTTGGATGACTTTTAAGGGGTTTCATACACTTGATTCTACTCAATTCTTATTGTTGATCTTTGATTTCTATGGTTTTCTCATGGATGAAGTGTTTGGAATGTTCTAGAGTTTTCTTGAGTTGTGGGAGGAGTGAAGATGAAATGAAAATGAAATGAGGGAAGGTCCTTATATTAATTCAAGTGAAGTATAGTATTCTGGGCGTAGATCTGGTCCAGTGAAGTATAGTATTCTGGGCTGGATCTACGATTCGACATACGGTCCATACTTTTTATACGGCCAGTATGTATGGCCGTAGGTTTGTCCAGTTTTCCGAGAACTGTTTCATCGACTCGTTTGATCTTCGATCCTTATGGAACCTTTTTAACACTTGTTTATCACTTCAATACCAATCTTAGGGACGTTATAACTCTTCCTTAGGGCATCATTTATACACCATTAACTCAATACCTGTAATTCTTATCCGTTACTCAACATATGACTCGCTTCCCTTAACAACTTTCTTTCTTTAACTCAAATGTCTTCGGAAGTCTTGATTAGGATCATCCAATGCTATTTCTTACTTGTCCAAACCTCGTATACATCATACCCCTCACTCATCTATTCACTCAACGCTAACGGGGAATTTTCCAAGGTGTAAGACTATTTTCCACCCGAAGTTCGAAGGGCCCGAGGGCGACAGGTTTTTGAATCTGAAGCAAAGGAATATGAGTGCTCGGAAGTATGGTCTTCATTTTAATTCATTGGCTAGGTATGCTTCAGCCATGGTGGCCGATGTGGGAGACCGAGTACACCGATTTCTGAGTGGCTTAGGGCCACATTTGATCAAGGATTGCTTGACATCTTCACTCCAAGAAAGGATGGACATTTCTCGTATTCAGGCTCACGCTCAAATTTGGAAGAGCAACAGTAGCCGCAAAGGGGAGAGCGTGACATGGACAGAGTGCATAGCAAGAGAGCTAGATCTGCCGGTGCTAGTAGCCAGTATAGAGGGAGTCAAAGACAGCTATATTCCATATATTCAAGCTAGTTCGCGACTAGTGCACCTCTTCGATTTGCGGGCAGGAGATTTGACCACCCCATTCATTCTGGTCCGGGTCAGAGTTTGAGAGTTTTGGGTTCTCAGGTTGGAGGTGATCCCAGTCAGAGGAGACCACTATTATCATGATGCAACCAGTGTGGTAGATTACATTCGGGTCAGTGTCGCCGCGGTTCAGATGTTTGCTACACCTGTGGTCAGGTTTGGCATATGATGCGAGATTGTCCATCGATGAGTGGTAGAGTTGGGGCTCAACCTACAACATCAGTAGTCGATTCTTCTTCATTCGTGCGCCCTGTAGGGAAGACTTCCCAGACTTCAGCAGGTCGTGGTAGGGGCATAGGGGTAGCATCCAGTTCAAGTGGCTCCCAGCCCCGTATTTATGCTTTAACCGGACGCCAGGATCTTGAGTCCTCCCCCGATGTGGCTACAGGTATACTATCCATATTCTCTCATGATGTTTATGTATTGATTGATCCAGGTTCTACCTTGTCATATATCACTCCTTATATTGCTGGTCGTATTAGGGTAAACCCGAGCCAATTAAGCTTTTTGAGGTGTCTACTCCTGTTGGCGACCCGATAATAGCTAGACAAGTATATAGAAATTATGTGATTGTGGTATGTGACCGTCTGACTAAAGCTGATTTGATTAAGCAGGAAATGTTAGATTTTGATATGATTATGGGCATGGATTAGTTGGCCTCTTGTTACGCTAATGTGGATTGCAAAACAAAGATGGTTTGATTCCAATTCCCGAGAGAACCAATGCTTGAATGGAAGGGTAACACAAAGATTCCAAGAGGTAGTTTTATTTCCTATCTCAAAGTGAGGAAGATGATTGCAAAAGGCTACATTTATCACCTAGTTCGGGTTCATGACACTAAAGCAAAGCCACCAACCCTTCAATCCGTCCCAGTAGTAAATGAGTTTCCGGATGTATTTCCAGATAAACTTTCAAGCCTTCCACCAGAACGAGAAATTGATTTTTCTATCGATGTGTTGCTGGACACCGAACCCATATCTATTCCCCCCTTACAGAATGGCTCCTGCGAAATTGAAAGAGCTAAAGGCACAATTGAAAGATTTGCTCGAGAAGTGTCACGACCCAAACCGATGAGCCGTGACAAGTACCCGACCATTACTGGCCAAGCACTCCTATGCTTGCATTTACTTCTCACTGACTGTCCTGGGCCCATGTACAATCAGAATCGTGCTATGTTGTCTCCCGAACAATCAACATAAAAGACACCATATCGGGAATTCACGGCCAACACATACATATAAACACAAATGCTGAGAGTAACAGCGCAAGCCGATTGGTCGCTTCATATATACTGAACAACAAAATAAGTGCCGACGAGGCTGCATAATAACACGACTACATATCACTGTCTACAGACCTCTATGGAGTACAAACTGTAGAAAGGACAGGACAAGGCCCTGCCGTACCCATATATGTACGTAACAAGATGGCATACCAAACGGACTGAAGCTCCGGATCAATGGAGTGTACCGACTGCCGCCGAGAGGAGGTCCTACTGCTGTGAATCATCCGACTGGCTACCTGATCTTGCGGGTATGAACGCAGCGTCCACAAGAAGGGACGTCAGTGCGAGCAATGTACTGAGTATATAAGGCATGAGTAATAACATATTCAAGGATACAAAGCATGAATAGTAACAGGACGAAAATATAGAGCATATCATGAGATAAAAGAGTAACCTGTACATCTGAGTGCCTTTTAGGCGGGTACCATGCATGCTTAGTGCTGCGGAACGTGCAGCCCGATCCATATACATATACTATATTGCTGCGGAACGTGCAGCCCGATCCATTTATATACATATATACATATATCCATAGTAATGCTTTCTTTGAAAAACATTTCTTATTCATGTATACAGAAAATAGAACATATCATATTGCCGAGGAACGTCGGCTCCGATCCATTTAGCCACATATATCCCGCGTCCGGGATGGTATCATGTCATATAATACCAACTGATCAGGTGGATACGCGTCTATAGCGCTCTGGCCCTCTTTCCCATATACATATACACATATCATGTACATATATCATACAAGCAGCATGCATGAGAGCCCAAAGAAAGTCATGTATCTATCGGAGTGACGCAAGGTCGGTAACCTCCAATTATATTATGGAATAATCATCATCGCTTTGTCTCACCTTGAAGGAACAATTATTGTAAGGTGAAACTATCAATGAAAAATAACATCAAGAGAAAACATAGAATAGGATCATAAAGCTCATAAGGTGTCAATTCATATACTTTGAAATCTTTAAAAATAGTCATCATCCATGAATAAAATTGAGAAATCAAGAAATAGCTCAACATCCTTATATCGTCATTGAAATTACAACTTGGAACCTTTAAACATGAAATCGTTCTCATCATAGTCATCATAGAAAAATATTCTCATCTTTGACATCATTGTCGTCATGATAGAAACATGTCCATCCTTGTTGTCATAAGAGCTTATCAAATCATAAACCTCTGTTTTGGAAAAATACGGATGTCTTGGAAAAATATTTATGGTTTATCGGGAAAGGAATCATGCCTTGGAATCATAGACTTCTAACTTTTGAAAACAAAGAAGTTATGGAAGCATCTGTGAAATCGTAACATAGGAATTATGTCTTTGAAAGAAAGGGACGAGCCTTAACATACCTGTTCAACCTCCGATTGGCTACGCTTATGCGTCCTAGCTCGTAAGTCTACATTTAAGAGGATTTACACTAACGTTAGCCTCTTCATCTCACACTTGTACCAAGTTTCAAATTATACTATTCTATATTCTGCCGAAAATCGGGCAGCATTTCCCCTGTTTATATGCCTAGCCTGAATTCTCGATTCGACAACCAACAACAATCACAACAATACAAATATTAACCATAATGTTTCCAACTCCAAAATACTTCATAAACATCCCATATGGTGTTCGTCCCATAGTTCCTCCACAAAATCATTTTATAACAATTTTATAGCTCGTTCTCCGTAAATAAACCAAGATTAACTTTAATAGTAGGAGATTCATACCTTTCTCTCGATAATATTGACGTATCTTCACTTCTGCACCTTGAACTTAAGCCACAACACATTAATACACAATTTTGTAGTTGCAACTATGCACCGTCTGGACCGGGATTTGGGAATTATACCTGGTTTCGGGCTAAAAAGTTGATGATGGAAAGTTGGGGAATATTCTGGAAGATTAGAGAGAGTTTGGGGTGCTTTGGGACAAAAATGAGGGGGTCTCCCCCTTTAAATAGAAGTCCAGGTTCTACCTGGACCGACTTAATTTTCCTTCAGCGCGTTCGCACCCCCTTTGGGCGCGTTCGCGCAGGCTTAGTTTTTTCTGCCTGCTTCAGTAAAAAGGTCATAACTCTTGATCCCTATATCGTGTGAGGGCCAACAACCTATGGTTCGAAAGAACTTTCAATTATCTACAGCTTTCATTCTTGGTTTTTTCCCAAATTCTAAACTTATAATGGCGTTTTGGCCCCTCCAAGTCAGATCATCCGAAAATATTTCCTTAAATCGTCCTTTTGGAGGGCTTATGCCCATATTTGGCTTAAGCGTCCTTCTTCGGACTTGCTCAACTTTCCATGTACTACTCATATATCTCTTCATATGTCCTTTATAAAACTCTGGTGTATGGGACCCACTTAGCTCGCAAAGAACGAGGGCTTTTCATCAAGTGCCATATGAACCAATTCACCCCATATGGTCTCCAAATGTCATATATATGTTATTATTACATTCTTATAATATAACCTTCATCCCGAACCCGGGCCCCAAAATTGCTCAGTGCGTTCGAGGCTCGTAGTGGCGCGTTCGCGCTGTTTTGGCCCTTGGCCTTCTGCGCGTTCGCGCCACTCCCTGGCGCGTTCGCGCAGACCATTTTCTGGTCTGCCAGCTCGACTTGTAACGTCCATATCTCCTTACCCCGATGTCCTATTAAGGAGCGATTTGTTGCGTTAGAAACTAGACTTCCCGAACTTCACTTTAGACTTTTGTTTCAGTTCAAAACTCTTAATATACTAAAACATATTCTTTCTTCCAATTAGACCAAAATTTTTGTACCAAACCTTGCCCAACTTTCCTTCAAAGCCTTGGAAGCTTAGTCTCCTTATTTCACTAGTTTACCAATCCTCTTATAACCTGTTACGCAAACTCGGACTCTTATAATCGTAACATGAGCACCTATGATCTTGCATCTTCTCGACAATAACTTCGATGTCTGCAATTGAATAGCTAATACCTAACGAATCTCAATGTACAGAAACTACGGGGTGTAACAAGAAGGGATTCATTAGACCAAGTTCATCGCCATGGCGAGGACCTGTCTCATTCGTAAGAAAGAAAGATGGTTCTTTACGAATGTGCATTGACTATAGGCAGTTGAACAAGGTGACGATAAAGAATGAATATCCGCTTCCAAGAATCGACGATTTGTTTGATCAACTACAGGGTGCTAAGTGGTTTTCTAAGATTCATTTGAGATTGGGATATCACCAAGTGAGAGTCAAAGAAGAGGACATTCCGATGACAGCTTTCAGGACCAGGTATGGCCATTATGAATTTCGGGTGATGTCATTTGGGTGCGACTAACGCACCGGCAGTGTTTATAAATTTGATGAATAATGTATTCAGGCCTTTTCTAGATCTATTCGTGATCGTGTTCATCGATGACATTTTGGTATATTCTCGGTCAGAAACAGAGCATGCAGACCACTTACGTATTGTCCTTGGAATTCTTCGGACTCGTGAGCTATATGCCAAATTTTCAAAATGTGAGTTCTGGTTGAATTCTATGACGTTTCTGGTTCATATTATCTCCGCTAATGGTATTCGCATAGATATTCAGAATTGAAGCCGTGAAGACTTGGCGAAGGCCTACAACACCTACTGAGGTCCGTAGCTTTTGGGGTTTAGCAGGTTATTATAAAAGATTTGTGGAAGGATTTTCTTCTATTTCGGCACCATTAACGAAGCTAATTTGCAAAATTTCAATGGATCGATGCTCGCGAGCGTAGTTTCCAGGAATTAAAATATAGATTGACTTCAGCCCCAGTCCTGATGCTTCCTGAAGGGTCAGAAGGTTATGTCATTTATTGTCATGCCTCCGGTATTGGGTTGGGCTGTGTGTTGATGCAAAAGACGGTAGGGTCATAGCCTATGCTTCCAGGCAGCTGAGGAACCATGATAAGAATTACCCGACCCATGATCTTGAATTAGCTGCGGTTATTCATCCACTAAAGATATGGAGACATTACTTGTACAGTGTCCATGTGGATATTTATATAGATCATAAGAGTCTCCAATATATTTTCAAACAAATGGAGTTGAATCTGCGACAGAGGTGATGGTTATAGCTATTGAAAGACTATGATGTGAATATTCTATATCATCCGGGAAAAGCAAATGTGGTGGCTGACGCTCTTAGCCGTAAATCTATGGGCAGTCTATGCGACGTTCGACCGGAGAAGAAAGAATTAATCCGTGAGATCCATCAGCTAGCTAGCCTAGGAGTTCGTTTAATCGATTCGGGCAATGCAGAAGTTACTGTTCATAATCCATTTGTTTCATCCCTGGACATGGAAGTGAAAAGGCGCCAATATGAAGATCCCCAGTTGAGCCACTATAGAGATACACTTCCTCAGAGAGAAAAGTCACCATTTGAGGTTTCTACAGATGGAGTTCTCAGGTACCGAGCATTGATACATGGAAAACTGGATGAACTGATTCAAGTTCTGGGGGCAAGTCTAGTTCATAAGCTAGTTGGCCTATTCTGCGGACAATCTTATAAGGTCCAATCTACCGAGGACTTAATTTTCCCTTCTTGCCAAATCTTATCACACCTTTTATCGGTGATACATTCAGGAATACCCAATCATCAATTTGGAATTCCAAGCCACGCCGACGGTTGCCCGCATAAGATTTCTGGCAACTTTAGGCCGTCGAGTCAATCCCGAATAACCTTGATCTTTTCCATTGCTTGTTGAATCACTCCGGACCTATTAGTTGTATCACTCCTACTTCAAACCACCCAATTGGGGATCTACACTTTCTTCCATATAGAGATTCATATGGGGCCATATGAATACTGGATTGATAGTTGTTGGTGTATGCGAATTCAATAAGAGGCAAGTGATCATCCCAGCTACCACTGAAATCTAGTACACATACCCGTAACATATCTTCTAAGGTCTGAATAGTGCGCTCGGCCAGCCCATTAGTTTGTGGATGAAATGCTATGCTAAGCCTTAGTTGAGTACCCAAACCTTCTTGGAAAGACTTCCAGAATTTAGTCAAATTGTGCTCCTCTATCTGTGATAATAGATATCGGGACACCATGGAGTTTCACAATCTCTTTAAGATACAATCTTGCATAATCTTCCGCCGAATATGTGGTTCTGACAGCAAGAAAATGAGTTGATTTCATGATTCGGTCAACTATCACCCATATGGAGTCATATTTTTGCCGAGAATGAGGCAAACCTACAATAAAATCCATGTTAATCGCTTCCCATTTCCAGGCTGGAATTTTCATCGCTTGCAATAATCCGCCTGGCTTTTGATGCTCAATTTTCACTTGTTGGCAATTTGGACATTGAGCTACAAATTCTGCTATGTATTTCTTCATTACATCCCACCAATACATTAACTTGAGATTGTGATACATCTTTGTCGCTCCCGGATGAATAGAATACCGAGAGTAATGAGCTTCTTCTAGAATACGATGGCGTAGTCCTACAACATTTGGAACACATAGTCTGTGGCGGTACCTAAGAACTCCTTTGTAGAAACTTCAAATGGCGACTTCTCTTTCTCATGAAATGTATCTCTGTAGTGACTCAACTGGGAATCTTCATATTGGCGCTCTCTCACCTCCATATCTAAGGACGAAATAGCTGGGTTGTGAATACTAATTCTTGCATTGCCTGAATCAATTAGACGGACTCCGAGGTCACAGCTGGTGATGCTCACGAATTAGTTCTTTCTTCTCCGGAGGAACCACACATAGACTACCCATTGATTTGCGGCTAAGTGCATTAGCTACTACATTCGCCTTTCTGGGGTGGTACAAAATACTCACATCATAATCTTTCAATAATTCTAACCACCGCCTCTGCCGAAGATTCAACTCCTTCTGTTTGAAAATATATTGGAGACTCTTGTGATCTGTATAAATATCGACATGAACGCCATACAAATAGTGTCTCCACATCTTCAGTGCATGAATAACCGCAGCCAATTCGAGGTCATGAGTTGGATAATTCTTCTCATGTTTCTGCAACTACCTTAAAGCATAGGCAATGACTTTACCGTGCAGCATCAACACACAACCTAACCCAACACCAGAGGCATCACAATACACAACATAACCATTTGGTCCCTCTGGAAGTGTCAGGACTGGGGTTGAAGTTAATCTATCCTTAAATTCATGGAAACCGCGTTCACAAGCATCAGTCCATTGAAATTTCATTGATTTCTGAGTTAGCTTTGTCAATGGTGCTGAAATAAAGGAAAACCCTTCCACAAATCTTCTATAGTAACCTGCCAATCCCAAAAAACTATAGACCTCTGTAGGCGTTGTGCGCCTCTGTCACAACCCAACCGGAGGGCCGCGACGGGCACCCAGTGTCACACCCTAATTTTTGACAGGGTGTGATGGGCACCCGACCCTAACTTAAGGCCGAGCGAACCCGCTGACTCTCGTAATACTCATAATCACGCTGGCTTTCAAATCATGACACAAATACATAACAAAAAAATTTCAAAGAATAATGTGCTTTTTACCTTTCTCGAATCAAATAAAATCAGAACATATGAAACTTATAATACAATACATAATAATACATCGACTTACATAGCGATTACATAACCGACGTCTTATACCCACGACACGTCGCAAAGTCTCTAACATAGAACAAACTGTCATACATAAATATTCTGACTCGGCAGCACTCCGGAGAAAATGGAGCTCGCCAATCCCGCTGGAACATCTTCTACTAATATCTTTAGCTCATCTGGGTGTACCTGCGCGGCATGAAACGCAGCCCCCGAAGAAAGGGGGGTCAGTACGGAATATGTACTAAGTATGTAAAGCATGGAATACAGAAAACAGGATCATAATCGAAGTAGGAATTACAGAAACAAGTATAGTGACCAGAAAATCATAAGACTTGCCTTTTTGAAACATTTGTCATACATGCATATATATCGGTAAATAACATCACATCATAATCGTATTATCATGTCATCGTACATATGTACATATCCATAACGGCCCTCATAGTGAGGGACTCGGTGATTAGAATCATATAACGTGTCCCGGCCTCCAAATAGGGACTCGGTAAACAGAATCATCATATCATGCCATGTCATCATTTTATCATATCATCAGAATATTACCTCATCAGATTACCATATCATCAGATCATTGTATCATCGGATTATCAAATTATCATATCATCATCTTATCATATCACATACCCTATGCGGCCCGTAAGGACCCAGCGGACGAACGTGGTCGCCCTCTCGCTACGGGCGCCACAACTCATCATACTTCGGAAGTTTAATATCTCCGTATCTCCGTCACACATCATAACATCATATCACATATACACGGTACCCGACCAAAAGGGGCTCGGCGTACCGGACACATCATACTTCGGAAACATATCATATCATATCAGAAACTCATCATACTTCGTATCATATCATATATCAGACGCTCATCATACTTCGGATTGTGCGCACGATAACAACCGGCCCGGGACTCGGCGAAGGAAGTAATAATAGTGTGCACGAGCAGAATGATAGGATCTATATGCAATTCAAAATATTTATAACCATATGCAATGTAACCATACGCAATGCAAACATTTACAAAAACTTAATAAATTAATCAAAGCAAATCATTATTTACAAATTAGGACAATAGCCCAATCACTTTTCTTCCGAATGCCACTCAGGCACATATCAAACCGAACCTTAAGGATCATAACTTCATATCGGAATCATAAACATAACAACTCTCATTTCAGACTCGTTAAATAAATAGGTAATCATACTCGGGGGTTCAAACGATAATCACATTAAGTCTTTTTCGTAAAAATCATTAAGTCTAATCATGGTAAAGTCTCGGGCCCCACGGATAGGTGTCAACCCAAATCCGAGCCCGCCTATGGAGGTCGGGGATGTTATACATTATGGAACCTCCTATGAGCGTTTCGAAGCGATCCGAGCTCGTTTGTGAAAGTAACGGACGTTCGTAGTTTCAGATTCGTTTAAAAACAAAATTCTTTTGAAGACCAAACTTTTGTGCAACTTTTAACATCTAGTCATACGAAAGACATAAGAACCATAATTCGATTACATTAAGAATACGAATATCAAGAGAGAGCCAAGAATCATGGACATGCTCGGATCACCAGAGTAGAATTACCTCGAGAAGCGTGTCATAGCTTATTTACTCTAAGACATGCCAAAGAGAGAAAGAGTAGCTTTACATACCTTAGCCGCTTCCTACGCTAATCCGTACTTACGTCTCGGCTTCTCACGATCTACAATAACATCAATAGGCATCGAACATTAGCCATAAGCGTCGAAAAATTCATTTCCAAACCATCACTTTGTCTACAGAAATTTGGGCAGCATTTCCCCTGTAAATTCATCACCCCGAGAATTCAACTCGGCCAAATATCCAACAACAATACCAACAACCACATCAACAATATCAATAAGCAAATTCCAAACGCATTCTAACATTAATAGTTCCTTTCTATACAATTCGACAACATTTCATTTATATTCAAATAAACTACATACGATCAAGCCAATACCAATGCCCACATATTCAAGTAATAATCCGAGGTCATTCAATCAAGATTCAAGGACATTTCAAGCTATCCGCAAAGTATTCAAATCAGCCCATCCATTCCACCATGCCACCCGAACCCCTCCAAATGCAAGAAAACAATCAACAATACATTTCTTCCTTCCAAATTCATCAACTACACTAACAACTCATACATTGACAACATTATCCTCACAAATCCAAGAAACTATAATAAAATCACATTAACTCCAAATCAGCCCACACGGTTTTTAACTTCAACTTGGATCATTAACCTTCATTCTACATCATAAAATTCATAACGACGACAACCAAAATACTAGATAACATTAATTCATTTCTTACATACCAAACAGCCCCTACACGGCCATTCCTCAACATACATCATTCCATGAGTTTCATTCATTTTCTACACATTACAACAACACACACACAACATGCTAACTACAATTAATTCATCACTTCAACACACCACTACATGCACACGGCCAAACACACATATACGGCCAACCTTCCACAATCATAATTTCATGGTTTCCTTCATTTCTACATACCACAACATATACAAACCATCTATGAAAACATGTAAACAAGATTAAATCTCACCTTCTCCATTCAACTTCTCCTCTCGGCTAGGCTTGCCAATTGCACAAACGGACGTTTTTCTTGCTCCAACGACCCCTCCACGTTGACGAGCACCTTCCAATTAGTAGAGAAACTAGAAGAAAATAATTTTTCTTGCTCAAATTTTTAAGGACAAAATTCGGCCATGGTGTGGCCGAATGGACTCTCTCTTTCTTTCTCCATGGTTCTTGAAATTTCTAAGGTGATCATATGATGAAGATGATCAATTAATCATCTTTTATAAGCTTATGTTATACACCCAAGTGGCCCATGGCCCACTAGTCATGTGCATGGCCACATGACTTTTTTTGTCATGAATTTTTAAGTTTCCAAAACTTCATTTTTGGCCCCAAATTTTCATGAAATGTCTAACTTTCCATAATTCACTTTTAACCCCAAATTCCTTAATATTTCCATCCAACAACATTCATAAGCAACTTGTGTCTTACAACAAAGTCGGAAAAATAGCCTTATCCATAACTTGTCGCAACCACTTAGAATATTCCAACGTACAAAGTACGGGATATAACATCCTTCCCCCTTTAGAACATTCGTCCTCGAATGTTCAACCTATCGTGTAGGGCCTCATAAACGCTTCGGAGGAGTCCCTTTTCGAGTCCTTACCCTTCTTATCAAGTACTTACTTAGTCTCACCCTTAGCATACCAATACTTGGAGGTGGCATCACTATCCTTGCACAACTTGTGTAGAATACATTCAATTTTAGACATGGTCTTTCCATCCTTCGGTTTATCCTACTCTACCTATCTTGTTCATACCCAAAACTCGCTCGTTCTATTTTGTCATATTTCTTTCCCTTCCTTCACTTATTCTTGGCTTCCTCACTTCCTTCCATAGAGGGTTTTCTTATTCCTCCTCCTTCACTTACAAGTTGCAATAGCATTAGCGAACACCTCTGTGGCCAACATCTTGCCCCTTTGTCTAGCATACGATCGCTATCCTTCATACTATCTCTTAAGTTATTCAATATTGTCCTCTTGTCAGACCCTTTTTCTTCATACATGTTCACTTACTAGCGGCCTGTCATTCACAGTTTCTACAGAACTTCCCACACTGCCTCAAATACCATCCTGACTTTTATCCACTTATTGCTGGTTTTCCGACTTTACTAATTTATTTCAGTAATGGGTCTCATTTGCAGCTTAAGCATCCCTATCCAACATATTACAATGTCAATTGTTTCTACCTTACCCTTACGTTTCTCTCACCCGCTTCCCCCCTTTTAGGGGTATACTTATACATTACCCGATTATGCTTCGCCCTCTGTTTGCATTTCCACTCTCAATGAGGCGGCACTTTTATTCCGGCATTTAGATTCCCTTGCTATTTATCTACTCACTTTCTTTCCTTTCCCTAATATCCTTGCATTAGACTTTCCAAGTTTAACCTGTAATGAAAACAACATCAGCTTGCCTGGTAACATTTGGGCCATCTACATTGCTTCTCACTTGAACTTCGTTACCTGACCCAATTAATATCTTCCATATACCGCCACGTCGGTTGTCGGAATACACATATCCCTTGATCTAGCCATGTACAAGATATCTTATGCATACCTATGTACATATATAATCTCTGCTATCTTGCTTATAAGGTATCTTCAAACACTATTCCAACTTACCCTAACTCTAGAGCTGTGATGTACATTTTTTCCTCTTTGTCGGTCTAATTCACCCCGTTCTACGCGATCTCTTAAGGTCTCTGCCCACTCCGCAGACTCTAATCTTCCTTAGATTAATCTCACTTTTCATTTACTTCTTGCGTCTGAATTTGTAGAACTTTCAGAAAACTTCCCAGGGGGGTCACCCATCCTAAAATTGCTCTCATTCCAGCACGCTTAACTTTGAAATTTTGACGAAATACGATGCTTTAATGCAAATATGATCGCGTTCACCCTAACGCATCACCTTTGTCACGTATTCTGGAGTAAGTCGGAGTTTTAACGGATTTTGAAACGTCCTCATAACGCGTTTTCCTCCGAATTAGAAGGGTTTCTTAACCTCCCGACTTCACAATTTCTATTTCGACTCCCTTTAATCCTCAATATTCACGTTTCACCTCTAGACATGACTACTTTTCCGTCTTAGACCTCCAGATCTCAATGGCGAGGAATACGCCTCGATCACCGTTACTTATAATCACTCGGTCGTCGCCCTCTGGATTCTGTTCTCATTTTACCTCGTTCTTCGTCCTTTCTATATCCGTGTCTTTCATAGTCCAGTCATTTATAGTACTCGTATCCTTGACTACACATGTCATAGCCTATTACTACACTATTTTCTCGCTCCCTTCTTATCTCCTTTTTCCGATTACCCTTTCTCTTCTTACTCCCGCTATCCTTTTCGTTATTATATAATCCTTCTTCCAAACTTCCCTACCGAACTTGACAAGCCTTTCCTACTCGTCCTATAGCTCGCTTTTCCGTTTCACACTCGTCGTTGGATTCTAGCGACATAGATCATATCGTAGCTTTAGCCACTTTGTTTCCTTTTCTTATTTTCATAGCAATCTTCACTATATCTTACCTATAACCAATCCTATTTTGTAACGCTTCTTATTCCTTTCTGATCAACTTTACCCTTAACGTTTCACAAATTGTCTTATCCATATGTTCAGATCCATCACAATCCTTTTCCTCCGTACTCTTGTCTTAATCGTACTATTTCTCCCTTTAACTATAAGCTCGTCATCATCCGTCCCTGCTTATCCATTCGGTCGGCACCTTAAATAACACTCCATCACGACTTACCAGCCCTTTTTGGATTGTCTTTTAGGGCTACAAGTCCTTTCCAAATTCTTTTCACCGAGTCACTATCGAACTTCTAATTACTATTATGCCCAATTCAACAATTAACTTTTTTCTCGAGGTGTCGATATCGTGCTCGTAACTTAGTCAAAAATTTTATCATTACTATTGGCGCGACCCCGTTTTTAGACATATCACAAACCTAAATCTCATTCTTTCTTTATTCCTGGAGAAATTTCGGCAGAGTTTCCTCTGTAACTATTACTATCTCAAAACACTCGTACACAGGAAATACCAACAATGCCTCACAGGGCCAACATATATATATATGCATATCGCATCATATCACAGCCTCACAGGGCTCCCAACATCATCGACAGTACAAAAATAATAAATATACCTTGTATGCCCAACTCAATCGGCACCTGTCACACTTTCTTGTTTACTTTCCCTTTTAATCCTCATCTTGTGTTTCAATCGTACTTCAATAACTCACCCGACATATGTCTTACATACCTTTGCTTACCTGCGTACTTCATAGCCTCCAATATCGTTAATCGCTTTCTTCCGTCGATGCCTTTCTCCTGCTGCAATCAAAAGTTAGCGGAAGAAATCTCATTTCCTATGACTTGGCTCTACGGCACGATCTAAGATGTCAAAGAAGAGTAACCGTCCTAGATGCCCCGTAGCCTCCTGTTTATAAATGTGGCGCGCTTCACACCATAAACAGGACTCTACCGGACACGACTTTGCAGACAACCCCTAGGACGAACCGCTCTGATACCAATTTGTCCCACCCTAATTTTCGACAGGGTGGGATGGGCACCCGGCCCTTACTTAAGGCCGAGCGAACCCGCTGACTCTCGTAATACTCATAATCACGCTGGCTTTCAAATCATGACACAAATACCTAACAAAAAATTTTCAAAGAATAATGTGCTTTTTACCTTTCTCGAATCAAATAAAATCTGTAACATATGAAACTTATAATACAATACATAATAATACATCGGCTTACATAACCGATTACATAACTGACGTCTTATACCCACGACACTGTCTGCAAAGTCTCTAACATAGAACAAACTGTCATACATAAATATTCTGACTCGGCAAAGAATCTCGAGAAAATGGAGCTCGCCAATCCCGCCGGAACATCTTCTACTAATATCTTCGGCTCATCTCGGGTGTACCGCGCGGCATGAAACGCGACCCCCGAAGAAGAAAGGGGTCGGTACGGAATATGTACTAAGTATGTAAAGCATGGAATACGACGAAAACAAGATCATAACCGAAGTAGGAATTACGAAACAAGTATAGTACCCAAAAATCAAAGTGCTTGCCTTTTTGAAATCATACATAATACATGCATATATATAGTAAGAATGCTCAAATGCATCACATCATAATCGTATATCATGTCATCATATCATATCCATAACGTACTCGAGTGTCATAAGTAGTTAATCATCATGAACGTAATCATATAACGTGTCCCGGCCCTCCGATGGGGACTCGATAACGTAATCATCATATCATGCATGTCATCATATTATCATATCATCGATTATTACCTCATCGATTATCCATATCATCGATCATTCATTATCATCGATTATCATATCAAATTATCATATCATCATCTTATCATATCACATACCCTATGCGGCCCGTAATAGGACCCGGCGGACGGAACGTGGTCGCCCCTCCTGCCTTGGGCGCCACAACTCATCATACTTCGGAAGTTTAATATCTCCGTATCTCCGTCACACATCATAACATCATATCATATATACACGGTACCCGACCAAGAGGGGCTCGGCGTACCGACACATCATACTTCGAAACATATCATATCATCATATCGAAACTCATCATACTTCGTATCATATCATATATCGACGCTCATCATACTTCGGAATCTCATCATACTTCGGATTGTGCGCACGATAACAACCGGCCCGGGACTCGGCGAAGGAAGTAATAATAGTGTGCACGAGCAGAATCGTAGGATCTATATGCAATTCAAAATATTTATAACCATATGCAATGTAACCATATGCAATGCAAACATTTACAAAAAAACTTAATAAATTAATCAAAGCAAATCATTATTTACAAATTAGGACAATAGCCCAATCACGTTTCTTCCGAATGCCACTCGGGCACATATCAAACCGAACCTTAAGGATCATAACTTCATATCGGAATCATAAACATAACAATTCTCATTTCAGACTCGTTAAATAAATAGGTAATCATACTCGGGGGTTCAAACGATAATCACATTAAGTCTTTTTCAGAAAATCATTAAGTCTAATCATGGTAAAGTCTCGGGCCCCACGGATAGGTGTCAACCCAAATCCGAGCCCGCCTATGGAGGTCGGGGATGTTATACATTATGGAACCTCCTATGAGCGTTTCGAAGCGATCCGAGCTCGTTTGTGAAAGTTACGGACGTTCGTAGTTTCGGATTCGTTTAAAAACAAAATTCTTTTGAAGACAAAACTTTTGTGCAACTTTTAACATATAGTCATACGAAAGACATAAGAACCATAATTCGATTACATTAAGAATACGAATATCAAGAGAGAGCCAAGAATCATGGACATGCTCGGATCACCAGTAGAATTACCTCGAGAAGCGTGTCATAGCTTATTTACTCTAAGACATGCCAAAGAGAGAAAGAGTAGCTTTACATACCTTAGCCGCTTCCTACGCTAATCCGAACTTACGTCTCGGCTTCTCACGATCTACAATAACATCAATAGGCATCGAACATTAGCCATAAGCGTCGAAAAATTCATTTCCAAACCATCACTTTGTCTACAGAAATTTGGGCAGCATTTCCCCTATAAAGTCATCAACCCCGAGAACTCAACTCGGCTAAATATCCAACAACAATACCAACAACCACATCAACAATATCAATAAGCAAATTCCAAACGCATTCTAACATTAATAGTTCCTTTCTATACAATTCGACAACATTTCATTTATATTCAAATAAACTACATACGATCAAGCCAATACCAATGCCCACATATTCAAGTAATAATCCGAGGTCATTCAATCAAGATTCAAGGACATTTCAAGCTATCCGCAAAGTATTCAAATCAGCCCATCCATTCCACCATGCCACCCGAACCCTCCAAATGCAAGAAAACAATCAACAATACATTTCTTCCTTCCAAATTCATCAACTACACTAACAACTCATACATTGACAACATTATCCTCACAAATCCAAGAAACTATAATAAAATCACATTAACTCCAAATCAGCCCACACGGTTTTTAACTTCAACTTGATCATTAACCTTCATTCTACATCATAAAATTCATAACGACGACAACCAAAATACTAGATAACATTAATTCATTTCTTACATACCAAACAGCCCTACACGGCCATTCCTCAACATACATCATTCCATGAGTTTCATTCATTTTCTACACATTACAACAACACACAAACATGCTAACTACAATTAATTCATCACTTCAACACACCACTACATGCACACGGCCAAACACACATATACGACCAACCTTCACAATCATAATTTCATGGTTTCCTTCATTTCTACATACCACAACATATACAAACCATCTATGAAAACATGTAAACAAGATTAAATCTCACCTTCTCCATTCAACTTCTCCTCTCGGCTAGGCTTGCCAATTGCACAAACGGACGTTTTTCTTGCTCCAACGACCCCTCTACGTTGACGAGCACCTTCCAATTAGTAGAGAAACTAGAAGAAAATAATTTTTCTTGCTCAAATTTTTGAGGACAAAATTCGGCCATGGTGTGGCCGAATGGACTCTCTCTTTCTTTCTCCATGGTTCTTGAAATTTCTAAGGTGATCATATGATGAAGATGATCAATTGATCATCTTTTATAAGCTTATGTTATACACCCAAGTGGCCCATGGCCCACTAGTCATGTGCATGGCCACATGACTTTTTTTTCATGAATTTTTAAGTTTCCAAAACTTCATTTTGGCCCCAAATTTTCATGAAATGTCTAACTTTCCATAACTCACTTTTAACCCCAAATTCCTTAATATTTCCATCCAACAACATTCATAAGCAACTTGTGTCTTACAACAAAGTCGGAAAAAAATAGCCTTATCCATAACTTGTCTCAACCACTTAGAATATTCCAACGTATAAAGTACGGGATATAACATTTTCTGTATCCATGAACAAGAAACATTTTTCAAAGAAAGCTAAGCATGCATGGCATCCGCCCTAAGAGGCACGCATATGTACAGGTTACTCTGTTATCTCACGATATGCTCTATATTTCCATTCTGCTATTATCCATGTTTTGCATTCCTTACTATGTTATTATTCATGCCTTACATACTCGGTACATTTACTCGTACTGACGTCCCTTTTTGTGGACACTGCTGCGTTCATGCCCGCAGGATCAGATAGCCAGCCCGACGATTCACAGCAGTAGGACCTCCCCTCAGCGGTAGTCGGTACGCTCCATTGATCCGAGCGCACCCCTTTGGTGTGCTATTCGTTATGTACACATACGGGTATGGCCGGCCTTATCCCGTCCTTTCTGGCTCCGTATTCTATAGAGGTCTGTAGACAGTGATATGTAGCCATGACGTTGTACAGCCCCGTTGGCGCTTATTTTGTTGTATATGTATATCTATAGCGGCCTAATCGGCTTGCGCTGTTACTCTCAGTACTTATGCCTATGTGTATGCGTTTGTCGTGAGTTCTCGATGTAGTGTCTCTTGTGTTGGTTGTTCAGAAGACAAAGATAGCTCAGTTACAGATTGTGTATTGGCCCAGGATAGTCAGTGAAGAGTAAATGTCAACATGGGAATGCTCGGCCAGCAGTGGTCGGGTACTTGTCACGGCTCATCGGTTTGGGTCGTGACAGAGGGAATCTTAACAGTGTTTTGTTTTTTAGATGGAACGCAGAATCCATTTTGACAGTCACCGAGGCTCCAGAGTTGCTAAGAGCTTGGTATGAATGGTTGGGTGATGCCCACCGGAGAACAATCAGTTGCACTTTAGGACACTTACCCTCTATCAAGATAATGAAGGGTCGCCCGGAGCTGATAGAGGTATTGGCTGGGTATTGGGATGACATGGAAATGCTATTCCGTTTTGGCGATATTGAAATGACTCTGACCCTAGAAGAAATTAGGGATGCCGTAGACAACAATGGAACCTGTCTAAGGAGGCGAGACAAGCCAGATCACAATCTGTTATTTCCGCAGAGGCCCACCGTCAGCCAAATCATGAAGTTTCTTCCCTTAACTGAGGCATCCTGGGCACAAGGGCCCACCGTAGTCTTTAGGGATCTATATCGGAGGTTCGGGGATGGCACAGGGTATACTCTATATCAAAGGGAATTCAAGAGTCGAGAAGAATGGGAGACCTTCAGGCCTTTAGCCTTTCCCATATCCTTGTTAGGGACTATGGTGTTTCCACAGGACGGGTCATTGGCCATAGACATCTGGGTGATCTACCTGGCCCATGCTATCTTTTACTGTATAACCAAAGACCAAAAAATAAGGTATTTTGACCTGGCTCCCATCATCTTGGCCGACATCTTCTGAGCTCTAGACAAATGCTGGAACCATTTTAGATACTTCCAGGGATGTTATCTGTTGCTGCAATGGTAGATTATCAAATACATCAACAATGCCAAGGAGGTCCATGGTTAGAGTCGATAAAACAGGGTAGACCGCCTCGTAGATTACTATACAACTCTCGGGCTTATGTCCAAAAGTGCTTAGGTTAATTTCATCACTGACTCGACTGAAGATCGGATCCATTGGATGTTTCCTGACTTTATATCCGAGACTGTGGTGGTTCGAGGCAAGAATTGCCCCTTTGTACTATTAGCTAGGGTTCGAGAAATCTGTCCTCATTATCCATCTCGGGTTTTGAGACAGTTCGGTAGGAGGCAAGTGATACTCAGGTAGGGAACCCCGAGCAGTTCATCATTAAGCACACAAAATAGAGAATCAATAACGCTGGTATAATTCTCAGAGAATGGAATGGCCGTATAAGTTAGGGCCCAGATACTTTAGCTCTAGACAAGTTCGAAGTGCGGTGTGACCCAGGGTATTATGAGTGGCTACAGGGACACTTGGCTCATGTACATACACCAGGGCCCGTACCTCCCCAAGAAGCCCAAGAAGAGGAGCGTCTGAAAGAATGCCTAGAGGGTACAGATGAGCATTTGGCCAAAATCTTGAAAGAAACAGACTCGGTGTTGTCAGGATAGAGCTGTATTAGGCACGCCTTCGTATTCAAACCGCCCTTCGAAGGGTCAAGAAGGCCTGGACTAGCCATGCCTCGACATCAGCCGCTGGAGGACTTCCTTGATTTACTGCTTCTATTATTATAATCCCCATGCCAGCTTCATCATCACTTTTGTAATCCCTTCAGGGAAGATATTATTATTATTATTATTTATTAAATCATGATGATTTTTTCGGGGCAATGGTTCATCTTGACAAATGGCACCTACATGTTTCAAACTATTAGGAAAGCCTTGACTCGAAAGGCCTTAGAAACACGAGTAGTATGAATATATGCAAATTACATGTTTGCTTGCTATGGGCTTCACATGCCTACTTGCTATGTGTGTGTTCATATATTAAAGCTTGAGTACAATTAGTCTGATGATCTAAACTATATACCCAAAAGAAAAACCACGAGGCCTAAAATCTATCCGAATTTATCTCCACTAATGGCTGACTTACGATGGCGAATCAAGGAGGGCAGAAAGCGCGGACTTTAGGAGAGACAACGAGATGCTGCGGGATAAGGTGCTACAGATGGAAAGGCACCTCCAGGAAATAGGAAAGAAAATTGAGGTAGACGATTTACTGGGCATGGTTAGGAATCCTCCAGAAGGCATACCCCAAGAGCAACACTATGGAAATATCCCTGAGGAGGTAAGGGAATTGGTGCTAAACTACATACCGCTAGAGAGAAGGCCTGTAACACTCAAAGAAGGAAGCTCGGAAGGGACAAATGGACAAGGAGCCGGGTCGGATCCATGGGTGTTTGAATTGGACCCAGAAGAAGAAACAGAGCCCCAAGAGAAAAGAAGAAGAGCCAGAGGAGGAACAAGAAGAGCTAGAAGAGGAAGAGAAAGAGCCTCGGGACATGAAAGAATCAGCACTTGTCGACATAGGGGTCGAAGGAGGGGAGAACCCATTTGATATGTTCCTCGAATTTTGAGGGAACGACGGGGATGATGAATCAGATTATTATGCCCCCACTAATGAGGGAACGGATTTCTATGCACCTTCGCCCATGCTGATGCCTGCTTCCTCTACTATGGCAACATCAAACTTTAGAAGGGTAAGCCTTCCTACACCTGCTCCGTGGAGCATAGCCTTCGAAGCTCGATCCTTTTTATTTAGAGTAGCTCCTTTGCCGGTCACCTGTAAGGAAGTGTTCTGAAAAATGATGTCGCCGGGATAGATTGCACCACTAGGGCTAAGCTACTGGTTCCTGACTTAGTGTATGCCTACAAAAGATGCCCATTCCACGTCAATCAGGCAGGCCATACCTTGAACGAATGTTTGGCGTTAAGGAAAAAGATTGTTAGTTTGATCGACGACCGGATCATCGGGACTTTGTGGGGGCCACATACCTTGCTGGTCCATGACCCTATTATCCCAGGAGAGGGAGTTACCCCCGAGACTCAGGTTTGGCGATACGATTTCATGATTTTTGATGAATTATACTCTCGCCTTTTTACAACTTCAGCCTTGTTGAACAAGATCAGACCCGTGGAACCTGTCTACGAGCATGCGCCATTAGGGCCCAACAGAAATAAGTTCTGCTTATACCATGCTGGAGCCAGGGGACATGATATTTAAGAATGCCATGCCTTCAAACTTGAGCTCAAAAATATGATTATGATCGGACAGATCTTGGTCATACTCCCACCGTGGTTTTGAGAAGAAGAAAGATCGGTATGAGAGAGCAAGTTCGTAAGGACAGCGACTTGTAAAGTTATACTTTTGGGTAGATATTAGATGTCCCCCTCTTTTGTACAAATGTTGCCCCCACCCTCATAAATGTAAAAAAATCGTGCTAACCTAATGTCCCTATGGAGGATACGCGGGAAGCCCTAGTGGGCTCAGGGTTCAGGGATGTACGTAGTTAGGATTAGCCAAAGGATATTTAGGAAGAAATACATATCCTTCTTTTGTAATCGAACTACGTAGGGCCTGATTTTCGCCGGCGGGATACATAGGTAGTCTACGTAAGACTCGGTCCCTTCATGATTTAAATTATAATTCCCCCCCCCCTCCCCTCCCCTCCCGGTTTGCTTAATTTTTTATCACAGTCGAAGGGTTCACAAAGGGTAAGTCAACTGCGAAACCACTGGACCAAGATCTACCTAAGCATAAAAAGCCCGTAATACCCGAGCTTTTAGAACAAAGGATCAAAAGTATTCAAGCTTCAATGCATGACTTTATGTGCTACTTGTGCTTTAAATACCCATAGGTGATAGCTTGCTTTTATATTTAATATCCAGGAACTAACTTTCTTTACCATTGAGTTATTCTTATCTTATAGAAAAGGGCCTGTTAGTGTAACATTGAAAGCTGGCATACTTCACGAGTGTCATGACCCAAACCGATAGGCCGTAACAAGTGCCCGACCACTACTGGCCAAGCACTCCTATGCTTGTATTTACTGCTCACTGACTATCCTGGGCCCACACATAATCTGTAACTGAGCTATACTGTCTCCCGAACAATCAACATAAGAGACACTGTGCCGGGAACTCACGACCAACACATACATATAGACATAGCACTGAGAGTAACAGCATGAGCCGATTTGGCCGCCACACACTTAAACTGTATAACAAAATACACGCCGACGAGGCTGCATAACATCACCACTACATATCACCGTCTCTGCACTCTATGGAGTACAACCGTAGAAATGACAGACAAGGCCCCGCCGTACCCATATATGTACATAACCGAATAGCATACCAAAAGGATCGAAGTTACGGACAACGAAGCGTACCGACCGCCGCCGAGGGAGGTCCTATCGCCGTGAATCGTCCGATCGGCTACCCGGATCCCGCGGGCATGAACGCGGCATCACAAGAAAGGACGTCGCATTTAATAATGTACCGAGTATGGGTAAGGCATGAATAGTAGCATAGTAAGGGATGTAAAACATGATATATATATATATATCGTGAGATAAAAGAGTAACCTTGTACATATGTACCTTCTTAGGCGGATGCCATGCATGCTTAGCTTTTTTTGAAAACATTTTTTGTTCATATATACGAGAAAATATGCCGAGGCGTCGGCTCCGATCCATTTAACCACATATGTCTCGCATTCGGCATCTCATACCGGTATCCCGCGTCCGGGATGATAAGTTACACCAACTGATCAGGTGGCCATGCGTCTATAGCGCCACTCTCTTTTTCCCCATATTCCCCATATACATATACATATATCATATGCATATATTATATAAGCAGCATACAGGAGAGCCCAAGAAAAGTTATGTCTCTATCGGAGTGACGTAAGGTCGGTAACCTCCGATTATATTATGGAATAATCATGGTCGCTGTCTCACCTCAAGGAACAATTATTATAAGGTGAGACTATCAATGAAGAATAACATCAAGAGAAAACATAGAATAGGATCATAAATCTCATAAGGCATCAATTCATATACTTTGGAATCTTTAAAAATAGTCATCATCCATGAATAAAATTGAGAAATCAAGAAATAGCTTAACGTTCTTATATCGTCATTGAAATCGTAAACTTGGAACCTTTAAACAAGAAATCATCATCATCATAATCATCGTAGGAAAACATTCTCATCTTTGACATCATCATTATGATTGTGAAAACAGGTTCATCATTGTTATCATAAAAGCTCACGGAGCCATAAATCTCTGATTTAGAAAATACGAACATTTATGAATTATTAGGAAAGGAATTATGCCTTCATAAAACATCCAACTTTTGAAAACAAGGAAGATATGGAAACATTTATGAAGTCATAACATCGGAATCATGCCTTTGAAAGAAAGGGACGAGCCTTAACATACCTTTTTGGTCACCTTAACTTTAACTATTCAACGCTTGGCCTCCCAGGCTCGTAAATCTATATTCAAGAAAATTTATACTATTGTTAGACTCATCTTCATAAGCCTGTCTTAAGCCCTCAAACTAACTCTTTCTAGAATCTGCTGAAATTTCGGCAGCATCTCCCCTGTTTATATGCCTAGCCCGAAATTATAATTCAGCAACCAACAACAACAACAACAACGACAATAACATCATTTTCAACACCAATATGTACCATAAAACATCCCACACGATGTTTTCCAATTTCCACAACCAACCAACTCGCTATACAATTATTTAACGACTTTATCTCCGTAAATAAACAAAAATTAACATTAATAATAGGAGATTCATACCTTATTCTTGTTAAAACAGAGATATCTTCAATATCCACCTTGAATCCACCGCAAAACCATACTAGAATCACATCCATGCGTTTATCCGAGCTTCGATTAATACTCCGTCGCTTAAAAATTACTTACTTTTTGATCCCCTCTCTCTCTCTTCAATTTTCTGGGCAAATCTGGTGAATAAAAGGGGTTTTACCCTTTATATAGGGTCAAATTCGGGGGGGGGGGGGGGGGGGTCAATTAGCAATTATCGTAGCAAGATCAGTAGCACTCGTCTCTGCTCCGTCAGCTGAACTTGTAACGACCATAATTCTCTACTCCGATGTCCTATCGATGAGCAGTTTATTGCGTTGGAAACTAGACTCGACGAACTTCATTTTAGGCTTTTGTTTCATCTTAAAAAAATTTATATGCTAAGAGATATTTGTCCCCCAATTTGGACCAAAATTTTCACTCAAAACATTACCCATCCTTTCTCCAAAGTCGTACTACTACTTCATTTCTTCCACTTATTTCCTTATAAAACCTTCCGGTATACCTTATATAGATCCTTCACTCATTAAATATATTTAATAATGCTTGCTCCTCATATTCCAAAGTGGTTTTACTTAACCCTAACTCAACGTGCTTATGTTTCAAATTTGATAAGTGCTCTTCGAAGATACGGGGTGTAACAACGAGATCCAAGGTCGTGTTAGCATCCCTCTCAGACAAAGGAAAAGGTAAAATGACCGGTACCCCCCAAGTAGTAAGGAATGAGCTTTTTCTCCATGACGGAGACACCAGGACTCACAAGAGGCAGCGTCCCGAGAGGATGTGATTGCAACATTATTTACTACCATCGCCACTTTCCAAGAAAAGGTAGCCAGAAGGGAAGCAGCCGATGCCGAAAAGAGTACCTCCACTGAAGGAAGGAGACCCCCCCCCTCCCTTTCCCCAGGTTAGGCTCTCCGATGCCCGACAACTTTCCTGTCTGCCCACTAGGAACCATGCCACATCCACTAAACACTACCAATCCAAACCATGCTGGTTTCTCTTACTGTATCCCACCACCAATTAAAAACACTCAAGTTCCAGGAACCACCCACTCAGTCCCCTCGTACCAAATCCCTCAGCCGATATTTTTCAACCCTACAAGCCAAGCACACCTACCAGCCCCACCGGCCGGGCAAACCACCACTATCCCGTTTAACCATCCTACTCACCAAGTGTCCTTCTTCACTCCCAACATCCCAAATGAATCCTCCCAGGACACAAGGATTTGGATCATTATGAGGAAATGGAGAGGACTTTGAGGGCTGCATAAGGCAGACGTGAGAAAGACATGGAGAGGAAGATGAAGGAGTTGTTGGAAAAATCCAACAGGTTCGAAAGAAAGGCCCCATGCCTAAGGTACGATGACTTGTGCATGTACCCAGATTTGGACCTGCCAGAAGGGTTCAAAATTTCAAAATTTGAAATGTTCAACGGGAAGGGGAATCCCAAAGCACACCTCCGTTCATACTGCGACAGTTGGTCAGAGTGAAGAAGAATGAACCTTTGATCATACAACTATTCAGTCGTAGCCTGACCGGCGAAGCAGCTGAATGGTTCACTACACAAGACATGCGCCAATGGCTCATTTGGGATGACATGGCAGAATCTTTCATGTAGAGATTTCGGTTCAATGTTGAAACCGTGTCGGATTGCTACTACCTCGAGAAGGTCAAACAGAAGTCAACAGAGAACTATAGAGAATTCGGCAGTAGGTGGAGGGCCAAAGCAGCCCGTGTGCAGCTGTCAATGTGTGAGGAAGAGCTTGTCTTTGTGTTCATCAGGTCACATGAGCCTGATTTCTATGATAGAATGTTATCCATGGTCGGGAGGCCATTTTCTGAATTGGTAAAAATGGGAGAGGCTATAGAAGATGGTGTCAAATCTGGAAAGATCATCAGTATCTTAAATAAAATTTCTGGATGGGCTACTGCGGGAGTCTTTCGCAAAAAGAAAGAGGACGTGGCGAGCATATCCCATATTCAGAACCAAAATCCAAAAGGACCACAATCTTCTCACCAAATTCCACCCCTCATGAATTACTCCACTCCCTCATACAACCCAGCACCCGTATAATATGCACAACCAAGCCTTCGCATTCTTTGTGTCGGCCACACTACGCCCGGTGTCGGTGTGTCGACTCTTTGTTTATCAACCACCACCATAACAAGCATACCAACCACTACCCCTGCAAAACTATCGCACACTGTAAAATAACCCACCACAAGCCTATCAACCCCAAAATTACCAAAATCAACCACCGCCCCAGCATATAATGCTCCACGTCTAGGTTTCAAGAAAAATCCAGTAAGAGAATTCACGACGCTCCTCCAATGAGGGATCGGCACTTTTGAAAGACTACTAGCGTGGACCGATCCAAAAGTCCCACCAAAACTAACGCGGCTCGAAAAGTGGGTTCTACAGAACGGATATAATCATACTTGCGCTATCATTCAAGAGGAAACGGGCGCGGCACGGAGGATTGCATCGTCAAAACATAAAATCCAAGATCTGATCAACAAAAGAGAAACCATCCTAGAAACGGCAGCTCCCAACGTAAACACAAACCCACTACCGAATCATGAAAACAACGGGGTCCACATGATAGAGAGAGATGAAGACTAGGAAGTTTGCGGGGCGTTGGCCCCAAAAATGGTTGAGTCTCTTGAACAGACAGTTGCCTCCCTCGCACCCCAGGAACGTCCCAAATTTAAAGTCTTAATCCCCAGTCTGAGAGTTCCCAAGGCTATATCAATGTTCAGGACTCTGGTTCCAGCACCCGTAGTGGCCGAGGTGGCGCAACAAATGGCGCCTAACCCCAAAAAGCTAATCACTATGCAAACATCTATGACCCAAGGCATGAATTGTTTAGGAAGATGATACACTCCAAAAGAATTGGCCCAAAACACCACAAGGAAAGAAAATACCCAGAAAAAAGTGATAACCGAAGGAGAAGCCGATGATTTTTGGCCGCGCATGCAGCCAAAAGATTATTCCGTTATTGAGCATCAAAGAAGATACCGAGACAAATCTCGATATTATTGTTACACATCAAAAATATTTTCGCGTCATGTGCGTTGTGAGTAAACTAACGTAACCTCGAAGAGGTCATGGAACCCTTATAGGGTTAATGAATACTCTTATCAAGTGTTAAGCAAGAGTCTAAAGGTTCCGGGATCAAGCAAATCGAAGAAAATAAGTTTGTCGAAAATTCAAAAAAAAGTTGACAGAATTTTGGGTCAACTTTGGAGGGGTATATCTCCTAGTATTTTAGGAGTTTTAAGGTGTTTCAAAATCCTAAAATGAAGTTCGTCGAGTCTAGTTTCTAACACAACAAACCCCTCATCGATACGACATCGGAGTAGAGAATTATGAACGTTACAAGTTCGGCTGATAGAGCAGAAAACGCGCGCTACGATGGCCGTGGCAGCATAAAGATCCGCTTTACCATCTACGGTGACACCGACTTTACCCACCTATAAAAGGGTAAAAACCCCATTTTTATGCACTAAAAACAGATCCTAAAGCACAGCACACATATAGGGACAATTATGTCATAAAAAGTGAGGGTTTGAAGTGATTTTTGTCTAATCAAGGCTCGGTTAACGCATAGTTACGGTTATAGAATTGTTTTGCGGTGGATTTTGGGCTTGGATTCAAGGTAGATATTGAAGATATTGTTGTTCTAACAAGAATAAGGTATGAATCTCTCCTTATTATTGTTACTTTTGGTTTATTCACGAAGATAGAGTGATTAAGGGGTCGTATAATAAAGTTGTGGGTTGAGAAATTGGATAAACATCGTGTGGGATGTTTTATGGAATATTTTGATATTGATGATGTTAGTATTGTTGTTGTTGTTGTTGTTGTTGTTGGTTGTTGGTATTGCGATTTCGGGCTAGGGATATAAACGGGAGATCTTTAACGAAATTTCGGCAGATTCTAGAAAGAATTAGTTTGGGGGCCTAAGACAGGCCTGTGAAGATGAGTCTAACAATAGTATAAATTTTCTTAAATATAGATTTGCGAGCCTGGGAGGCCAAGCGTTGAATAATTAAATCTAAGGCGACCAAAAAGGCATGTTACTGCTTTTCCTTTTTTTCTTTCTGGCATGATCCTATGATATCAGCGCACAATGAATACTCGAGTCTCCATATTACTCTACTCTTAGAAGTATTAGGAGTATACCGTTCTTGATGATCTATGCACTTTTGTTATGATTGTCCCTTACGTTCATGGGTCCTGAGTTTTGTATCATGATTATGTTAGTTCACATTTATGCATTGCATTCAATTGCATACATGCGTATTGACCCGTGACCTGAAGGCGTTATATACACGTATATTATGTATATTATATATATATATATATGGGGTATGAGGAAAGGGCGAGGAGTTATATACACATTACCACCTGATCAGCTAGTGCACAGTGATGATAATTATGCTATTATGCCCGAAGGGGCCATTATGCTATTATGCCCGAAGGGGCCTACTTGATGATGGGATATGGATCGGGCCGTACATTTCTCGGCACTATGACCTATGTATATCATACGCCCTCGAGGCAATTTCGGTAAGCATGCATTCATACGAGATATGTTCGGATAGTGGGACATATAGATGTGTTATACGGATATGTTCGAACGATCGGACATACGAATGTATTCGGTCGATCAATTTAGTTTATGACTTTCGAGATTGTCATCATGACTCATATGTGTATGTTACTCTTATGCCTTACATACTCGCATTATCCGTACCGACTCCCTATTGTACTCGGGGGAGAGGCCGATTCGTTCGTACCGCAAGTTCGGATAGCGGGGAGAGCCCATCGTCATCCTTAGGTTGCTTCTTCTGTTTGATAGTGGAGCACTCCTCTCTTGTCGGAGTGCCGTCTAGACCAGGTTTGTGGCCTGATGTTATGGGTAGGGCGGAGGCCCTGTCCCGTCCACAGCATGTCCAGTATGTCAGTAGAGGCTCATAGACGCTTGTACTCAGTCAGACAGTATGGCCCGCTCAGTACCCGTTTGGTTACATAGTTTTATCGGGTAGCCTTGTCGGCTCGTACCCCGGTTCAGTTTAGTGATGCATGTATATATATATATATATATATATATATATATATATATATATATATATCTTTTTGAGGACAGTGACCCTCTAGTTTATGATATCTATCAGTCAGCAGATCATATTGTGAGCGCCCTCAGGTGGCTGAAAATGAGCAGGAGCAGGTATGTTTTGTGGCATCTAGGAGGTCAGCTTCTGGGTGTCCGTCATAGCCCTCCGGTTGGGCTGTGACAAAAGTGGTATCAGAGCAGTTCGTCCTAGGGTTGTCTATGAGCCGTATCCAGCAGAGTCTTGTCTATGGGTGTGTTGTGCACCACACTTATAGGCAGGAGGCTGTAGGATATTTAGGATGGTCATCTTTCTTTCTGATCATAGATCGTGCAGTAGAGCCAATGATAGGAAAGCGTGTTCTTGGTGCCATTTTTGTTAAATTGCAGGATTGTATTGGAGAAGAGGACAAGTTCAGTTAATGGGAACCTAAGTAAGGCTCCGAAGGTGGACATGAGACCCGTACCACCCGTCGACTCAGGATCGAGGATGTCAAGAGGTATAAGAAAGAGCATCAGCTATTCCATTGAGATGGACCCATCGGAGGATGTGGCTCCAGTAGGAGGAGACCCGACTGAGAAATCATATGACAAAGACCCGTTTAAGGGTTCACAAGGCTCCTGTGGACGAAGAGGCAATTGAGGAAGTACAGAGCTTGGCACATCCAGATTTTCCCTACCTTTTAGCATTATGTTAGGCCAACTTCTAATGTTAGTATCACAAAGGTAACTAGTTCTCTATCCTTGGATTTAGTTAACCAGGAGTTACCCACAGATCGTGGGGAGTACGAGATAGAGGAAGAAGAGAGTCAGTTAAGGAGCAGTGCTTTTAATAAGGACAAAGGGGCTTTATTTCCAGATATATCCGACCTAAGTTCTCCAGTATCTTATTTACAGGTATGTGGCTCTTTCCGTCAGAACCAATTGTGTTTTATATATATATGACCTAATCTCAGGACATCATCAATCATTCGTTACTCTGGGGCTTCAGAAAGTTTTATAGTGGATTATAATCAGGACATCCTTATTATGGACATGGATTTTGAAGTCAGAATTGAAATTTTAAGTCGTATAAGTTTATGTGCTCTCACAGGGATTTCTCAGGGATGGATACAGAAGTTGTAGTAGAACTAAGCAGATGAGGTGATATTTCATCCCCTACACTTATTAGCAGTATTAGATTGAAGCACCCTGGGCTTATAGTATATTGGCCTTTAAGAGGAAAGAAACAGAAAAGAAGCCGAATAAAGGAATAAGGCACCAATGATAGAAGGTGTGTAGATACGAGTAGATGAGATTTGCAGATACCCATGGAAAAGGAGTGCGGTATGTGATCAAAGAAAAGGATAATGGATGATTTGTATTAATAGTGTAGGTAAATCAAGGCTTCATAGACCGGAAAGTAAGGAATTGGATCGGAAAGTAAGGAATTGGATCAGAAAGTGAGTTAATAAGTGAATTTGAGGTCCTTGGCAAGGACTAGATTATAGAATATATATAATTTTGACTAAGGATTACAAGATGGTTATAATGTAGCTTGTGGGAGTAATTGTTAAGGTCAACGTCTTGAAGGATTGCAAGTTTTGTGATATGTAAAGAACCAAGCCATTGAAAGTCAAGGAGCGAATTATGTGTTCTGCCAAAGGATATGTTCTAATACGGGGACAATGAATAAGATATGGGGCGAGAAGTTATATGAATGTCTGTGAGTAGCTTATAAAGTATTTAATATGCTTCCCAAGGTATATGGGCCGGAACGATCTAATCTACGAAAGAAATTGGGTGCAGATCTTCAAAGGCACTCAAGTCATGCAAAGTTGTATAAGTACCAAGGAATAAGTTTATCTCTTGTCCTAAGATCAGGAAGGTGAATCAGAAACAAGTATGCATACCGTATGATTGGAGTTCATATTATAAAAGCCAAGTTATCGATCTTCCAGTTCACCTTTATGGTGAATAAGTTTTAGGGATGTCCGAGGGAGACCCAAGACTTCCTCTAAGTAAAGGATTAGTCTTGCTAAACAAAAGTATTGTTAAGTGCGCAACCAATATTTACTTTCCCTTATGCAAATGATCCCTACGAAGTTGAAGAAAATAAAGATTACTCGAAGGATCAGTTAAATCAGTTCTGCTTATAAGAAAGTGGGATAGCTCCTTGCATATGCACAAGTGATTGTAAGCAGCTAAATAAGATGATAGCTAAGGATGAGCAAGTACGATTAAGGTTTGACAGTTTGTTTTGCTAGCACAGAATGCTCCCTTAAAGATGGACATGAGTTCCAGTTATTCCCAGATAAAGGTCAGAGGAAAGGCATCCCAAAGACAACTTTCAGGATCAGGTAAGTTACCTCGAGTTTTGAGCAACGTCATTTGGACTGACTAAGGCCCCAACAGTATTATGGGCTTGATGAGTAAGTGTGTTTAGACTCCTCCGAAACCTATTCGTAACAGTGTTCCTAGACGATCTTAGGGTTACTCTTGCTCAAAGTCAGAGCATGTTGTTCGTTACGTGCAGACCTATAATTCTTAGGATAAGGAATTGTCGGCTCTGAATTTTTTCTAAATCAAACGGTATAGTGCTTGTAAGGTTAGAATTAAGGAGAGTTGAAGCTATACAGAATTGCCCAAGGGCTAGAAAACTCATAGAAGTCGGTGATTTCTTGGACTTAGCAAGTTATTATTGGAATTTTGTGAAGGATTTTTCCCACGTTTTGTGCCACTGATAAACTGGCCAAGGAAACAGCCAGACTCTAGAGGACTGATAATTGTAAGCCTAAGTTTCCAGAAGATGAGTAACAAGTGAAGTTTCAGCATCAAGTGTAACATTCCTAAAGGGACCGGATAGCCATATCAACCGTTATGATGATACAAGCATCGAGTTAAGTTATGGATTGATACAGCGTGGTGAGATTATAGCTCATGCCTCAGGATAGCTGTAAAGGTACAAGAAGAATCATTCGACCCATGCTCTTAAGTTAGTTATAGTTATGTGTACAGGAAAGGATATATTGGGATAGTGTCGATATTAATTATATAAGTAATCAATGAGATTTTAGCGCACCCTTAAGCAAAGATGATTAAGTTACAAGAAGGTCAATAAATAGAATGATGGAAAGACTCCGATAATTGTGAAAGTCAATGGAAGCAAAGAAAGTCGCTAATGTTCGAGCCACAGATCTAGAGTAACTCAGTTTATGTTAAGATAAAGAGGAAATGTTGAGGACTTGTGAGTTCAGCAGTTCGTCAGTATCAGAATTGATTAGTAAACTAAGATTATGGTGTCTATCTGGGGCATAGCCTTATTAAGAGTTCGTTGAATTTGATGTCAGCTCATTATGGGATTACGGACCCTCAAGGGAGGAGCTATCTTTATACATCCTACGGACTGGAATTATACTGAAGCAGATTATCCAATGTGATCAGATTGACGACTGATGAAAGGAAAAACTTATTGCCTCGTTATGCTAGGCAATTGAGAACAACAAGGACATACATTAATACTACTAAGAAGGGAATGAGGAAAGACATACCAAACTTCATAGTGCAATGAAAGTTAGATATCAGAAGTTCAGTAAGTCATTGAGACTCCAAACCATCAATATAGATGACCATGTTTACCGCGGAAGTTTACCTCAGTTATGGAAAATTACCAGTAGGCCTATGGAATTAGCCTATTCCCTGTTCATCAGGACTACTTGTACAGCAGGGGACTACATAAATCCTATGTCAGGCAGGGATAGTATGATGTGTCCATTGCTTATGTCTGTCATTCAGATAAGGGAAGCGCATATTATAGCTCACTCTAGAGGGATTTAGAGTACTCTAGATAAGTCTTGCTTAAGCTGAGCATACCATGAGATACTTAAGGATACGCCACAAGTTTGCGTGACAGATTTCAAAGGTAACCGAGACGACCCCTAACGCTTATTGAGATCATTATTTCGGTATTCAGATGAATCTATACAAGGCTTGGACCAGATTTATTTATTATTAATAGCAAGCAGTAGAAGGATCTAGGATTCCCAGAACCGACAAGAGTTCCCTACCTATATCAGACTATGTACTCTGGGGAGTACCATCTCAGAAGAACGCGATGAAATGCAAAAAAAGAGAAAGCTTAGCCTTGGATATATTAAGCCTTACAGATTATACGCAAGCCAAAGATTTAAAGCCCTAGAGTCAGTGCCCAAGATTTATATGTCAAACTAGAAATTCTTTCAGAATTATGCCAGTTAATGATAGTCAGATTACAGAGCAGCTATGTGCAGTTACTGCATGAGAAAACTCTAGCGCTATACTTGATAGCCAACTCCAAAGATTTAGATTAAGAACTAGAAAGTAAAGTTGAAGTCCTATAAAGAAGTCGAAGAGTAATGCATAAGGCTGAAGATTCCAGAATATGGACTGGAACAGTTGGACTATGTAAGGTTATTGAAGAGAAAATGTCGTGTTATTCGTAGAGTCTGCGAATGGCCTACAGGTTACCGAGAGGCATGAAACACTCTAAGGGTTGTAAGCTCTCTAATAGATCGACGAGGAACATAGGTGAGTTAAAAGTCTTGTGTAATGGTTAAGAGGTAAGACGAAGTGAACGATACAGCTTGAAGGAATAGCTTATAAAAGAATAAGGAGTTCAGTTATGACTAAGTGTTCTAATATGCAAGATATAAGAGAAAGAGGATAACCGAAAGGAATTGAAGAAGGTGAGTTCGTTGAAAGTTCACATTAACATCCCCTATAAGATTTCTGATAAGTACTTGAGTTAAGTCGACATTCGAGGACGAATGTTCCTAAGGGAGGGAGGATGTTACACCTCAAAAAAATTTCCGCGTCATGTGCGTTGTGAGTAAACTAACGTAAGCTCGAAGAGGTCATGGAACTCTTATAGGGTTAATGAATACTCTTACCAAGTGTTAAGCAAGAGTCTAAAGGTTCCGAGATCAAGCAAATCGAAGAAAATAAGTTTGTCGAAAATTCGAAAAAAAGTTGACAGAATTTTGGGTCAAATTTGGAGGGGTATATCTCCTAGTATATTAGGAGTTTTAAGGTGTTTCAAAAGCCTAAAATGAAGTTCGTCGAGTCTATTTTCTAACGCAACAAACCACTCATCGATAAGACATCGGAGTAGAGAATTATGAACATTACAAGTTCGGCTGATAGAGCAGAAAACGCGCGCTACAGTAGCCGCGCTGCTACAGTATTGCTACAATGCCACCGACTTTACCCATCTATAAAAGGGTCAAGACCCCATTTTTATGCACTAAAAACAGATCCTAAAGCCCAGCACGCATATAGGGGCAAATATGTCATAAAAAGTGAGGGTTTGAAGTGACTTTTGTCTAATCAAGGCTCGGGTAACGCATAGTTACGGTTATAGAATTGTTTTGTGGTGGATTTTAGGCTTGGATTCAAGGTAGATATTGAAGATATTTTTGTTCTAACAAGAATAAGGTATGAATCTCTCCTTATTATTGTTACTTTTGGTTTATTCACGAAGATAGAGTGATTAAGGGGTCGTATAATAAAGTTGTGGGTTGAGAAATTGGATAAACATCGTGTGGGATGTTTTATGAAATATTTTGATATTGATGATGTCAGTATTGTTGTTGTTGTTATTGTTGTTGTTGGTTGTTAGTATTGCGATTTTGGGCTAGGGATATAAACAAGGGAGATGCTGCTGAAATTTCAGCAGATTCTAGAAAGAGTTAGTTTGAGGGCCTAAGACAGGCCTGTGAAGATGAGTCTAACAATAGTATAAATTATCTTAAATATAGATTTGCGAGCCTGGGAGGCCAAGCGTTGAATAGTTAAATCTAAGGCGACCAAAAAGGTAAGTTAAGGCTTTTCCTTTCTTTCTTTCTAGCATGATCCTATGATATCAGCGGACAATGAATACTCGAGTCTCCATATTACTCTACTCTTAGAAGTATTAGGAGTATACCCGTTCTTGATGATCTTGTACCCCTTTATTATGATTGTTCCTTCTGTTCATGGGTCCTGAGTTTTGTATCATGATTATGTTAGTTCACATTTATGCATTGCATTCAATTGCATACATGCATATTGACCCGTGACCAGAAGGCATTATAAACGCGTATATTGTGTGTGTATATATATATATATATATATGGGTTATGGGGAAAAGGCGAGGCGTTATATACGCACCACCTGATCAGCTGATGTATAGTGATGATGATTATGCTATTATGCCCGAATGGGCCATTATGCTATTATGCCCGAAGGGGCCTATTTGATGATGGGATATGGATCAGCCGTACGTTCCTCGGCACTATGACCTATGCATATCATACGCCCTCAGAGACATTTTTTCAGTAAGCAGATGCATTCATACAGATATGTTCAAAGAGTTAGACATATAGATGCATTCATACAAATATGTTCGTACGATCGAACGTACGGATGTATTCGGTCGGTCGGTTAGTTTATGACTTTCGATTGTCTTCATGACTCCTATGTGTATGTTACTCTTATGCCTTACATACTCGCACATTATCCGTACCGATTCCCCCTATTGTACGGGGGATCGCGTTTATGCCCGCAGTTCGGATAGCCGGAAGACGATTGCATCCTTAGGCTGCTTCTTCAGCTTGATAGTGGAGCACTCCTTTCTTGTCGGAGTTGCCGTCTAGACCGGGGGTATGTGCCTGATGTTATGGGCAGGGCAGAGGCCCTGTCCCATCCACAGCATGCCAGCTCGCCGTCACACAGGCATGCCCTCATAAAGGTATTAGATGACTCACATGTACTGGCTGGCACAAGTAGTGAAGATTTAGCCGGACTAGTAGCCTATACCATTGGGGAACACAAAATCTGCTTCTCCAAAGAAGAATTGCAAGTTGAGGGAACCTCTCAAAACAGAGCCCTTCATATCCCCAAGAATATCATGACAAGGCCATAGGGAGAGTACTTGTGGATAATGGGTCGGGCCTCAATATTTGCCCCGTAACCACATTAACACAGCTTGGTTGTGACATAGGTGAGATTCGCTAGAGCGGGACGAATGTCAGGGGAATTGATGGATCCCTAAGTGATTCCTTGGGAGAGATGGACCTAAAAATCCAGGTCAGACCTGCCTCCTTCACAACAGAATTCCAAGTCATGGCAATCACTGCCAATTACAACATGCTCTTAGAAGACCTTGGATCTACTCCGTCGGTGCGGTAGCATCAAGTCTGCACTAGGCTATAAAATTTGAATGGCAAGGCCAGAAAATTGTGGTCGAAGCTGAGAAGGATACCCAGAAATATCCTTACAACATTGTACTAGTGATCGAAGGGAGTCCCAAAAATTGAACTTCCATGTGGTGGAATATGTGGGAGCTACCCATTCAGAAGTAGAGGTCGGTAAACCAATGCCAGCGATCTACAAAATGATTGCTTCTGCTATGCTGAGAAATGATTTTAAAACGGGGAAAGGCACGGGAGAGATCTAGAAGGCATAACGGAACCTGTGCCCATTCCCGAAGAAAACTACCACTTCGATCTGGAGTATGCTCCTAGCAAGGACGAGATCAAAAAAGCCATCAGAAGAGACCCAGAGTGGGGAATCTACCACGTACCAATTCCGGGGTTACACCGGTCATTTCCCAATAAGACGCCAATGTAGAATGAAGGAGAAGTTGATGGGGGTCTCGAGTTGTTATTTCAAGAAGAGGGATGCTATGTGATTATTGAGAAAAGCTAGGAGACGCTCACCGTACGCAGTCTGAGGCCAGGAGAGCACGTGAACAATCAGACATCTACTCCCCTCTTGGCTCATCAGTAGAGAGATGGATTGTCCTAAAAATCTTTTGCTAAAAAAGCGGCGACATCTGCTGAGGCCCGAATGACCGGCTTTTTTAAATTACTTCTTAACAAAAACAACAACAACATACCCAGTGAATCCCACAGCTTTTAAATTACTTCTTGATGTTTAAAAATGAAAATGGTTCGACCTTGCTCCGAACCAGGGCCACAGTTTGTAACCAATTACTCTTGAATTAATGAAAAGCCTGGATCTATGTGAAATTGCTACCCTTTCTAGCTAATAAAAATGAAAGTTTTCTGACTAATCACGTATAACGAACAATGAATAAGCCTAACTTTACTTTGCCTAGCCTTTTCAATAATAATCGTAATAAAACAACTGAAAATGTCATGACGTGTCGTGAAACGAATGAGGAAAATAGTCAGCATGAGAATGATAAAGCGACAATGATGCCAGAGGGACTGGTAGAAGGATTGTAAGTGTTAGAAGATAAGAAAAAGCTGAATATGGATGAAATAGAGGTGATCAACCTCGGTACGAAGGGCATGTCAAAAAGACACGGATCAGTGCTCACTTAGGAGCTCCACAGAAAGAAGAGCTCATAGTCTGTTGAAGTAATTTATGGACGTCTTCACCTGGTCATACGCAGATATGCCGGGATTGAGCACTGAAATAGTGGCCCACATATTACCCATCAAGGAGGGGTTTGCCCCAGTCAAGCAAAAGATGACATTTAAGCCAGACATGAGTATTAGGATAAAGGATGAAGTAGAGAAACAGATCAAGTCTGAAATAGTGGAGGTGACATCCTACCCTACTTGGGTGGCCAACATAGTGCTAGTACCCAAAAAGGACGGAATAATTTGGAGCTGTGTGGATTATCGAGATCTCAACCAGGCCAGTCCGAAAGATAACTTTCCTCTCCCGAACATCCACATTCGAATAGATAACTGCACCAAGCACGAGCTGCAGTCATTCGTGGATTGTTTCGCCGGGTACCATCAAATACTCATGAGCGAAGAAGATGCTAAGAAGACAGCCTTTATCACCCCTTGAGGAGTCTACCATTACAGGGTAATGCAGTTCAGCCTAAAAAATGCAGGCGCTATATACATGAGAGCTATGACTACCCTGTTCCATGATATGATGCATCGAGAGATTAACGTCTATGTGGACGATGTCATCATAAAATCAAGGGAAAGCTCGGAACATACCATGCACTTGTGCAAGTTCTTTGGCAGGCTTTGCAAGTTCAATCTGAGGCTAAACCCAGCAAAGTGCGCATTTGGAGTGCTGCGCAGGTAAAAAGCTGCTAGGGATTCATAGTCAAATGTTGTGGGGTATCGAACTGGATCCAACAAAAATCAAAGCGATTCGGGAGTTGCCGCCTCCCAAGACTAAGAAGGAAGTCATAAGATTGGGAAGGTTAAACTACATTGGGCGGTTCATGGCCCAGTCAACTGTGATTATGGAGCCAATCCTTAAGTTGCTCAAGAAAGAAGCTCCTGCGAATTGGCTGGAAGAATGTCAAGAGGCATTTGACAAAATCAAGAAATATCTATCCAATCCTCCCGTCTTAGTACCACCCAGGCCAGGGAGCCCTCTATTGCTATACCTGTCAGTATCAAAAAATGCTTTCAGGTGCATGCTCACCTAGTATGATGAACAGGGAAAAAAGGAACATGCCACCTACTATCTAAGTAAGAAGTTCACATCCTGTGAGGCACGGTATACGCTCTTAGAAAAAACCTGTTGTGCTGTGACCTGGATCGCCCAAAAGCTGAGGCACTACCTATCGGTGTTCACCACTCACCTTATATCTAGAATAGACCCATTGAGATATATTTTTGGTACCCGGTGCCCATAGGAAAATTGGCTAGATGGAAGATGCTACTAAGCGATTCGATATCGTCTACGTAGCACAAAAGGCAATCAAAGGACAATCCCTAACTGACTTGATGGCAGAAAGTCCCGTCGATGACAAACTTGAATCATTACGGACTTTCTTCTCAGACGAGGAAGTAATGGCTATGGAGGAAGAGGTGGAGAACCATACTCAGGTTGCAGACTGTTCTTCGATTGAGCGGTCAATTACAAAGGATCAGGCATCGGGGCAGTGTTAATATCAGAAACAGGACAACACCATCCGATTCTCGCAAAGCTCAATTTCAGATGTACCAACAACATGGCGGAATACGAAGCGTGTATCCTCCGCCTTAAGATGGCGTTGGACATGAACATACAAGAGTTGTTGGCAATCGGGGATCCGATTTGCTCATAAATCAAGTGAAAGGAAATTGGGCGACCAAAAATGATAAAATACTCCTATATGTGACTTTGGTACAGAGATTGTGCGGGAGATTCAAGAGGATCGATTTCAGGCATACTCTGAGGGCTCAAAATGAGTTTGCCGATGCATTGGCTACGATAGCCTCCGTGATCCAAAGACCCTGAGAGTGCTTACATTGATCTACTAGAGATTACACTGAGAGAAGAACAGGCTCACTACGCCCACGTTGAAGCCGAGCCGGATGGCCGACCATGGTATGCTGACATCAAGGCATACCTGAAGAAGGGAGAGTACCCCCCTCCCCCCCGAAAGTTCAAAGAAATCAGAAAAAGACCATCAGGAGTTTGGCTAATGCTTTCTTCTTGAGAAAAGAAGTGTTGTACAAAAGGACACCCGACCTTGGGTTACCTGTGCATGGACGCCGAGGAGACTACGAAACCTTATAAGAGGTGCACGCAGGGGTGTGCGGACCCCACATGAATAGATTCATCCTCACCAAGAAAATCTTAAGGACAGGATACTATTGGATGAGCGTGGAGCATGACGCCTGTAAATTCGTGAAAAGTACCATCAGTGTCAGATACATGGAGATCTAATCAAGGTCCCCCCCCCCCACGAGTTACATGCGATGAGCTCACCTTGGCTATTCCTGGTATGGGGAATGGACGTCATAAGACCCACCGAACTTCCAGCCTCTAATGGACAACATTTCATTTTAGTAGCCATCAATTACTTCACTAAATGGGTAGAGGCAACTTCCCAAAAATCAGTGACCAAAAAAGTTGTTATAACCCGTATTTCGTACGCTTGGATAATTCGGGATAATTGCGAGAAGTTAAAGGCAAGACTATTTCCAAAATTATTTTAATGTACAAGTGGGTTGTGAATATTATTTATGAACCTTATTAGTATAGAGATGTTGGAAAAGGCCAAGGGTAAAAAGGATATTTACTAAAGGGTTCATGGTAATGTTAT